>NC_133421.1:8160000-8474000 GCF_049350105.2 Macaca mulatta | reverse complement strand
TTCTGCATTTACACTCACCTGTCTCAAAGTCATAGATTTGATGTTCCATCCCTACCACCCTCACTCATCTCTGGATTCATCTCTCTTTTACTCGTTACCAGTGGTTAAAAATTCAGTATTTGCCATCCTCATTCCTCCCTGCCTCCTGCTGGCCAGTGCGCTGCTTGTCTTTCGCGGGTGTCTTCCGTGTTATTTCAACCAAACCAGCTCTCCAGCATCCTATGTTTGCTTCCCTTAGCTATCTGCTCTCACGGGTCACCCACCCCCTCCTGTTCCATGTGGCCCCCTCACCTGACTTCTGAGTCACCTCGACATCTCCTTCCTACGTTTACTTTGCATCTCTGTTTTCCTGGATCGCTGCAACTCCCACTTTCTGTCTTTGCCTTCTTGGAAGATGGGATCTCCAGATCACTTACTCCCTGCCTCCAGCCTCAAGTGCAGTCTCTCTTAGCCTGTGTACAACTTTGGGAATTCATAACTCCTTCCCGTTTCCTGTCCAGCACCCTGGGTTCCCTACACTTCGCTTGCGCTGGGCCCACACATCCTCTAAGTCCGCTCCGACCGTCATTAGCTCTGTCCTCCTAGCCCCGCAGCAGTTCCCGGGACCTTGCGCCTCCTTCCCCGACGCCGCCTTCTCACCGGTGCCCTCGGGCAGGCTCAGGATGTCCTCGCCCTGCACCCAGCGGTAGCACGGGAAGGCCGCCTCCGCGCAGGCTCCAGGGCCCTGCACCGTGATGCGGTCGCAGAACCATGCGTCGTCCACCAGCCAGTGGTGTTTGCGCAGCCTCACGAACTGCAGGAGCCCCAAGTCCTCTGCAACGTCACGATCAAACTCCTCCTCCTGTGCGGGCCAGACCCAGGCCAGACTTAGTAGGAGGGACCCGACCGACGCCGTTTCGAGGACGGAGCCGCTCTCCTGTGCAACCTCAGTTTCTCAGGGCCGCCAAAGACAGCATCGCCTCGTTCCCGCCCACGCAAGATCGGCTCTTTGGGTCTCAGACGTCCGGAGTCAGGTGGAGAACGAGGGCCCGCAGTGCCTGGAGCTGATGCTGGAGCAGCATCGCCCCCGTGGGTCCCATTAACTGAGCTCTCCCAGCGCCGGTGCTTGGAGGAGCTTCACGTCTGGCCCCTCGCCTTACACTTACTTTGGCTCTGGGTCAGTGGGAGAAGGAACTGGAGGCTGCCGGGACCAGGGGCGGGGAAGGGAGATGGGGTTGAGCCCAGCCCGGGATCCCAGCTCCGGACCCTGTCCCTGATCTTGCCCCACGCGTCCCAACTTCGTGGAAGTCCCAGTCCGCGAGGTCGCGCTGTCACCTCGCCCCCAGCCTCCCGCCCTCCCGCCCTCCCGCCGCAAGCCCAGCTCGGCCCGGCCCTGGGTCCCCGCTGCCCCCGCTCCCCCCGCTGCCCCCGCTCTCCTCGCTCCCCAAGCTGACCTCTCCCCGCGCCGGCCGCAGCTGCAGCTCCAGCTCCGCCTCCCCGCGCGCCCCGACCAGCCAAAGCTGCACGCGGTTGTGCGACCCGGAGAAGAGCCAGGCCCCGGTGGCCACGCGGATGCGGTAGCGGCCCATGGCGCCCCCCAGCAGCCTAGGCGAGGGGATCCCGGTACTGCGCGATTCCCGGACCGCCCAGGGCTGCTGGCGCCTCAGGGCCAGTTCAGACCTTTAAGTGACGGGTCTGCGGCCCCGCCCTCCTCGCAAGTTTTAGGCGCTCCCAAGTCCCCGCCCCAGACTAGCCCAAACCTGCGAGCAGAGCGGTAGAGCCGGCTGCGGGGACTGGCTGTGCCTCCTGGTCGGAGCGTGGCTGCGGGATGATAAAGGGGCCCGAGCCGGGGTGAGGCCAACGGGGTGGGTGCGGCTGGCTTTCCTGGACCTCCCGGGAAGCGGGATCGGGGTGGGCAGGAGCCCCTGGGTTGGAGCGAACATGGATGAGGACACTTCCCGAGGTCTCCAGGTCTTCTAGGGAGCTAGGAGGAAGTAGGGGACGAGTCCATCTTCCAAACGGAGGGGAAGGTCTCCGCTTTTCTGGGCTGGGACCCGGGGAAGGCAGTGGGCCGGCTTCTGGAAGGTCGGCCTGGGAGGCTGTGCTGGGGTCTGGGGATGTCCCGCAGCTAGACCCGGCGCTGCCCATGTGTCTTCTAGTACCTGAGCTCTGCCGGCCTTGAACGCTGTGCTTCCGTCAACGACCAGGGGTTCCCCAGGCTACCTAGAACCTGGAAATGTAGCAGCTCAACACCTGCTCCCCACCCCGTTTCAAATATCTGGGCTTTGGGGTGCCAATGTACACCAAATATCATGGGCCAGACCTTTGAGAGAGGCCTGAGGCAGGGCAGTGAAAATCTTATTTTGTCCAACCTCCATAGCGGGTACGGACAGTGTTAGGGGCCCAGGAACACCAGTCGGGTTGTTCCGGTGCGGATGGAATTTCTTAGGGACCTGGCCTACATGGGCAGTTCCCACGAGCTTTGTCCTTTCCCACGAGCTTTGTCCTTTCCAGGTGAGCGCAGCCCTTTCCGCTCCAGTAGGTTCCAGGTTAATCTTTTATCCCCAAGCTGTTTCCTGGTCCTTCATGGGTCTCAGGTCTCCTGGAAATCCAGGAACAGCAATTGGCCAACTGCTGTTTAGGGCCTTTGTAAACATTGAAGGATGATTCAGAGCTCAGGCTTTGTCTCCCGTCCAGGAATCAGTCAGATGAAGCCTGCTGCACGGGTCTCTGTTTAGATCTTGATCCAAGTGATGATATGCATTTGGCTCTCCGTGGATGTATCTGGTGGCCTGGGCTAGGTACATCTGTGTAAGGTAAATCTGCTTTCTTGAGCCAGTCCTCAAAAATGACTTGGTGCCCTAGTTGTTGGTAGAGGTAAGTGAGTGGGAGTTTCAGCCCCACCTTCCAGCCTCCAGACCTCCCAGAAGTGTCTGCCCCTTACTGGATTCGATTCCCTTTCTTGTCTTCTAGGTCCACTCTGGCCTACATTCTCTGTACTCAGGACTGCAGGTCTGCCATTTGCTGGTCCCCAGTTCTTCCAGTTTTCTGGGGTCACCCTCTTCTGTAATATCCAAATAAAATGGCTCAAATTCCCATCCTGCCTAATAGTAGGATCTGGCCTTTCCACACACATTTTCGTGGGTTACTTTTGCCTAGAAAAGAGTTTGTCTCATACCTACTTCCAAAAGCGCTGTTTCTCTGCTGTTTTGTGACTCCTTTTCTGCCCACTCCAGTGTACTCTACGGCCATGTGCAGAGAAGAGGGAATGAATAATTGAGAGAACAGATTCAAGCTACTGCGCATGCTAAATAAGTGAATATGGCTAAACAGTGAGAACAGTGCGTGGCGCATAGTCCCTCTATGTATTAGCTGCTATGATTTTATTATTTACCAGCGCATGTTAGCATTGCTCCTCTACCGTTCCTCTTCCCATGCTGTTTCTCCATGTCCCTCTCTAGGCCTAGCCTCTCACTAGAGCTCTTACCACTCTAGACCCTTCCCCCTCCCCCTTTTGTTTCCCTTTTAAGCACATGTGCTATGTTGGGAGAATATAATTAGAAGCACAATGTTCTCCCAACCCAGAAAAAACCTCTCCACGAAAGTAGTGAAGAAAGAAAACAGTTTTATTATTGAATAAACATTAAACCAGAATGTGATGCACACCACAGGCAGTTGCTAATAGACTGCAGAGGCAGAAGGAAGTCTCACTCTTATCTAGCTAAGCAGTTACGGCCCATTACATACGTGTTCTCAAGAAAAACTAATCCTTAGGAGGACTTGATAGCACCATTTGTCACATATAGTGCAGTCTAGAGGCATCTGACAATTGTGATGACCATCTATGTTAGCTAATTGGCTTAATCAGAAGAAAAACTTCTCTCTCACTTTTTTTTTTTTTTTTTTTTTTTTTTTAAGATGGAGTCTCACTCTGTTGCCCAGGCTGGAGTGCAGTGGCGTGATCTCAACTCAGTGCAACCTCCACCTCCCAGGTTCAAGCGATTCTCCGGCCTCAGCTTCCTGAGTAGCTGGGATTACAGGTGTGAGCCACCAAGCCTAGCTAGTTTTTGTATTTTTAGTAGAGATGGGGTTTTGCCATGTTGGCCAGGCTACTGACCTCAAACTCCTGACCTCAGGTGATCCACCCGCCTCGGCTTCCCAAAGTGCTGGGATTACAGGCATGAGCCACCATGCCCAGCCAGCTTTTCAGATTTTTATGACAGCAGATAGTTTTGCAGCTTAAGCAAAGTGTCCATCTAAGTTAGTTCTACCCTCCCACAGAAACTGGGAAATGAAGGCTCCATCTTTCTTGGTGTTTACATTTCAAGGAGATGGCTCCCAGGTCTTTGTGAAAGACATTCCTGAGTAGTAGAGCTGGCCAAGGGCTGTGTGGCTTCTGAAAAGATTTATACACATTTTGAAGAGACAGAAAATAACTTACAAGTTTTCTTGCCGGGTGTGGTGGCTCACGCCTGTGATCCCAGCACTTTGGGAGGCTGACATGGGTGGATCACCTGAGGTTGGGAGTTCGAGACCAGCCTGGCCAACATGGAGAAACCCCATCTCTACTAAAAATACAAAATTAGTCGGGCGTGGTGGCGCATGCCTGAAATCCCAGCTACTTGGGAGGCTGAGGCAGGAGAATCACTTGAACCTGGGGGGCGAAGGTTGCGGTGAGCTGAGATTGTGCCATCGCATTCCAGCCCAGGTAACAAGAGCGAAACTCTGTCTCAAAAAATAAATAAATAAATAAATAAAAAATAAAAAAAGTCTTAAAGGCTCCGTAAGGGGGCAATGATGGAAAAAAGTAGAGGAACATGGCCTGAAGCAAGAGAGACAATTCTTCCTTTGTGATAGAAAACAAATCAAAACAAATGGAATTGGCAGCAAATGAACTTGAAAATGACGTGTGGGGAAATATCCCATCTGGTGAGTTGCTTTTTCTCTGTGAAGTGGTTGACAAGGATCTGGCTTCTGAGGGTCAAGGGAGTTGTAGGGGCATTTCAGAGATAGAAGGAGAGTGGAGAAAGTCTGAATAGACTCTGAGGGCATAAGTGAGAGAGCTGCATGAGGGGCTGGGAGAGGAGTGCTTGGCATGGCTGAGACACTAGGCGAAAGTTGTTGATCATGAATTTACCTGTTTGTTCAAGGGTGTGGTGTCTTTCTTTCTTTTTTTCTTTTCTTTTCTTTTCTTTTCTTTTCTTTCTTTTTTTTTTTTTTGAGAGAGTTTTGAGCCCAGGCTGGAATGCAGTGGTATGATCTCGGCTCTCTGCAACCTCTACCTCCCAGGTTCAAGCGATCCTTCTGCCTCAGTCTCCCGAGTAGCTGGGATTACAGACATGTGCCACCATGCCCAGCTAATTTTGTATTTTTAGTAGAGATGGGGTTTCCCCATGTTGGTTAGGCTGGTCTCGAACTCCTGACCTCGGGTGATCTGCCCACCTCAGCCTCCCAAAGTGCTGGGATTACAGGCATGAGCCACCGCGCCCGGTCAAGGGTATGATTCCTCTAGTAGTACTCACTGCTCGATTGCTGACACTGGAAAAATAAAACATTGGACTCATCAGAACATCAAGGGGTGGAACAGGTACCCCGAGGCTTTGCCTGACGGAGGCCGACAGGAGCCCCTTCCTTGTTCTTATCTCCCCAGACATCAGTGGTGGAGCAGGGATGAACACGAGCACCATACTTATTTGTTATCAATTTGTATTTTAAGCAAACATGATGTCAAAACAGCCATCCTACACATACTGTGCGCTGAATGGCATCTCTGAACGCCTTGCATTCACTTATTCTGGAACTGGCTCTACTCGACATTTCTATTTTTTTTTTTTTTTTTGAGACAGGGTCTCACTGTGTCACCCAGACTGGAGTGCAGTAGTGCGATCTCGGCTCACCGCAACCTCCGCCTCCCAGGCTCAAGCGATTGTTCTGCCTCAGCCTCCTGAGTAGCTGGGATTACAGGCGTTCACCACCACGCCCAGCTAATTTTTGTATTTTTAGTAGAGTTGGGATTTCACCATGTTGGCCAGGCTGGTCTCGAACTCCAGACCTTAAGTGATCCACCTGCCTCAGCCTCTCAAAGTGCTGGGATTACAGGTGTGAGCCACTGCGCCCAGCCTCTAACATTCCTGTAAAGAGGTTGGAAGGCCCATCCTGGCCCCCCACTTCAAGTCCCCACTGCTAGACTATTCCTCGGGGACCCAGCACCCAACCCTCGGACTCTCCTTTCAGGACCCAGCGGGAAGCCCGGCCAGGGTATTTTGAATTTCTCATTCTTTCTGGAAAAAGCTCAGCTAAACGAACGGTTGAGCTTTAGGGTCCAACAGCGGGCACGGGGGACAGCAAAACTTCACCTCTTCTCTGGGATCCCCAGCAACACCCCGTCACTATTCCATGCTCTGTTTACTCTTCTCTTTGCTCTAAGGTTTACCTTGTAATCCTCCATTGTTCAAATCGCTCTCACCGATTTATAGAGAATTTTCACGTCTTGCCTGCTTTGTTCCACCCTGAGCTGAACCCAATTTGGCAGCTATCATCAACACAGAGCTGGTCCATGTCACAGACTTTTCCTGAAGGTTTAGAAGGGCAGGGACCAGGGTGAAGCCAGCGAGGCACTCTCCTTGAGTGCCATATTTAAGGGGGCACCAAAAACCCAGTGCTTAAAATAAATAACAATTTAATGCAATATTTAAAACACCCAAATGAATGGAAGAAATCCATAATGAACAAACTATTAGAATTTTAAATAAGGACAGGATCAGCTGTAAAGCTTGATATTAGCCATCTATCTTCCTAACATTCTTTTCTTTCTTTCTTTCTTTTTTTTTCAGAGACAGCATCTCGCCACGTAGCCCAGGCTGGCCTTGAAATCCTAGCCTCAAGCCATCTTCCTGCCTCAGCCTCCCAAGTAGCTGGGATCACAGGGGTGTGACATCACACCTGGCTATATTCTTAACATTGTTTTGTAACCGTTCCAGCCCCCAGAAATTTCTCTCTGGCTGACTTGATCCATAGCGCCTCCATCGCCATCCCTGAGTGCCGTGTTGTGGAAAATCTTACTTTATCTCGGTTCTGTTTAGTATAATCAGGTGAAGTCTGTATTCTTTTATTATGTAAAACAACTTATCTCTCATTGTTTCTCAGTGCTCCTTTCCGAGCTCTCAGTGCTCCTTTCCGAGCACTGCGCTGTCAGCCCTCTTTCCAAAACCAAAATGTCTCTTCAAGGTTTTTCGTAAATAATAATGGGCCATCTACTTCTTAACATAAATAAATGCTTTTCCAAGGTCAAGTTCTCAGGTTTCACTGTCTTCTCCACCAGTGTCTGTAAACTGAAAAATGCAGATGGACTCTCTTAAGATTCATACATTGCCTTCCTATCCTCAAGAACAATTGGCTGCAATCAGGGCTCTGTGTGTGTGTGTGTGTGTGTGTGTGTGTGTGTGTGTGTGTGTGAATGGTTTTGATGGAAGCAAGAAAAGTAATGTGTTCAATTGAATCCTAGAAAACCCTAAGTGGTAGATATTATTTATCTGTTTAACAAATGAAGGGATAAACTTCATTTATTCCTTCTTTAGTTTCTTCATTAATGGCCTTGAAATCCTAGGCTCAACTGATCCTCCCACCTTAGCCTCACGAGTTGCTGGGACTACAGGCTCTCACCACCATGCCAGGCTAATTATTATTATTATTTTTATTTTTTGTAGAGACAAAGTCACCCTGTGTTTCTCAGGCTGGTCTTGAACTCCTGGCCTCAAGTGATCCTCCTACCTTGGCCTCCCACAGTGTTGGGATTATAGGTGTGAGCCAGTGTGCCTGGGCATATGTCTTGGTTACTGTCCACCTAGCATACATACACATGCACGTGACATTAGTCTTTGCTCCAGTCATTTGCTGAGAAGGAGTGCTTAAGAGGTACATTTTTTGACATTTGCATATTTGAAACTGTCTCTATTCAACTTAAACTTGACTGGTAATTTGCCTAAGACTAGAATCCTGGATGGGAAATAAACTTCCCTCAAAGTTTTGAATGTATGTTTGTTAGTGAAAGTATAGGCTAAGCTCTGTAACAAACCTCTCCCAAAAACAGTGACTTAAACATCTGATTAATAGTTTCTATATTGGCTGGGCATGGTGGCTCATGCCTGTAATCCCAGCACTCTGGGAGGCTGGGGTGAGTGGATCACGAGGTCAGGAGTTCAAGATCAGCCTGGCCAACATGGTGAAACCCCATCTCTACAAAAAATACAAAAATTAGCCAGGCACGGTGGCGGGCCCCTGTAATCCCAGCTACTCGGGGATGCTGAGGCAGGAGAATCATTTGAATCCAGGAGGCGGAGGTTGCAGTGAGCTGAGATGGTGCCACTGCACTCCAGCCTGGGCGACAGAAAGAGACTCAGTTAAAACAAAACAAAACAAAACAAAAACTTCTTATATTGTCATTGTCTCTTCTAATCGCCATCTCTCTTTTTTTTTTTTTTTTTTTTTTTTACCACTTTCTTGAAGATTTCCACCTCTTCTATTGAATTAAAACATTTTTTTGCTCTTGAACCTTTTCTGTCTTGTTCTTTGTTGCTTTCAGAAAACATCCTGCTTGTGTTTCAATGATGCTAATCTTCTCTAGTATTTCTGGACATAGTAAATATAGTCTAAAAAATCTGTTTCTTCATTATTCCTGTTCTCTCTGAGTCCCTCTTTTTAAATATCTGTTGATCCTTGACTTTTTTTGTTTTTTGTTTTTGAGACTGGCTCTGTCGCCAGGCTGGAGTGCAATGGCACGATCTTGGCTCACTGCACTCTGCCCCCTAAGTTCAAGCAATTCTCCTGCCCCAGCCCCCTAGTAGCTGGGATTACAGGCATGCGCCACCACGCCCAGCTAATTTTGTATTTTTAGTAGAGATGGGGTTTCACCATGTTGGCCAGGCTGGTCTCGAAGTCTCGAACTTCTGACCTCAAATAATCCACCCGCCTCGGCCTCCCAAAGTGCTGGGATTACAGGCATGAGCCACTGCGCCCGGCACCTGGTCCTGGACTTTGTTTAAGAGCGAGGCACCAAAAAAGATAATCAGGACTGTTTGTGGGTTTCTTCAATGTGATGAGCAGAGATCTGGTCAATTGATAATGGATACGGTTCCTCCCATGGTCAGTATTTGTAGGTCTTCTCTATTGGGATGCTTGGTGTCTTCAGAGACCAACCTTCTAATTTCCTGTTTGGGGTGTAGATGCCCAACCGTCAGCATTATTGGCAGTATTTGAAGAGGACTGGGGAGTCACCATTCAGTGTGTTGCTTTTGTTACATTTTCTTTTGTTCCATAGGGCACATTTGCCTGATGTCCCAAGTCCAGCATCCCTCTGCTATCAGATGATAAACTTCCAGTCTTCTGCAGGAGGGGAGGGGGAACTGCCCCACTGAATGGATGATAAAGGAATATGAGGCTCATTTGCTTTTTATATATACTTTTTTTTTTTTTTTTTTTTTTTTTTGGGGACGAAGTCTCGCTCTTGTCTCCCAGTCTGGAGTGCAATGGCATGATCTCTGCTCACTGCAACCTCTGACTCCTGGGTTCAAGCAATTCTCCTGCCTCCGCCTCCCGAGTAGCTGGGACTACAGGTGCGTACCACCACGCCCAGTTAATTTTTTGTATTTTAAGTAGAGATGGGGTTTCACCATGTTGGCCAGGCTGGTCTCAAACTCCTGACCTCAGGCGATCCACCCGCCTCGGCCTCCCAAAGTGCTGGGATTACAGGCGTGAACGACTGCGCCTGGACTTTTATAGACTTTCAATCAATTCTACTGTGTTCAGCCTCATGTGTACCCCCACCTTCAGGAGTTACTGGTACAGTAGCCCCCCTTATCTAGTGGGGAGACCTTTCAACTTCCGAGATCCCCAGTGGATACCTGAAACCATAGACATACCAAACCTATAGATACAGTCAGCCCTCTTTATCCATGGGGGCAGAACCCATAGATCCAACCCGCCGTGTATCGAAAATATGAGAAAAAATTTGCATCTGCACTGACCACAATTCAAAATGTTTGAATTTTTCCTGTCATTATTTCCTAAGCAATATAGTATTGCAACTATTTATATAGCATTTACATTCTATTAGGTATTATAAGTAATCTAGAGATGGTTTAAAGTGTGTGGGATGATGTGCGTAAGTTAAATGCAAATACTGCACCATTTTATATAGCATTTGAGGATTGAGCATCCAAGGATTTTGGTATAAGAGAGGGGAGACTTGTCTTAGACTATGGAAGGTCCTGGAACAATCTCCCCATGGATACTGAGGGATACTATGCTATGTTTTTTCCTATATGGTACATACATCTCTATGATAAGGTTTAATATATAAATTAGGCCTAGTAAGAGATTAAGAACATTAGGAATAAACAAATATAAATGCAAATGAAAAATAAAGAAAAAAACGATTTAAAAAATTAGCTGGGCGTGGTGGTGGGTGTCTGTAATCCCAGCTACCTGGGAGCCTGAGGCTGGAGAATCGCTTGAACCTGGGAGGTGGAGGTTGCAGTGAGCTGAGATCGTGCCATTGCATTCCAGCCTGGGTGACAAGAGCGAGACTCCATCTCAAAATAAATAAATAAATAGAAAAATAAAAAAGAAAAATGTGAAAAAAGAGAGGAACAACAATAACTAATACAAAATAGAACAATTATAACAATCTACTATAAAAAAAGTTAGGTGAATGTGGCCTTTCTCAAAATATCTGACTGTGCTGTACTCACCTATTTTTGGGCTGTGGCTGACTGCAGGAAGCAGAAACCAGGGAAAGCAAAACCACAGATAAGGGGGAACGACTGTACTCCCCTTCCTGAGTCTTTCTCAGGGTTTGTGCTTATTGCTGCTTCTGCATACTGCAGGCATTTGACTTTTAACTTTCCCTGGTCTGCGAATTGATGACCCCTTGTTTATCTGCTTTCAGCTACCAAAATGTAGATGCCATTTCTTTTTTCTTTTTTTCTTTTTTTTTTGAGACAGAGTTTCGCTCTTGTTGCCCAGGCTGGAGTGCAATGGTGTGATCTCAGCTCACTGCAACCTCTGCCTCCTGGGTTCAAGCCATTCTCCTGCCTCAGCCTCCCGAGTAGCTGGGATTACAGGCATGCACCACCACACCTGGCTAATGTTGTATTTTCAATAGAGACAGGATTTCTCCATGTTGGTCAGGCTGAGCTCAGGTGATCAGCCTCCCAAAGTGCTGAGATTACAGGTGTGAGCCATCACGCCCAGTCAGATGCCATCTCTTATATACTCATGTATCCTTTGCAATTCTTTTTGTATTGGTAGGTTTATGCCTTCCTTTTTAACCCATCAACTGGCATTTTCATGGGAAGGGAGGGGAGTGAAGAAGGGAGCATTGGTTCAGTCCTTCACAATTAATTGCAATACATTATTTCTTTAAATAGTGCCTTCCCCCCATTTTTCTAGTCTCTCCTTTTTGAACTGTTAGAAGCTGATTAGAACTTCTGGACCTATTCTCCATGTTTTTCAATGTTTCTTCCTCACATTACAAAGCCTTATTTCTATGTGTTGCACTTTCAGAGAACTGCTTAGCTGAGTCCTCCAATTTACAAGTTGGCTCTTCAGCTCCATCCATCCTGCCATTGAGTTTTAATTTCAACTGTTCTGATTTTTTACTTTGAAGATCACAAATTGCTTCATTTAGTAACTTCCAGTTCTTGTTTCATGATTGTACTACCCACACTTATCTCTTGGAAGATATTCATTATACTTATTTTAAAGTCGTATCCTGATACCTTATTAATTTTATTGGGTGTAAGTTCCTCCAATTTTTTGAGTTTGTTTCTCTCTTATGGTGTTAGGAACTTCTCAACTGTTTGGTGATTCTTTTTTGAAGCACAGCTGTTTACAGTTGATGTTATTTACTAGACTGCTGTTTTGGCTTTCACAGCTCAGTTGGGGAGAGGGTGCTGCCACTGCTGTCAGGGTTGCACCTTGTGTTTATTTTCTTTTTTTAAAAAAATTAAATCATTTGAGTTCTGGGGTACATGTGCAGGATGTGCAGGTTTGTTACATGGATAAATGTGTGCCATGTCAGAATGGTGATTATTTAAAAGTTAAGAACAAATGCTGGTGAGGTTGCGGAGAAATAGGAGTGCTTTTACACTGTTGGTGGGAATGTAAATTAATTAAACCATTGTGGAAGACAGTGTGGTGATTCCTCAAAGGTTTAGAACGGGAAATACCATTGGACCCAGCAATCCCATTACTGGGTATATTCCCAAATATAAAGGATTTATATTCCCAAAGGAATATAAATCACTCTGCTAAAGATACATACACACTTATGTTCATTGCAGCACTATTCACAATAGCAAAGACATGGGGTCAACCCAAATGCCCATCAATGACAGACTGGATAAAGAAAATGTGGTACCTATACACCATACAGCCATAAACAGGAACAAGATCATGTCCTTTGCAGGGATACGGATGAAGCTAGAAACTGTTTTCCTCAGCAAACTAACGCAGGAAGAGAAAATCAACCACCACATGTTCTCACTTATAAGTGGGAGCTCAACAATAGGAACACATGGACACAGGGAGGGAAGCAACACACACTGGGGCCTGTCAGAAGAGGGCAGAGGGTAGGGGGAGAGCATTAGGAAAAAGAGCAAATGCATTGCTGGGCATAATACATAATACCTAGGCGATGGGATGATAGGTATTTATTTTCTTTCTCTTTTTTTTTTGAGATGGAGTCTCCCTCTGTTGCCCAGGCTGGAGTGCAGTGGCGCGATCTCAGCTCACTGCAAGCTCCATCTCCTGGGTTCACGCCATTCTCCTGCCTCAGCCTCCTGAGTAGCCGGGACTACAGGTGCCCGCCACCACGCCCGGCTAATTTTTTGTATTTTTTAGTAGAGATGGGGTTTCACCGTGTTAGCCAGAATGGTCTCCATCTCCTGACTTCGTGATCCGCCCTCCTCGGCCTCCCAAAGTGCTGGGATTACAGGCATGAGCCACCGCACCCGGCTGATAGGTATTTATTTTCACTGAAAGCTGGGAGTGGGTGGGTTGGGCTGCTCATGAGGTGTATGGGAGGCGTGTGTGCTGGGTGTGATGGCTCCATACTCCCTGTGGAGTGCTTCCTGTGGCTACCACGCCTCAGGGCATGCTCTTTGCTTCCTCCTGAAGGAGAATTCTCCTGTGTATTCCTGTGTATTCCTGCAGGTACTCTAGGCTACAGTTCCCCCTTTCCATCTAGTCTAGTATTGACGCAGGGCAGGTTCTTGACTTTGCTCAGGAAAGAATTCAAGAGCAAGCCAGTGCTGGAAGAAAGCAGCTTTACTGAGGAGGTGGCCGTGTCACAGCTCTGTGACTGCTCCCGGGGAGCAGGGCTACGCCGGAGCCTGTCCGAGAGGACAGCCCAGGGTGGTGTGAAGCCATATTTATGCCCACTTTTAGTGACGTTCTAATGAAGGGGCAGGTTATTCAGGAATAGCTAGGAAACGGGCAGGAGCTTCTGGGTGTTGCTGTGGCAATGGTACATCGTCATGGTGCTGATAGGAGCGTCTTACGGTGATGGGCAGTGAGGTTCTTTCAGCGCCTCTTCTGGTTTTGGTCAGTTTTGTTTCTTTTTTTTTTTTTTTTTTTTTTTTTTTTGAGATGGAGTCTGGCTCTGTCGCTCAAACTGGAGTGCAGTGGTGCGATCTTGGCTCACTGCAACCTCCACCTCAGATTCAAGCGATTTTCCTGCCTCAGCCTCCTGAGTAGCTGGGATTACAGGCATGCACCACCACACCTGGCTCATTTCTGTATTTTTAGTAGAGACGGGGTTTCACCATATTGGCCAGGCTGGTCTCAAACTCCTGACCTCAGGTGATCCGCCCACCTCGGCCTCCCAAAGTGCTGGGATTATAGGCGTGAACCACTGTGCCCAGCCTTCAGTCAGTTTTCAATCTGGTCTGGAGATGAGTCCCACCTGCCTCCTACCTCAGTATGATTTCTGCCTTTAGCATGTTCTCTCTCCCCAGTCCAGCAAGCATTTCTGGTTTTTGAGCATAATTATTAATTTATTTATAATATGCTTCTATTCTTTCTGTGGTTAGAATTTGGTGTAGAAGGGTAGACTGCAGTATGTATCAGTTCATCATCATAGCCAGTATTGGATATTTTCTTGTTCTTCTTCTCTTTTTTTTTTTTTTTTTTTTTGAGACAGGGTCTCACTCTGTCACCTAGGCTGGAGTGTGGTGATGTGATCATAGCTCATTGCAACCTCGACCTCCTGGCCCCAAGTGATCTTTCTGGCTTAGCCTCCCAAGTAGCTGAAACCATAGGCAGGCATCACCACATTCAGCTAATTTTCTTACTGTTGTAGAGACAGGGTCAACCTATGTTACCTAGGCTGCTCTGCGACTCCGGACTCAAGGGATCCTTCCGCCTCAGCCTCCCAAAGTGCTGGGATTACAGGCATGAGCCACCGCACCTGGCCAGATATTTTATTTTATATCAAATTCCCTTGTGTTGGTGACAGAAAAGATTTTTTTTAAAACAGTTTTGTCATTCTCAAATTATGAATCAAAGAAGCAAAAAGTAGTTTAACTCATATATCCTGTTTCACCAGTTTGTTACAAAATTAGGTTACACTCCTTTTCATATTTACACAATTCTGTGCCTCCACCCTGACTACTAGAGTATGTGCTTTTCCCTTCCCCAGGATCCTTCTTCCATGATGTTCGCTAACAGTTCTACAGTACTCACTTTGGGCCAGACATTTTCCTAAGTGCTATTTACATATAATAACTCATAACAACCCCGGACTCCTTAGAGAGGCTTGTTAAGTTTTATGGGTTATTATCTTTGGAAGAACAAAGCCTGAAAACCTGCTCAGTCAGCCAGAGATTCCTGTTCTCTTTGGCTGTTGTTGCTTTTACTCACCTGTGATATTTCTGGTGAATCTCAGGGTGTCCTACTATTTTTCTGCTAGTCTACTGCTAGGAGAGTAGGTCCTCATTGAACGCTGGTTGATGAGAGTATCACATCTTCTTGGACAGTGATTGGTTCAGAGATGGACATATGGTCCACGATGGGCTAATCAGAGCTAAAGAGGCTTTTTCTGGGGCTTTGATGGAAATAGAATGAAATCTTTGTGTTTCCATGGTGGCTGCCAAGCTGGTAGACTACAGGCCTGTTGACTCCAGTGACCCTCTTGGAGAAAGCCTATCAGAGAATAAAGCCAACATACAGGAAAGCAAATCGAGGTCATGGAGAGGGAGCAAGAGAGTGAGCCTGAGTCCTGATGATATTCTTTGAACCCCTTGATCCAACCATGCCTGAGGTCAGACTAACCCTGACCTTTTATATTATAGGAACCAATAAATTCCTTTTATTTTTATTGTTTCTTTTCTGTTTCCCTCCAACTTACGTGAGACAAGAATGCCTATTTTATTTTATTTTTGCATTTTTTATTTTTTTGAGACAGAGTTTCACTCTTGTTGCCCAGGCTGGAGTGTAATGGTGCAATCTTGGCTCACTGCAACCTCTGCCTCCCCAGTTCAGGTGATTCCCCTGCCTCAGCCTTCTGAGTAGCTGGGATTATAGGCAAGCACCACCATGCCCAGCTAATTTTGTATTTTTAGTAGAGACAGGGTTTCGCCATGTTGGCCAGGCTGGTCTCGAACTCCTGACCTCAGCTGATCCGCCCACCTCGGCCTCCCAAACTGCTGGGATTACAGGTGTGAGCCACTGCTGGCCTAAGAATGCCTATTTTAAAAAGCCACTTTGAATTCACTTTCTGTTACATGTGGACAAAAGAGCCCTGAGTAATGCCAGAGGTGAAGCAGAGGTATGGTCTCTAGGCTGGAGCACCTGGGCAGCTGTAGACTGGGGCTACAAAACTAACAATGTAGCAGCCTGTAAGTGGCATTCTTCCTGGCAGTCCAGGATTTGTGCAAGCGAGTTTGCACGTGGAGTGAATTTCTTGCTATTCTCATACCTGCCTCCTTTTTTTTTTTGAGACAGAGTTACGCGTTTGTTGCCCAGACTGGAATGCAATGGTGGGATCTCGGCTCACTGCAACCTCCACCTCCCAGGTTCAAGTGATTCTCCTGCCTCAGCCTCTTGAGTAGCTGGGATTACAGGCATGCGCCACCACACCTGGCTAATTTGTGTGTGTGTGTGTGTGTGTGTGTGTGTGTGTATTTAGTAGAGACAGGGTTTCTCCATGTTGGTCAGGCTGGTCTCGAACTCCCAACCTCAGGTGATCCACTCCCTTTGGCCTCCCAAAGTGCTGGGATTACAGGCGTGAGCCACCGTGCCCAACCACCTGGGTCCTTTTTGTGGGGATATTTTCTCGAAATTGCTGGGACCTTCACCCCTCAGGCATGGGAATTTGGCACCTCGTAGGTTTTTTTTCATGTTTCTATGGGTGGGTCAGCCACGATAAATGTCGATGCATTTGGGTATGAGAAGATTGCCTGGTAACTGGCCTTATAGTTTTATGTTGACTCACTATTTAATATTTCTTTTTAAATTCTTTATGTAGTTGGAAGTAGTCATCCCCTTTTTTTTCAGGAGAATTTATTATTACTATTATTTTACTATTATATTGGTTCCTGCCCATTAAACTTAGGAGGGATAGAAGACAGTTGTATTAGCATTAGTCTGCTTTGCGTTGCTATTAGGGAATACCTGAGGCCGGGTAATTTATAAACAAAAGAGGTTTATTTGGCTCACAGGTCTGCAGGCTGTATAAGAAGCATAGTGCCAGCCTCTGCTTTTGGTGAGGGCCTCAGGAAGCTTCCAGTCATGTTGGAAGGCAAAGGGAGAGCAGGCATGTCATATGGCAAGAGAGTAAGCAAGAGAGACTGAGGGAGAAGGTGTCACACGCTTCAAAACAACTAGATCTTGTATGAACTCATTACTGCTCACTACTTCAAGGATGGCACCGAGCCATTCACTAGGGATCTGCCCCTATGACTCAAACACCTCCCACTAGGCCCACCTCCAACACTGGGGGTCACATTTCCATATGAGATTTGGAGGGGCCGGATATTCAAATCATATCGACAGTTCTGTCCACCAGCTCCTACAGGAGGTCCTTTAAAGTCAGCCACCTTGATTTGGCATCTCCTATTCAACTTGTATTTTTACACAGATAATCTTCCAAATTTCTCTATCATTATGTAGAGATCACCTTACCGCTGGCCAGCTAGTTTGTGTTAATTTTTTTTTTTTTTTTGAAACGGAGTCTCACTCTGTCGCCCAGGCTGGAGTACAATGGCGTGATCTCGGCTCACTGCAACCTCTGCCTTCCAGGTTCAAGTGATTCTTCTGTCTGAGCCTCTCAAGTAGCTGGGATTACAGGTACCCACCACCACGGCTGGCTAATTTTTGTATTTTTGGTAGAGACAGTGTTTCACCATGTTGGCCAGGCTGGCCTTGAACTCCTGACCTCAGGTGATCTACCCACCTTGGCCTCCCAAAGTGCTGGGATTACAGGCGTGAGCCACCACGCTCGGCACTAGTTTGTGTTAATTTTATAGTAATATTTATTATCTTTTCAGTGGTTTCTGGTATCTGGAGGTGTTTTTGCAAGCAGCAGCAATACTCTTTTTGGGAGTGTGTCTTGGGTGGGGTTTTTAAAGTCTCTCTTTTTTTTTTTTTTTGAGACGGAGTCTGGCTCTGTCGCCCGGGCTAGAGTGCAGTGGCCGGATCTCAGCTCACTGCAAGATCCGCCCCCCGGGTTTACGCCATTCTCCTGCCTCAGCCTCCCGAGTAGCTAGGACTACAGGCGCCCGCCGCCTCGCCCGGCTAGTTTTTTGTATTTTTTAGTAGAGACGGGGTTTCACCGTGTTCGCCAGGATGGTCTCGATCTCCTGACCTCGTGATCCGCCCGTCTCGGCCTCCCAAAGTGCTGGGATTACAGGCTTGAGCCACCGCGCCCGGCTAAAGTCTCCCTTTCATAAATCTACTTTACAGCATTAATCTGTGAGGATGTGCGGTCTCCACCTAACCTCAAAAAGTGACATGTAAAATTGGTGACATCAAGATTCCACTGATGTGTGATTCAGAAATGTCACACTACCCGCTCATGCCACAGTGTGACCAACATTAAAAAATATTCCGTGATTGATTTTATAAAACAATAGCTTTAAAAAATAAACTTTAAATTTTAGAATGGTTTTAGATTTACAGGACAATTGCAAAGATAGTACAGAGAATTTATCACCAACGTTTTGAAATTTGTTTAAAAATTTTTAGGTTTGGGGTTCTCTTCGGGGTTATTTGTGGTGACCCTGTACTTTTGTATAATGGCTAAGTGAAATATTTCAAGTAGTAGCTGGATCTCAGTCTCCTGTAATCTGAGTAGAGTATATCAAGAAAGTCTTCTATTGAAGCAGCATTTCCCCCTCATTATATCTGTACAGCTGTGATTGCTTTCTGGTTTATGGTGGGATACACTTCTGCACAGCCAGTGAAGTGACTGATCAATGAAAACAGGCCTTTAAGGTTCCACCTATCAGATTTTGAGGATAATATGAGGATGCACAATATATGACTTTGTTTCATACAAATATCAAATATCAATGTTAGTAAGGCTTTTGATATGTGTAGGATATGTCTTACAATTGGATTGGACTCTCTCAATCATCTTAAACCCAAATGGCCAAATATGCCATATTTTATAACAAAAATACACAGTTAAATATTTTACTGTATGTTAAGTTATTTTGTTCTTTTTTTTTTTCATAAAATGATATAATTTGATTATCTTTCTAATGTTTTGTGAAGGAATTTTAAATCAAGTGTATCTGAGGTATAGCTCATGTACAATACAATGTGTTCATTTCAAATGTACATTTCCAAGTTTCAGCAAAAGTATACACCTGTGTATCCATCACTACATAAAAATAGGGAACATTTTCATTACCTTCAATGTTCTTTTGTGCCCATACCAGTCAGTCTCCCTGGCCCCAGGAAAACAGCTGGTCTGCTTTCTGTCACTATAGATTTGTCTTTTCTAAAGCTGTATATAAATAGAATTGTTTATAATATACTCTTCTGTATCTGGTTTTATCCACTCAGCATCATGTCTTTGTAATTTATTCACTTTATTGTGGCTATCAGTAATTCATTACCTAAAAAAATTTCTTGGCCGGGCATGGTGGCTCGCGCCTGTAATCCCAGCACTTTGGGAGGCCAAGGCAGGCGGATCACGTAGTCAGGAGTTCGAGACCAGCCTGATCAACATGATGAAGTCCCGTCCCTACTAAAAATACAAAAATTTTTGTACACCTGTAATCCCAGCTATTCAGGAGGCTGAGGCAGGAGAATCACTTGAACCCAGGAGGCAGAGGTTGCAGTGAGCCGAGATCACGCCACTGCACTCCAGCCTGGAGACAGAGTGAGACTCAGTCTCAAAAAAAAAAAAAAATTCTTAACAAACCACATGGTAAAGCAATACTTTAATAGATATAAATAAAGACTATTATGATAGGAAATTATAATGTGAACATTATAATTATACTATACTATACTTTGATCTTAAATAACATGGACAAATTCCAGCTTCAAAATCTTTCTAAAATTAATCATATACAAAATATCTCATTTCTGAAGGGGCGTATGTAGCTCATTCATTTTTAAAACCTTTTTTATTTTGAAATCATTCTAGAGTCACAGGAAATTGCAAAGATAGGACTAAGAGGTCCCATGTACATCTTTTGTTGTTGTTTTTGTAGAGATGGGGTCCCACTATGTTGCCCAGGCTGGTTTTGAACTCCTGGCCTCAAGTGATCCTCCTGCCTTAGCCTCCTCAGTTACTGAGATTACAGAAGTGAGCCACTGTACCTGGCCAGTTTTTAACAAAAAAGTTTAAAAAGAAAAAAATTACCAAGAAGATCAAAACCACACAATTATATGCAAATTAAACAACTAGCTCCTGAATGACTTTTAGGCACACAACAAAATCAAGGCAGAAATCACAGAATTGTTCAGAATTAATGAAAGCAGAGACACAACATACCCAAATCTCTGGGATACAGCAAAAGCAGCATTAAGGCCGGGCGCGGTGGCTCATGCCTGTAATCCTAGCACTTTGGGAGGCCAAGGCGGGTAGATCATTTGAGGTCCAGAGTTTGAGACCAGCTTGGCCAACATGGTGAGACCCCATCGCTACTAAAAATACAAAAATTAGCCAGGCATGGTGGTGCACATCTGTAATTCCAGGTACTTGGGAGGCTGAGGTAGAAGAATTGCTTGAACCCGGGAGACGGAGGTTGCAGTGAGCTGAGATCGTGCCACTGTACTCCATCCTGGGAGGCAGAGTGAAACTCTGTCTTGAAAGAAATAAAGAAAAAGAACGAAAGGAAGAAAGGAAGGAAGGAAGGAGAGAGAGAGAGAGAAAGAGAAAGAGAAAGAAAGAAAGGAAGGAAGAAAGAACCAAAGCAGTGTTAAGAGGAAGGTTTATAGCTCTAAACATGTCAAGAAGTTAGGAAGATCTGAAATGAACACTCTATCATTATACCTAAAGGAACTAGAAAAATGGGAACAAACTAATGCCAAAGCCAGCAGAAGAAAAGAAATAACCAAAATCAGAGCAGAACTGAATGAAGTGGAAATGCATAAAATCCATGCAAAAGATCAATGAAACCAAAAGTTGGTCTTTGAAAGGGTAAACAAGATTAATAAACTGCTGGCTAGATTAACAAAGAAAAAAAAAAGAGAAGATTCAAATAAGAACAACAGAAATTACAAAGATGACATTACAACTGACCCCACAGAAATACAAAAGATCTCCAGAGACTATTGTGAACACCTCTATACACATAAACTAGAAAATCTGGAAGAAATGGATAAATTCTTGGAAACACACAACCTTCCGAGATCAAACCAGGGAGAAATTAAAACCCTGAACAGACCAATAATGAGTTCTGAAATGGAATCAGTAATAAAAGAAACCTGCCAACCAAAAAAGCCCCAGACCAGATGGATTCACAGCCAAATTCTATCAGATGTACAAAGAAGAGCTCATACCAATTCTACTGAAAATATTCCCCAAAATCACGGAGAAGGGACTCCTCTCTTAACTTATTCTACAAAGCCAGCATCATCCTGATCCCCAAATCTGGCAGAGACAGAAAAAAAGAAAACTTTAGATCAATATTCCTGATGAGCACAGACACAAAAATCCTCAACAAAATACCAGCAAACTGAATCTAACAGCGCATCTAAAAGTTAATTCACCATGATCAGGTAGGCTTTATTCCTGGGATGCAAGGTTGGTTCAATATGCACAAATCAATAAATGTGATTCACCACATAGACAAAATTAAAAACAAAAATCATATGGTCATCTCAATAGATGCAGAAAAAGTTTTCGATAAAATCTAACATTCCTGCCTGATAAAAACCCTCAGCAAACTAGGCATTGAAAGAATATACTTCAAAATAATATGAGCCATCAATGATAAACCCACAACCAACATCATACTGAATGGGCAAAAGCTGGAAGAAATTTCTCTTGAGAATTGGAGCAAGGCAAGGATGCCCACTCTCACAACTCCTATTCAACATAATGTATTAGAAGTCCTGGCCACAGCAGTCAGGCAAGAGAAAGAAATAAAAGGCATCCAAATAGGAAAAGAAGAAGTCAAACTATATCTGTTCACTGACAATATTATTTTATACTGAGAAAGCCCTAAAGAATCTGCCAAAAGGCTACTAGATCTGATAAATGATTTTAGCAAGGTCTCAGGATACAAAATCAATGTACAAAAATCAGTTGCATTTCTATACACCAATAACATCTAGAATCAGATGAAAGTCAAGTCAAGAGCACAATCCCGTTTCCAGTAGTCACAAAGAAAACGAAATACATAGACATACAGCTAACCAAGATAGGGAAAGATTTCTACAGGAGGGCTGCAAAACACTCTGAAATAAATTGTAGATGACACAAATAAATGGAAAAACATGCTCATGGTTTGGAAGAATCAGTATCATTAAAATGGCTATCATGCCCAAAGCAATGTACAGATTCAGTGCTAGTCCTATCAAACTACCAGTGTCATTCTTCACGGAATTAGAAAAAAAATTCTAAAATTCATATGGAACAACAACAACAAAAAAGCTCAAATAGCCAAAGCAATCCTGAGCAAAAAGAACAAAGCCAGAGGCATCACACCAGCTTACTTCAAACTATACTATAAGGCTACAATAACCAAAACAACATGGTAGTTGTTAGTGGTACAAAAACATAGTCATAGACCAATGGAACAGAATAGAGAACCCAGAAATAAGGCTGCACATACAACTGTCTGATCTTCGACACGGCCAAAAAAAACATAAGCAATGGGGAAAGGACTTCCTATTCGATAAATTGTGCTGGGATAACTGGCTATCCATATACAGAATATTGAAACTGGACTCCTACCTATCACCGTAAACAAAAATTAACTCAAGATGAATTAAAGACTTAAATGTAAGACCTTAAACTGTAAAAACCCTAGAAGAAAACCTATGAAATAATCTTCTCGACATTGGCCTTGGCAAATAATGTATGGCTACATCCTCAAAAATAATTGCAAGAAAAATAAAAATTGACCAGTGGGACCTAATTAAAAAGCTTTTGCACAGCAAGAGAAGCCATCAACAGATTCAACAGAAAACCTACAGAATGGGAGAAAATATTTGCAAACTACGCATCCAAAAAAGGCCTAACGGCAGAATTTATAAGGAACTTAAACAAATCAACAAGCAAAAACCAAATAACCCCATTAAAAAGTGGGCAAAGATCATGAACAGGCATTTCTCAAAAGACAACGTAAAAGCAGCCAACAAACATATGAAAAAAATGCTCACAATCGCTAATCATTAGGGAAATGCAAATCAAAACCACAATGAGATACCATCTCACAGCAGTCAGAAGGGGCTTTGTTAAAAAGTAAAAAAAATAACAGATGTTGGTGGGGCTGCAGTGAAAACGGAATGCTCGTACACTGTTGGTGGGAATGTGAATCAGTTCAGCCCCTGTGGAGAGCAGTTTGGAGATTTCTCAAAAAACTAACAGTTAAGCAACCATTTCACCTAGCCATTCTATTACTGGTTATACACCCAAAGGATAATAAATCATTCCAGCAATAAAACATGCATCCATACATTCATTGCAGCACCATTCATAACAGCAAAGACGTGGAATCAACCTAGGTACCCATCAATGGTGGACTGGATAAGGAAAACACGGTACATCTATACCGTGGAATACTATGCAGCCATCAAAAGAATGAAATCATGTCCTTTGCTGCAACATAGATACAGGTGGAGAACATTATCCAAAGCAAACTCATGCATAAACAGAAAGCCAAATACTACATATTCTCACTTATAAGTGGGAGCTAAACATTAGGTGCACATGGACATAAAACCAGGAACAATAGACACTGGGGAATACAAGAGTGGGGAGGGAGGGCACGGGGCAGGGGTTAAAAAACTATCTATTTGGTACTATGCTCGTTACCTGGGTGACAGGTTCAGTTATACTCCAAACCTCAGCATCATGTAATCTACCTTTGTAAGAAACCTGCATATATAGGTGGGGTGCGGTGGCTCACGCCTGTAATCCTAACACTTTGGGAGGCCGAGGCAGGTGGATCACCTGAGGTCAGGAGTTTGAGACCAGCCTGGCCAGCATGGTGAAACCCTGTCTCTACTAAAAATGCAAAAATGAGCTGGGCATGGTGGAGGGTGCCTGTAATCCCAGCTACTCGGGAGTCTGAGGCAGGAGAATTGCTTGACCCTGGGAGGCGGAGGTTGCCGTGAGCAGAGATGGTGCCACTATGCTCCACCCTGGGCGATACAGTGAGACTCCGTCTCAAAAAAAAAAAATAAATAAATAAATAAATAAAATAAAAAAAGTAAAAAAATATTTAAATAGAAAAAAGCTTATGGAATTAGGATATAAAGGAAAAATTCGTGCAAGTGTAAAATATGTTTGTGTTTTAAGCTAAGCATTACTATAAATGAGTCAAAAAGTTAAAAAGAATTAAGAGTTTATAAAGTAAAAAAGTTATAGTAAGCTAAAGTTAATTTATTATTGAAGAAAAAAGTTTTCTGGTTTTTTTTTTTTTTTTTTTTTTTTTTTTTTTTTTTTTTTTTTTTGGCAGAGTCTCACTCTGTCGCCCAGGCTGGAGAGCAGTGGCACCATCTCGGCTCACCGCAACCTCCACCTCCCGGGTTCAACTGATTCTCCTGCCTCAGCCTCTGAGTAGCTGGGACTACAGGCACGCACCACCATGCCTGGCTAAATTGTATTTTTAGTAGAGACGGGGTTTCAGCATGTTGATCAGGCTGGTCTCGAACTCCTGACCTCATGATCTGCCCGCCTCGGGCTCCCAAAGTGCTGGGATTACAGGCATGAGCCACCGTGCCTGGCCGAAAGAAGTTTTTAAAGATAAATTTAGTGTAGGGGAGATGTACAACGTTTATAAAGTGTACAGGAGTGTCCGGCAATGTCCCAGGCCTTCACGTTCCCTCACCACTCACTCACTGACCCACCCACAGCAACTTCCAGTTCTGCAAGTTCCATTCATGGTCAGTGCCCTGTACAGGTGTGCCATTTGGAATCTTTAATACCATACTTTTACTGTACCTTTTCTGTGTTGAGATACACAAATACTTACAATTGTGTTGCAATTGCCTACAATAGTCAGTATAGTAACATGCTGTGCAGTTTTTTTGAGCAATGGACTATACCATATAGTCTAGGTGTGTAGTGGGTTATACCATGTAGGTTTAAGTGCACTCTATGATGTATGCACAACGCTGAAATTGGCTAGTGATGCATTTCTCAGAGTGATGTACGTCTCAGAATGTATCTCCATGGTTAAGTGATGTGCGATTGTATTTCAAAAAGGCTATTCTTCTTCCTTCTGGTCTCCGTGATTGCTGATGAGAAATCTGCTG
Organism: Macaca mulatta; assembly: GCF_049350105.2. Lineage (NCBI taxonomy): Eukaryota > Metazoa > Chordata > Mammalia > Primates > Cercopithecidae > Macaca > Macaca mulatta. The sequence goes on along the minus strand of NC_133421.1, from coordinate 8,449,076 downwards.
TCACTCAAATTGTTTCTTCCTGAAGGTATAACGTTGTCTGCCTCTCCCATTGTTTTCAAAATTTTTTTCTTTGTCTTGGGATAGTTTTCAGACATTTGATGATGATGTGTCTTTGGCATAGATTTCTTTGAGTTTACTCTGTTTGGGGTTTGCTAAGGTAGGTTTAGATCTTTTGCCAAATTTGGGGAAATTTCATTTATTATATTTTTTAATAGTTTCTCAGCTCCACCCCCTGTCTCCTTTCCTTTTGTGACTAAAGTGATGTGATTTCTGGATCCTCTGTTGTAGCCCCTCAGGTACCTGAGATTCTTTTTTTTTTTTTTTTTTTCCTATTTTCTTTCTGTTGTTCAGATTGGGCAATTTCTATTCTGTCTTGCATTTCCCTGAGTTTTCCTCTGTTTCCCCCATTCTGCTATTAAGCCCATATACTGAGCTTTTTACCTTGGTTATTCTATTTTTCAGTTCTAAAATTTCCATTTGGTTCTTTTTAAATTTTTTATATCCTGGCTGATAGTTTTCATTTTCTATTTGTTTCAAGTGTGTTTATAATTGGTCATTGAAACTTCTTTTTATTTTTTGAGACAAAGTCTCAGTCTGTCACCCAGGCTGGAGTGCAATAGTGTAATCTCAGCTCACTGAGACCTCCGCCTCCCAAATTGAAGCGATTCTGCTGCCTCAGCCTCCTGTGTAGCTGGGATTACAAGCATGCACCATCATGCTCGGCTAATTTTTTTGTACTTTTAGTAGAGATGGGGTTTCACCATGTTGGCCAGGCTGGTCTTGAATTCCTGACCTCGAGTGATCCACCCCCCTCAGCCTCCCAAAGTGCTGGGATTATAGGCTTAAACCACTGTACCCAGCCCAGCAGGGGAATTTTAAGTGTGCCTTGTCCCAGCCAGGTGAGGGTAGAAATCCAGGCTGCCACTCAGCATTTGCTAATGGGATGGCAACAGGGTTGTGGTTCTTTCTATGATGTTTGGCCAGGATGGTGTGATTTTTGTCTAAAAGTTTTCTGTCTTGCCAAATTACTCCTTTCTGGTCTTTTGGCCAGAGAGACCAGGATTTCTTGGGGATTTTTTTTTTTTTTTTTTTTTTTTTGGTTTGTGCCCATTGGTCTTTCCAGTGGTTTCTCCAGCATCCAGTTCCAGATATATGAGGAGGAAAAGAAAACCCAGGGGACTCACTGCCATGCCATTCCCAAGGTCCCAAGGCTTCCACCCGCTCTGTCTTCTCTCCACCTTTAAGAGCTTTTTAGTGTTTGTTTTGTCTATAATATCCATGGTTTTAGCTATACTTAGTGAGAAGTATAGGAAGAAGTGCCTCTATTTGATCTTATTCAATCTATTTAATCTTAAGTTCATTCCTTTTTGTAGCTGAGCAATATTTCATTGTATAGAAATGTCACAATTTGATCATCCATTTCATCAACCTGTTGACGAACATTTGGATTGTTTCCAGCTTTTGGCTTTAGGAAACAGTGCTGCTTTGAATGTAATTTTTTTTGTTTGTTTTTTTTTGAGACAGAGTCTCGCTCTGTCGCCCAGGCTGGAGTGCAGTGGCTCGATCTCGGCTCCGCCTCCCAGGTTCATGCCATTCTCCTGCCTCAGCCTCCCAGTAGCTGGGACTACAGGCGCCCGCCACCACGCCTGGCTAATTTTTTGAATTTTTAGTAGAGACGGGGTTTCACCGTGTTGGCCGGGATAGTCTCGATCTCCTGACCTCGTGATCTGCCCACCTCGGCCTCCCAAAGTGCTGGAATTACAGGCATGAGCCACCACGCCCGGCCACTTTGAACGTAATTTAATGCTGTTATGAACATATGTTGTTGGGTCTTTGTGTGGGCTGTTTTCACTTCTCTTGGGTAAACACTTAGGAGTGGAATTGCTGAGTCATGTGGTAATTGTGTGTGTAACTTTATGAGAAATTGTCAGACTCTTTTTCACAGCTGTTGTACCATTTTACTTTCCTACCAGCGATGTTCCACTTGCTCTACAAACCTCCCCGATGTTTGGTTTTAATAGTCTTTTAAGTTTTAGTCATTCTAGTTTTAATTTGCGTTTCTCTGGTGAGTGATGAAGTTGGACATCTTTTCATGTACCTATTTGCTGTTCATATAGCTTATTCAGTAAAGTGTCTGTTAACAAATTTGTCCTCATTTTTTTTTTATTGGGCTGTCTTCTTGTTATGAAGTTGTAGAAGTTCTTTATATATTCTGAATACCATCTTTTATTAGATATATGTTTTACAATTTTTTTTTTCTCTCAGTCAGTGCCTTGAGTTTTTGCTGTCTTTTAAAAAAGAAAGCTTTGTTGGACTTGAAATTTCCATTGTCTTAACTGTGTCTTTTGAAGATAACAAGTTTTAAATTTTGATGAAGTTCTTTTTTTTTCTTTGGTAGCTTGTATTTTTGTGTCTTATTTAAGAAAACTTGGGTTGAGCCAAAGTCACATTTCTCTCCTATGTTTTTTGTCTAAAAGTTTTTATAGCTTTGGGAGGCTGAGGCATGAGGTCAGGAATTTGAGACCAGCCTGGCCAACATGGTGAAACCCCGTCTCTACTAAAAATACAAAAATTAGCTGGGCATGGTGGCGGGTGCCTGTAATCCCAGCTACTCGGGAGGCTGAGGCAGGAGAATCATTTGAACCCAGGAGAAGGAGAATGCAGTGAGCTGAGATCGCACCATTGCACTCCAGCCTGGGTGAGAGGGTGAGACTCTGTCTCAAAAATAAATAAATAAAAAAATAAATAAAGTTTTATAGCTTCCATTCATATACTGAGGTTTGTTATTTATTTTGAATTATTTTTACATGGTGTGAGATGTTGAGCGCCATTGTTTTGCATATGGATATCTGATTATTCCAGCACCTTTTGTGAAGATTATCCTCTATTATCTTTATACCTTTGTTGAAAATCAATTAATTATATACATGTAGGTCTATTTCTGGACTCTGTCCCATTGATCTATATGTCTATCCTGATGCCAATACTCTTGCTAATAATATATATTACTGTTTCATATATTAATATCTATTACTGAGCTAGCTTTATAGTTAGCTAAGTCTTGAAAGTCAGATAGTATAAGTCTTCCAACTTTGTTCTTATTTTTCTAGATTGTTTTGGATGTTCTAGATCTTTTGCTTTTCTATTTAAACTTAAGATTCTGCTTGTCCCCTTCTATAAAATAGCTGTCTGAGGTTTTGATTTTTATTGATGCCTAGATCAACCTAGGAAGAATTGATATCTTTTTTTTTTTTTTTTTTGAGATGGAGTCTTGCTCCGTTGCCCAGGCTAGGGTATAATGGTGTGATCTCAGCTCACTGCAACCTCCACCTCCCGGTTTCAAGCAATTCTCCCACCTCAGCCTCTTGAGTAGCTGGGATTACAGGCACGCACCATCATGCCTGGCTAATTTTTGTATTTTTGTAGAGACAGGGTTTCACCATGTTGGCCAGGCTGGTCTTGAACTCCTGACCTCAGGTGATCTGCCCGCCTCGGCCTCCCAAAGTGCTGGGATTATAGGCGTGAGCCACCGTGCCTGGCCAAATGCATTCTTTAGACAAATACATTTGGCAAACCTTAAAATGACGTTCAGCAGAGGTTGCAGCCAAGCACCCAGCACTTTGTGTGGAGAGGCTGTTCTGCATAGGATAGTGGTTAAGAGCGCAGACCACAGATCCAGACGACCTGTGTTTGCAATTCTGTCTCTGTTATTACTAGATGTGTCACCTTAGGAAAGCTATTTCATCTTTGTGCCTCAGTTGCTTCATTTGTAAATTGTGAAAAAAAGTACCTACATTGAATGATATTTGCGAAAATTAAAGGTCAATACGAATGAAATGATTGCAATAGTAACTAGTAAGCACTGGTTTAGTGTATGATAACAAGTATTATTATTATGACCCACTGTCTACTGGGAAAAGAAGCCTTGCAGTAACAACAAAAATAAAGTGTGTAAGAATCCTGACTGGCATGGCCTGGGTCCAGTGTGAGTGCTGGGTCACGCCTGTAATCCCCAGCACTTTGGGAGGCTGAGGCGGGCAGATCACCTTAGGTCGGGAGTTTGAGACCAGCCTGACCAACATGGAGAAACCCCATCTCTACTAAAAATACAAAATTAGCCGGGGGTGGTGGCGCATGCCTGTAATCCCAGCTGCTCGGGAGGCTGAGGCAGAAGAATCGCTTGAACCTGGGACTGGGAGGTGGAGGTTGTGGTGAGCCGAGATCGCTCTATTGCGCTCCAGCCTGGGCTAGCAACAAGAGCAAAACTCTGTCTCAAAAAAAAAAAAAAAAAAAAAGAAAAAGAAAAAAAGAAACAAAAGAAGAATCCTGACTGAAGCCTAGGAGCACAGAAATTGGAAGAGTCAGGAGAGTTTTCAATGAGAAGTTAATAATGAAGTCTTAAAAAAAAAGTTTAAAACCACTTTTATTTTATTTATTTATTTTTTTTGAGACGGAGTCTCGCTCTGTCGCCCAGGCTGGAGTGCAGTGGCCGGATCTCAGCTCACTGCAAGCTCCGCCTCCCGGGTTTACGCCATTCTCCTGCCTCAGCCTCCCGAGTAGCTGGGACTACAGGCGCCCGCCACCTCGCCCGGCTAGTTTTTTGTATTTTTAGTAGAGACGGGGTTTCACCATGTTAGCCAGGATGGTCTCGATCTCCTGACCTTGTGATCCGCCCGTCTCGGCCTCCCAAAGTGCTGGGATTACAGGCTTGAGCCACCGCGCCCGGCCTAAAACCACTTTTATTGAGATATGATTGATATGAAAAGCTATTCCTATTTAATGATCACGTATCAATGAATTTGCCGATAAATATATTCCTGGGAAACCAACACGACAAACCCATCGTCATCTCCCAAAGTTTCCTCCTGTCCCCGTCTGTGATAATGATGATGATGATGATGATGTGTGATGCTTTTTTTTTTTTTTTTTTGGCAAGAACATTTAACATAAAATCTACTCTTTTAGCAATTTTAAGTACAAAATATAGCATTGTTAGCTACCGGAAGTATGCCGCATCGTAGATTTCCAGAACTTATTTATCTTGCATAATTGAAGTTTTGTACCCTGTAATTACCACCTCCTCATTTTCCCCTCCCTGCATCCCTTGTTTTTTTATTGAGACACAGTCTCACTCTGTTGCCCAGGCTGGAGTGCAATGGCACAATCTTGGCTCACTGCAACCTCTGCCTCCCGGGTTCAAGCGATTCTCCTGCCTCAGCTTCCCGAGTAGCTGGGATTACAGGCACCCGCCACCATGCCCAGCCAATCTTTGTGTTTTTAGTAGAGACAGGGTTTCACCATGTTGGCCAGGCTGGTCTCGATCTCCTGACCTCAGGTAATCTGCCCGCCTCGTCCTCCCAAAGTGCTGGGATTGCAGGCGTGAGCCACTGTGCCCGGTCTGAATTTGACCATTTTAGATGGTGCTTGCCTTATTTAACTTAAAATAGTGCCCTCTAGGTCTATACGATGGTCACAAATGGAATCATTTCCTTTTAAAAAATGCTGAATAATATCCCATCATATATATATGTGTGTATATATATATATGCCACAATTTTGTTGTCTATTCATCCATCAATGGACATTTGTTTTCACACCTTGAATATTGCAGAGAATGCTGCAGTGATCGTGGAATGCACATATCCAGAGATACTGATTGGTTTCCTTCAGATATATACCCAGAAGTGAGTTGCTGAATCATATGGTATTTCTATTTTTAATTTTTTGAGGAACCACCACACTATTTTCCATGAGTTGTACCGATATATATTTCCACCAACAATGTATAAAAGTTCCCTTTTCTCCACATCCTCGCCGACACTTGTTATTTATTTTATTTTATTTTATTTTTTGAAACGGAGTCTTGCTCTATCGCCCAGGCTGGAGTGCAGTGGCGCGATCTCGGCTCACTGCAAGCTCTGCCTCCCGGGTTCACGTCATTCTCCTGCCTTAGCTTCCCGAGTAGCTGGGACTACAGGCGCCCGCCACCACGCCTGGCTAATTTTTTTTTTTGGTATTTTTAGTAGAAACGGGGTTTCACCGCATTAGCCAGGATGGTCTTGATCTCCTGACCTCGTGATCCGCCCGTCTTGGTCTCCCAAAGTGCTAGGATTACAGGCGTGAGCCACCGCGCCCAGCCGACACTTGTTATTTTTGAATTTTTGATAATACTCATGCTAACAGGTGTGAGATTAGGTCTCATTGTGATTTTGATTTGCATTTCCTTGATGATGACTGATGTTCAGCACCCTTTTATATACCTGTTGGACATTTGTATGTCTCCTTTGGAAAAATGTTTGTTCAGGTATTTTGCCTACTTTAAAATCAGGTTTTTTTTTTTTTTTTTTGCTGTTGAGTTGTATGAGTTCCTTATACATTTGGAATATTAACCCCTTATCAGATACATGGTATGCAAACGTTTTCTCCCATTCTATGGTTGCCTTTTCATTTTGTTGATTGTTTTCTTTGCTGTGTAGAAACTTTTTAGTTTGATATAATCTTATTTATTTTTTGCTTTTGTTGCTTGTGCTTTTGGTACCATGTCCGAAAATGGATATGGATTTTGATGGACCTCTCAAATTATTGTCAAAACCAATGTCATAGAGCTTTCCTGTATGTTTTCTTCTAACATTTTTATGATTTCAGGTCTTACATTTAAGTCTTTAATCTATTTTGAGTTGACTTTTGTGTATGGTATAAATGAGGTCTAGTTTCCTTTTTTAATGTTTGTGTTCAGCTCTTTTGTTTTTGCTCACAATTTCTTTAGATATTAGAGGTCTTTTGTAGCTCAATACAAGTTTTAGGATTTTTTTTTTCTTCTATTTCAGTGAAAAATGCCATTGGAATTTTGAAAGGGGTTGCAGCGAATCTTTAGATCGCTTTGGGTAGTAGATACATTTTAACAATATTGATTTTTCCTACTCATGGACATGGAATTTTGTGGAATAGGTTTACTGTTCACTGATTACTAACTTCCCTGAGTCCAGCAAGACTGAACACACTCATATGCAACAAATTAAATATAGTGGATTTATTACCTACAGATAGGCAGCAAGGGACAACAGAAGCCCAGTGTTCACTGCAAGCATTCCCCGAGTCTCTGGAAAGCTGCTTGTGGTGGATGGAATGTCACATGTGCATGCTCCACCTGCATTGCAGCTGAGGGACCTTCTCAAGAAAAGCAGCCTACCCTGGCTTTTTTTTTTTTTTTTTTTGAGACGGAGTCTCACTCTACCGCCCAGGCTGGAGTGCAGTGGCCGGATCTCAGCTCACTGCAAGCTCCGCCTCCCGGGTTCATGCCATTCTCCTGCCTCAGCCTCCCGAGTAGCTGGGACTACAGGCGCCCGCCACCTTGCCCGGCTAGTTTTTTGTATTTTTTAGTAGAGACGGGGTTTCACCGTGTCAGCCAGGATGGTCTCGATCTCCTGACCTCGTGATCCGCCCGTCTCGGCCTCCCAAAGTGCTGGGATTACAGGCTTGAGCCACCGCGCCCGGCCTGGCTTTTTTTTTTTTTTTTTGAGACAGGGTCTCACTGTGTTGCCCAGACTGGAGTGCAGTGGCACGATCTTGGCTCACGGCAACCTCGGCATCCTGGGTTCAAGAGATTCTCCTGCCTCAGCCTCCTGTATAGCTGGGACTACAGGAGTGTGCCATCAGGCCTGGTTAATTTTTGTATTTTTAGTAAAGATGGGGTTTTGCCCTGTTGCCCAGGCTGGTCTCGAACTCCTGGCCTCCCAAAGTGCTGGGATTACAGGTGTGAGCCACCGCACCTGGCTGGCTTTTTTTTAATACCCTGGGATATATGACATACTGGGCTAAATCATTGAAGGGCATCTTATTTCTAGGGTGGACTGGAATAGAGCCTGGGCTATTCTGGCCAACTCCTTATCTCACGATGGCAAATTCCCAGCACATTTTATAGTTATTCTTAGGAACTACAAGCAATAAACGGGGAAGAACTAAGTCAGTGCAAGACTCCCTCCCCCCAAAAACTGTCCTGCAGATATCTTTCCAATTATTTGTGACTTTCCAATGTATTTCATTAATGTTTTATAGTTTTCAGTGTACACGTCTTTCACCTCCTTATTTAAATTTATTCCTAAGTATTTGATTCTTCTTGATATTATTGCAGATGGGATTGTTATCTTAATTTCTCTTTTGGATAGTTCATTGTCAGGGTATAGAAATGCTACTGATATTTGTAGGTTGATTTTTGTATCCTGCAACTTTACTGAATTCATTTATTAGTTTTAGCAGTTTCTTTGGTGGAATCTTTAGGGTTTTCTACATATAAGATCATGTTAGCAAATGAGACCATTTAACTTCTTCCTTTTCTATTTGGATGCCATTTCGTTCTTTTTCTTGCCTAATTGCTCTGGCTAGGACTTCTAGTACTATGTTGAATAGAAGTGGTGAGAATGGATATCCTTGTCTTGTTCCCGGTCTTAGAGGCAAACTTTTGACTTTCACTGTTGAGTATGATGCTAGCTGTGGGCTTGTCATGTATGGCCTTATTATGTTGTGTTACATTGTTCAGTACCTAATTTGTTGAGAGATTTTATCATGAAAAGATTTTAAGTTTTGTCAGATACTTTTCTGCATCTATTAAGATGATCATTTTTACCCTTCATTCTGTTAATGTAATGAATCACATTTATTGATTTGTGTATTTTGAACCATTTTCACATTCCAGGAATAAATCTAACTTGATCATAGTGTATTATTCTTTTAATGTGTTGTTGAATTTTGTTTGCTAGTATTTTATTGAGGATTTTTGCATTTGTGTTTATCAGGGATATTGTTTTGTATTTTTCTTTTCTTGTAGTGTTCTTATCTGGCTTTGGGATCAGGGTAATGCTGGTCTTGTAGAAAGAGTTTAGAAGTGTTCCCTCCTCTTTAATTTTTGGAAAAAATTGAGAAGGATTGGCATTAATTCTTCTTTAAAGGTTTGTAGAATTCACCAGTGAAGCCATCTAGTCTTTGTTAGTACTCTGTTTAGATTTTGTATTTCTCCTGACTTAGTTTTTGTAGATTGTAAGTTCTGAGAATTTATCCTCTTTTTTTTTTTTTTTGAGATGAAGTCTTGCTCTGTCACCCAGGCTGGAGTGCAGTGGTGCAATCTCAGCTCACCGCAAGCTATGCCTCCTGGGTTCACGCCATTCTCCCGCCTCAGCCTCCCGAGTAGCTGGGACTACAGGCACCTGCCACCGTGCCTGGCTAATTTTTGTTTTAGTATTTTTAGTAGAGACGGAGTTTTACCGTGTTAGCCAGGATGGTCTTGATCTCCTGACCTCGTGATCTGCCCACCTTGGCCTCCCAAAGTGCTGGGATTACAGGCGTAAGCCACCACGCCCGACTGAATTTATCCATTTTTTCATGCTACCCAATTTGTTGGTGTATAATTGGTCACAGTAACCTCTTATGATCCTTTGTATTTTCATCATATCAGTTGGAATGACTCATCCTTCAGTTATAATTTTATTTACATCTCATCTCTTTCTTAGTTTAGTTAAAGGTTTGTCAATTTTGTGTTTTTCAAAAACCCAACTCTTTGTTTCATTGATTTCTTTTTATTGTTTTTCTAGTCTCAATTTATTTCTGGTCTAAATTTTATTATTCCTTTTGCTAACTTTGGGCTTTGCTCTTATTTTTATATTTCTTTGGGGTGTAACTTTAGGTTGTTTATGTGAGATCTTTTCTTTTATTAATGTAATCACTTGTTGCTGTGAACTTCCCTGCAATAACTGCTTTTGTTGCATCCCATACATCCCATTTTGGTGTTTTTTTTTTTTTTTTTTGGTTTTGTTTGTCACAAGATATTTTTGTCTTTTCTTTAAATTTCTTCTTTGACCCATTGGTTTTTCAGGAGTGTGTTGCTTAATTTCTGCATATTTGTGAGTTTTCCAATTTTCCTCCTATTATTTCTAGTTTCATTTCATTGTGATTGGAAAAGGTATTTCATATGATTTCAATCTTTGTAAATTCGTTAAGACTTATTTTGTTATTTAACATGTGATCTATCCTGGAGAATGTTCCATGTGGACTTAAGAAGAATGTGTATTTTGCTTCTGTTGGATAGAATGTCACATATATGTTCATTGGATCTATTTGGTATCTAGTGTTTAATTCCACTGTTTCCTTATTTATTTTCTGTCTGGATGATCCATCCATTGTTGAGTGGGGGTATTGATTTCTTCTACTATGTATTGCTGTTTTATGTCTTCCTGATGAATTGACCCTTTTGTTAGTATATATAATGACCTTCTTTGTCTCTTATGACAGTTTTTGACTTGAAGTCTATTTTGTCTCATGTAAGTATAGCCACCTTTGCTCTCTTTTGGTTATCATTTTTATGGGATATGTTTTTCATCCATTCAATTTTGGGCTATTTGTGTCCTTAGATCAAAAGTGAGTCTCTTGTAGACAGCATATAGTTGGGTCTTATTTTTGAAAATCCATTTATCGGCCAGGTGCGGTGGCTCGCACCTGTAATCCCAGCACTTTGGGAGGCCGAGGCAGGTGGATCATAAGGTCAGGAGTTCAAGACCAGCCTGGCCAAGATGGTGAAACCCCATCTCTACTAAAAATACAAAAATTAGCTGGACATGGTGGTGGGTGCATGTAATCCCAGCTACTCAGGAGGCTGAGGCGGGAGAATGGCATGAACCCCGGAGGCAGAGGTTGCAGTGAGCCAAGATCAGGTCACTGCACTCTAGCCTGGGTGAGAGAGCGAGACTCCATCTCAAAAAAAATAAATAGATAAATAAATAAATAAATTCCATTTATCCACTCTATGCCTCTTGATGAGAGAATTTAGTCTATATACATTAAAGTAATAATTGATAGGTAAGGACTTACTATTGCTATTTTGTTAATTGTAGTTCCTTTCTTCCTCTCTTGTTGTCTTCCTTTGTGGCTTTATTATTATTGTTTGTGGTGGTATGCTTTGATTCTTTTTTTTTTTTATCTTTTGCATATCTACTATTGGATTTTTTATTTTGTGATTACCATGAGGCTTACATAAAACATCTTATAGTTATAATAGTCTATTTTAAACTGATAACAATTTAATTTTTATTACATACAAAGACTATACACTTTTACTTCTCCCCTCACATTTTTATTATTTATATCACAATTTACGGCTTTTTATACTGTGTATCCAACTATATACCATCATCATGGTATTAGAGAATTGTGAGTTTGACTATACTTACCTTTATCAGTGAGTATATGTTTTCATGTTGCTGATACATGTTCCTTTCATTTGAACTTGAAGGTCTCCCTTTCATATTTCTTGTAAGGCAAGTCTGGGGTGATGAACTTCCTCAGTTTTGGTTTGTCTGGGAAGGTCTTTGTCTTTCTTTCCTTTTTGAAGGATGGCTTTGCTGGGTATGTTTTTGGTTGGCAGTTTTTTTTCTTTCAACACTTTGAGTATATCATTCCACTCTATCTTGGTCTGCAGGGTTTTTGGTGAGAAACCCACCCACTAATAGTCTTATGGAGATTTCTTTGTATGTGTTGAGTTGTTTTTCTTTTGCTGCTTTAAAAATTCTCTGGTAAAAGGAATTTGAGGAGATAAAAAATAAATAAAACAAAAGGAAAAAAGTTATCTCTTTGTCTTTGATTTTTGACTATTTGATTATGATGCATCTTGGTGAAGACCTCTTTATTCTCAATGTATATGGAGTTCTTTGGGCTTAATGGATCTGGGTTTTTTTTTTTTTTTTCTTTACAGATTTGGAAAGTTTTCTGTCATTATATTTTAAAATAAACTTTCCTTCCATTTCTCTTTCTCTGGTCCTTTTGGGATTTCTACGATATGTATATTAGTTTGCCTGATGTTTTCCCACAAGTCCAGCATAGTTGAGCCAGCTGCTAAGATCCATGCCTGTTGTTAATGTTCATGTTCTCTCAGCAGCAGTTAATGTGGGTCATGCACAGTGGTGTGTTGGACCCCATACATGGTGGGGTGGGGCATACAGGTTGTGTAGACTCATTGGGTGGAGGATACTCGGGTGAGTCATCTGGTGGGATTTGTGGGCAGGTCTCCTGCTGGAGTCTGTGAGCTAGTTGGCAGAATCTGTGGTTGGTTGTTGAAACCATATGCTGGTTGCTGTGCACTCCATTCCCTTCTCCCTGTTCCTAGATGATCAGTCATGCTGATCATCTGCATTCTGGGCAGGGAGACAGAAGTGAGCCTCCTGGGCAATGTTCTTCAAGTCTAGGTAAGCCAGGTGTTCACTATACTTTTACCTTCCCCTGTGGAGCGATTGAAGGCCAAAGGAGCTTCTCTCAGCACAAGCTGTGCCTCCTTGGCGGAGAGCTGATGCAGGTAAAGTGGAACTGCACTTCTTACCCTTTTCGATGCTTCCACTCTTGGGTTGATTTGCTCCAGTGGGGTGCTGGAACCTCAGCCAGACTCCAGGCCTCCCACATAATGATTCTTATCTGTCACTGCCTGCCTTAACTGGTGTTTCTATGGGGGGATGAGAGCTGGAACATCCTGTTCTGCCCTGTTACTGATTTCACTCCTGGACTGAATTTTGAAGAATGAACAGAACTCACTACTAGATGTATAAAGAGAAAAGAGCATCCTAAGCAGAGGGAACTCCAGGTACAAAGGCACAGAAATTTAATATATCAAGGTGCTTGTGACGGACAGTAAGTTTTTTGTGGGACTTGGATGTAGGTTTCACGGAAGGGGACAGTGGGAGTGTGTAATTGCAAAGTTGATCAGGGGCCAGATTATCATGGGCTCATATGTACAGTGAAAACTATGAAAGAAAATGGAAAACTTGTGATGACTCTGCTTATTGAACTTTACCAGCGAAGGCTTTTCCTTTTACCTGAGCAGGATTTTAGACATGGATTCATCAATGAGCATTTGCAGTACTGTACATGGGAGAAGTCAGGAGTGATAGTTGAGCTAAGAGATAGAGATATCAGTAAAGGTATGTACAGTCACAGTTTGTGAGACAGGCAATAAGATGAATTCATTCAACTAATTCATTCAACTAATATTTGTTAAGTGTCTACCACATACCCCCAAACTTGTAGAAACTGAAGACACAGCAGTGAATAAAGAGAAAAAAATCTCACTCTTATTGTGTTATACTCCATGTATTTACTATATATATATATATATATATATATATATATATATATATATATATATATATATTCTGGAGTATTTTTAAGCAAATCCCAGACATCGTGTCATTTCACCTTTGAATATTTTAGTATGTGTCTTTAATTGATAAGGACTTTAAAAATACATAGCCTTCATACATAACTACCATATCATTTATCGTATCATAATATATAATACCATGATATCATTTAATAGTATGCATTTATATTTTCACTAGTGTTTAAAAATGTCTTTTTAAAATTAGTTACTTTGGGCCAAGTGTGGTGGCTCACGCCTGTGATCCCAGCCCTTTGGGAGGCTCAGGCGGGCAGATCACTTGAGAGCCAGGAGTTCGCATCCAGCCTGATCAGCATGGTGAAACCCCATCTCTACTAAAAATACAAAAATTAGCCGGATGTGGTGGCGTGCACCTGTAGTCCCAGATACTCGGGAGGCTGAGGCAGGAGAATTGCTTGAACCTGGGAGGCAGAGGTTGCAGTGTACAGAGAGTGCACCATTGCACTCCATCCTGGGTGACAGAGCAACTCTATATCAGTAAATAAATAAATAAATAAATAAAATCAGGTGCCTTGAATCCAGGTTCAAATCCAGGGTCACGTATTGTATTTGATTGACATGTCTCTTGTCTCTATTAAAATCTAACACCTCCCTAGCCTTCCTTTGGTATTCTTTTTTTTTTATGCCTGTTAAAAAATTTTTAAAAATTATCATATAGTAAAATTAGCTTTTTGGTATACAGTTCTACACATTTTAACACATGTATAGATTCATGTAACCACGACCACAGTCAGTATACACAACAGTTTTTTCACCTGCATGTGTGGGGTAGGAGGGGATTTGGCGGTTGATCCTCTGTGACACGCTGTTAAGCACCCCCTTGATTTTGGCTCTGGGGCTCACCTTTCCACCCTGAACCTCCCAGGGCTGAGCCTTTCCAGGTTCTGCGGGGGTTTAATGGCTCACTTTCCACTGCGTTACTCTTCTTCAGGGTTAGGAAAATTAAATCGCCCAAGGTTCCGCATCGTATTGTGGAATTCAGACTCGAACCCAGGTTTTCCATCTTCAAACCTCTATGTTTAAAATTTATTGTATAAAACCAGAAAAAAGCCTGAGCACTTAGAGTACCAGAAGAACCAATTTCAGAATATAGATGCAGGATTCCTAAATAAAATAGTAACAAATTGAATCTAGCACAAATTAATGAAAAATCTATGCACGGTAGATAACTCAATAAATAAATATGAAGTAAAGTGAGGTACCATTTTTGTGCATAGGTTACTAACTTGGTGGAGATTTTAAAAGAAATACTACCAACTATAGGCAATGGATGGAGAAAATAGGCATTCTTATATGTTTCTGGTGTGAAACCAAAAATTGGTATCACCTTTCAAGGGGTCAGTTTTACTATATATAACAAAACTCTTAATATTTCATGCAACTTTTAACCCAGAAGTTCCACCTCTAGGAATTTATTTTCAGGAAGCAATCATGATATTCACAAAAATTTGGCTATGAGGATATTCATTTCAGTGTTATTTATAATATTGAAAATTAATAACAATGTATCTGTCCACTAATATGGACTTCATAAAATAAAATACCAGACACAAAATAATGTTGAAGAATAGTTTTAATAACATGAATATATGATAATGTTATAGTCAGTGAAATACATAGTTTCAAAACAGTGTTTTTTTTGTATTACAAGGGATTCTTTCTATTGCAAGTAATGAAAACTCAACTAAAAATGGCTTAAGAGAAAGAAAAGGAAGATATTGATTCATAATACTGGAAAGTCCAGTGTCAAAATGTCTTCAGGTAAGACTGCATCCAGCCTCATCCTCAGTAATCTGTTTCCATCTCTTGGTTTGGCTTTACTTTCAGATAGACTCTCTAAAAGCATAGTTAAAGAGAGCTACCGGCAGCTCTGGGATTATGCTTTACCAATTTAATAATCTAACAGGACAAGAGAATTTCCTTTCAAATCATTCTAGCAAAAATCCTAGGGCTGAATCTCATTGGCCAGGTCTGGCTCATGTACTCCTCTCTTTAACTGAGAGGAGGTGTGAGTCCCATTTGAACTATGTCATAATAATGATAGCTGAAATTGATTGGTATTGACTATGTATCAGATTATGAGTCTAAGTCCCAGGATTTGATGTGTAACTTTAAGCAATTTAACCTTCCTAAGCCAGAAAAGAACACATAATCTGTGTCCTCTGTATTATTTCACTAAATTCTCTTGGCAATCCTACTGAAACAGATGCCATATCCACCCTCATTGTATGGATGAAGAAACTGAAGGTCAGGCAGGTTAATTATTGGCTTAGTCCATTTAGTGTTGCTATAAAGGCATACCTGAGGCTGGGTAATTTCTAAAGAAAAGAGGCCGATTTGGCTCATGGTTCTGTAGGCTTTACAAGAAGCATGGCACTGGCATCTGCATCATGTGAGAGCCTCAGGCTGCTTCTACTAATGGTGGAAGGTGAAGGGAAGTCAGCATGTGCGGAGATCACATGGCGAGAGAGGAAGCAAGGTGTGGAGGCGATGCCAGGCTCTTTTTAACAATCAGTTCTCCTGGTAATGAATAGAAGAAGAACTTACCCTTGAGTGAAGACACTAATTTGCTGATGAGGGACCCACCCCCATAACCCGAATACCTCCCATTGGGCCCCACCTTCAACATTAGGTATCAAATTTCAACATGGGATTTGAAGGGGACAAACATCCAAACTAAAGCAAGTTTCTTTCTTTCTTTTTTTTGCATAGAGATGTCAATGCAAAAATTGCACAGGATAAAATCAAGTAGGCAAGGAAGTCTTTATTCAAAGCTATTGCAATGGGAGAGAGGCCAGAACTAAAATCTGAATTTACCTCCCCTGAAACAGAGTAGGAGAGTTTTTCAGAGCTGAAGTGTAGGGGGATCACAAGTTTCTTATTTAAGTTGAAAGAATTAGCAAATGATGCAATTCACTCACATGGATTGAGAACATGGGAGGTAGCAGTTCTTCAAAGAAGAATCAGATGCTGCTTCAGACCTTGACTATAAAGCCCAAAACAAAAGTAAAGAAAAACAAAACAACCCCATAGAATAAACAAGGATATAAAAACTTTAAAAGTCTACTATTCATATACTTGGAAAGGTACAGAATAGATTATACCCGTGTTATAAGAGCAGAATAAGATCATGATACTTTTTTTTTTTTTTTTTTTTGAGATGGAGTCTCGCTCTGTCACCTAGGCTGGAGTGCAGTGGCCAGATCTCAGCTCACTGCAAGCTCCGCCTCCCGGGTTCACGCCATTCTCCTGCCTCAGCCTCCCGAGTGGCTGGGACTACAGGCACCCGCCACCACACCCGGCTAGTTTTTTGTATTTTTTAGTAGAGACGGGGTTTCACCGTGTTAGCCAGGATGGCCTTGATGTCCTGACCTCGTGATCCGCCCGTCTCGGCCTCCCAAAGTGCTGGGATTACAGGCTTGAGCCACTGCACCCAGTCGATACATTTTAAGAGAAGAAAAAAGGGCCCTTAAAAATTAAAGCAAAGAGTGGACCTGAAAAATGTAACAGAAGAGTTGGAAGATAAACTTGAGGAAATCGCCCAAGAAGACACAGAGATGAAAAATAGGAAAGCAAAGATAAACAAGATTAGAGATTAAGACTGGCGTGTTCAATATCTGAATAATATGTGTTCAAGAGAGAAAAAGAACATGTAGGAGAGGCAGTCATCAATAAAACCATACAGAAAAGTTTACTCAAAACACATGAAGGACATGAGTTTCCAGATTGAAAGAGTTCTTCAAGTGCCCAGAGAAATGGATGAAAAAAGACCTGTCGAGACACATTATCATGGAATTTCAGAACACAGAGTCCAAGAGATTGTAAAAGCTTAGAGAGCAAGGGAGAGGGTACATAAGAAGATCAAATACAAAGGATCGGGAATCAGCTTTGGTTTTGCCGGCTTCAATAAACAATGGTAGAGGCAAGAGACACCAGAGCAGTGCTTTTCGAAATTCTTAAGAAAAACTATTCCCAGCCTAGAATTCTGTACCCAGCTAAATTATCAACCAAATATGAGTGTAAAATAAGGGCATTTTCAGATATGCAAGATTTACTTCACATGCATTCTTTCTTAAGGGGCTACTGGAGGCTGTGCTTCTTGAATGAGAGGACAAGCCAAGAAGGAACACATGGGGCACAACGGAATCTAACACAGGAGAGTGGTGAAGGGACTCTAGGGTAAGGGTGACGGGAGAGTCCAGAATGACAGTTATGAACTAGGTGCAGAAGGAAACACGTCCAGCCTGAAGAAGCGGGACACCAGGACTCCAAGGAGAGACACACTGAGGGCTTCCATCACCACCATCCCCACTGCCATCACGTTAACTTTTAAATCAAGGACTCAATACCCAGAGTCTGGCCCAGATTTTTCCTCTGTACTTACCTTATTTTGACCACATGCTGATAAAGTTCCTGCTCATTCCTCCAATGCTCTGATACTTGATCTGCTGTGGGTGTTGTCTAGAAATGTTCTGCCTTGACCTCTTCTGGGAAGTGGACGGGAAGTCGTGATGAGCAGAATATACAGAACAGCCATCTCCTTCTGACTATATCCTGGTCAAACATCTAAAACTCAGCCCATTCTCCAGTGCTACCGTATGTCTCACCTGTGCTGAGCCCAGTGACTCCCAGTGTTACTCACCATCTGACTCAATGATTTTCCCATAAAAGGCTCTTATAAATGCTTAGGGAAGCTGAAGCCAGACAATGACCGAGAGGCTGTTCAGTTTATCTTCTCCTGAGCCTTCCTCAAACAGTGGTAACATCACCCTTTCCTTATTCTTCTAGATTGCTGCTTGCTGTTCAGTTTTTCAAAACTGAGTCATGCTGTTTAGGGATGTATATATTGGTGGAAAACTGTAAAGGAAATAGGAGAATGATTAACATTAAGTCATCATCGTGGTTATCACTGTGGGTGGAGAAGAGACCACAGTTGGGGAGGGATAAGCAGAGGTTTCTAAAGGACTGGTTATGTTTTATATCTTAAACTGGGTGGATGATTATTTACCTTATTATTATAATATTAGGTTGGTGCAAAAGTAATTGTGGCTTTTGCCATTACTTTTAATTTGCCATTACTTTTAAAATTTTATCCATCCTTCTGTTTGTATGATGCATTTTACAACAAACCATTTTAAAAATCAGGTGTTGTTACTCAATAAAAGGGGAAGTCAATGAAACAAGTAGAAATAAGAGAGATTTATTCAGAATCTTTGGATAACAAAAATACCTGCAAAGAGAAAGGATAAGAAGGGACTATTTATTTATTTATTTAATCTATTTTTTTGTGACGGAGTCTTGCTCTGTTGCCTAGGCTGGAGAGCAGTGGCGCGATCTTGGCTCACTGCAACCTCCGCCTCCAGGGTTCAGGCAATTCTCCTGCCTCAGCCTCCTGAGTAGCTAGGATTACAGGCGCGCGCCACCAGGCCCAGCTACTTTTTGTATTTTTAGTAGAGACGGAGTTTCACCATGTTAGCCAGAATGGTCTCCGTCTCTTGACCTCGTGATCCGCCCGCCTCGACCTCCCAAAGTGTTGGGATTACAGGCATGGGCCACCGCGCCCGGCCTATTTTGTTTATTTTGGAGATGGAGCCTCGCTCTGTCACCAGGCTGGAGTGCAGTGGCACAATTTCGGGTCACTGCAACCTCCGCCTCCCGGGTTCAAGCGATTCTCTTGCCTCAGCCTCCCGAGAAGCTGGGACTACAGATGTGCAACATCACGCCCAGCCAATTTTTGTATTTTTAGCAGAGACGGGGTTTCACCATGTTGGCCAGAATGGTGTCCAGCTCTTGACCTCGTGAACCGCCTGCTTTGGCTTCCCAAAGTGCTGAGATGACAGGCGTGAGCCACTGCGCCGCGCCCTACATTTTATTATTTTCCAGTGAAAGCAAGTGTATTAAGAAAGTAAAGGAGCCGGGCGCGGTGGCTCAAGCCTGTAATCCCAGCACTTTGGGAGGCCGAGACGGGCGGATCACGAGGTCAGGAGATCGAGACCATCCTGGCTAACACGGTGAAACCCCGTCTCTACTAAAAATACAAAAACCTAGCCGGGCGAGGTGGCGGGCGCCTGCAGTCCCAGCTACTCGGGAGGCTGAGGCAGGAGAATGGCGTGAACCCGGGAGGCGGAGCTTGCAGTGAGCTGAGATCCGGCCACTGCACTCCAGCCTGGGCGACAGAGCGAGACTCCGTCTCAAAAAAAAAAAGAAAGTAAAGGAATAAAAGAATGGCTACTCCATAGGCAGAGCAGCCAGGAAGAGGCATTTTTTTCTCTGGCTCTTTTTTCACTGTAAGCAACGGAGACTTGCTCAGTTTGACTCAGAAAGGGTAGGAGTTGTTTTGAGCCTACGCAAGGAAGGAACTGGAATAGTAAAACTTAGCATTTCCCGCAGGCATCTCTGTGTGTCTGTCTGCTCTGTTCCCCATTAGCTATACAGACGCTCCTGTGGTTATGATGGGGCTGTGTCCTGATAAACCCATTGTAAGTCAAAAATATCGTTAAGTGAAAAATGCATGTAATACACCTAACCTAGGCTAAAGTAGCTTAGCCTCGCCTACCTTAAATGTACTCGGAGCACTTACATTAGCCTACAGTTGGCCAAATTATCTAACGCACAACCCATTTTATAATAAAGTGTTGACTCTCTCATGTAATTTATTGAATATGATGCTGAAAGTGAGAAACAGAACGGTTGTATGGGTACTTGAGGTACAGTTGCTGCTGAACGTGTATCGCTTTTGCACCTTCCTAAAGTTGAAAAATACCGAGTTGAACCCTTGTGGGTTGGGAATTGTCTGTATAACGCATCTCCCCAAGATGTATTGTCTTAAAAGAACAACCACTACTTATTTGTTGGCGTACAATGTTGAACTTTGGGAAGGGATTGACAGGAACAGCTTGGTTCTGCTCCATGTGGTGTTGGCTGGGCCACCCTGCCTGCGGCTGGAGGGTCTGGGTGGCTTCACTCACATGTGTGGCTCAGCACAGGTGTCTGCAACAGCAAAGGACTGGCCAGACCAGTCTCTCCAGCAGGCAGTCAGTCTCCTCCTCCTCCTCCTCCTCCCCCGCTTCCCCTTCCCCTTCCTCTTCTTCTTCTTCTTTTCCTCCTCCTCCTTCTTCTTCCTCTTCCTCCTCTTCCTCTTCCTCCTCCTCCTCTTCTTGTTTTATTTAAGTTGTGGGGTACATGTGCAGAACATGTAGTTTTGTTACATAGGTATACACATGCCATGGTGGTTTGCTGCACCCATCAACCCATCACCTACATTAGGTATTTCTCCTAATGCTATCCCTCCCTTAGCCCCCCACCCCCCAACAGGCCCCGGTGTGTGATGTTCCCCTCCCTGTGTCCATGTGTTCTCATTGTTCAGCTCCCGCTTATGAGTGAGAACATGCAGTGTTTGGTTTTCTGTTCCTGTGTTAGTTTGCTGAGAATGATGGTTTCCAGCCTCATTCGTGTCTCTGCAAAGGACATGAACTCATCCTTTTTTATGGCTGCATAGTATTCCATGGTGTATATGTGCCACATTTTCTTTATCCAGTCTATCACTGATGGACATTTGAGTTGGTTCCAAGTCATTACTATTGTGAATAGTGCCACAATAAACATACGTGTGCATGTGTCTTTATAGTAGAATGATGTATAATCATTTGGGTATATACCCAGTAAAGGAATTGCTGGGTCAAATGGTATTCCTGGTTCTAGATCCTTAAGGAATCGCCACACTGTCTTCCACAATGATTTAACTAATTTACACCAACAGTGTAAGAGTGTTCCTATTTCTCCATATCCTCTCCAGCATCTGTTGTTTCCTGGGCAGTTAGTCTTCTTTATACAGTGGCTCAGGGCTCCAAGAGAAGGAGAATGCAAGATGTCAAGCCTCTTGGTGGTCAAGAACTGGCACCATGTCACCTCTGCATTCTGTTGGTCCAAGTAAGTCACAAGGCCAGTCTAGAACACAGGGAGACATAGATTTCACTTCATGATGGGAGAAGTGCTTACTAGATGAGGAGCATTTGTGGCAGCTATTTCTGTAAACAACTTGCCGTATCTTTTTTTCCATCTCATAATTTTGGTGTGTACATAATTTTAGTTTGCTATAGCTGAACTCTACATGTTTTTCTGTCACCTCCAATTTTATTGCTAAGTAGCAAATTCTTTTTCTGTGTTTAGGTTTAAATTCCTAAGAACAGTTTGGTGAATTCATCTCCTTACCTTGTGTCAGTGGTCAGAGGTCAAAGGCCATCCTATTTTTTTTTTTTTCCTGTGTTTTTATTTTGAAAAGCCTTTGGGGCCGGGCACAGTGGCTCATGCCTGTAATCCCAACACTTTGGGAGGCCGAAGTGGGTGGATCACGAGGTGAGGAGTTCAAACCAGCCTGGCCAAGATGGTAAAACCCCGTCTCTACTAAAAATATAAAAATTAGCTGGGTGTGGTGGCAGGCGCCTGGAATCCCAGCTACTCAGGAGGCTGAGACGGGAGAATCCCTTAAACCCGGGGGGCGGAGGTTGCAGTGAGCCGAGATTGTGCCACTGCACTCCAGCCTGGGCAACAGAGTGAGACTCTGTCTCAAAAAAAAAAAAAAAAAAACCTTTGGGATAGTTGCAAGAACAGTACCATGAATGCCTATTGATGCTTCACTTAGATTCACCAATTTTAACATTGGCCACATTTGTTTGATCACACATTCTTTCTCCATGCTTATATATATATAAGAAATTTAACATGTATATACAACTATCTAGTGTACTAACTATATTCATATTTCCACAATTGCCCCATAATGCCCTTTATATGCCATTCTTTTTTGATCCAATATTTAATCTATGATCACACATCAAAATTAGTTGCCATGTCTCCATAATGTTTTGTTTTTCTGAAAGACAGGAGGATCTCCCTCCCTTTCCCAGGTAGAAATGCAGTGGCTTGATCATGGCTCATTGCAGCCTTGACCTCCTGGGTTCAAGTGATCCTCCCGCCTTATTTTTTGATTCTTTTTTGTATGTAGAGATGGGGTCTCACTATGTTGCCCAGGCTGGTCTCGAACTCCTGGGCTCAAGTGATCCTCCCGCCTCTGCCTCCCAAAGTGTTGGGATTACAGGCATGAGCCTCCCTTATGTTCTTTAATTTAGATAAGTTCTCTGTCCTCTTTTGTCTTTTAGGACGTTGACGTTTTGGAGAGTCTAGGCTGGTTGTTTTGTACAATGTCTTTCCATATGGATTTGCCTGATTATTTCCTCATGATTAGATTCAGCTTAAACATTTTTGGCAAGACTATGCCATAGGTGATGTGTGGCCAGTCAATTCAGGGGCTACTCTTAGACAATTGTTGGCCAGCTGCCTGTGCTTACTCCCATCCCACCCCACCTCCCATCATTTCCTTTGCCTGAAGTCTTCTGGGTAAGTTTGACCACAGAAAGATGATAGCAGATGACTGGAGGGTGGGAGGAGAGGAAAGGCTATGATATCGCCCCCTATTTCTCTGTTTTCTGTGACAGCTTTTCTTGTGTGTCTCCAATTCCTCCCAAACAAACACTCGCTCTGTGGTTCCAGCTCCCATGGGGGAAATACCCTCTCCTTAGTTCTGGCTCTTTTTGTTTGGCCTCAGCTTCTGTGCTCTGATGAAACTGACTTCTCCCGTTGACCCTTTAGTTCCAGCGTGGCAGTTGCTTTTGGCTGCTGCCGACCTCTCAGTTGCCTCATCACCCCATCCTGTGTTTGGCTTCTCAGCTTTTCCATTTCCTGTGTAACCAATTTCCTTATTAACGTTCCTCTTTATTTGGTTTGAAAAGTCTCGGGTGGTGTCTGTTTTCTTGACTAAACCTTGACTAATATAGGTAGGTTTTCATCATCAGTGTGATTTGCGTGACTCGTGGAATGGGGCCCCGTGGTACAAAATAAGGCAGCATTAGCAACAGGAGTTATACGAGGGGAAATTCCTTTATAAGGAGAAATAAGCAGTGTAGGCCTCCTCCCTGGTTATACAAAAGGAAATATACAAAAAAGAAACATCTCAAGGTGGTAGAATTTTGTATAGTTTTTATATTATTTTTCTTCTTTTCGGTTCATCCAAATTACTTAATTTTTTTTTTTTTTTACAATAGACGTAGATATTTTTGACATGAAGAAAAAATTGCCATATCTGTAAACAAATGAAGGAGAATGGTGTACAGGTGTACATGTTGTACACAATAAAATATTATCAGAGGACACAAAAGTGGCTAACCCCCATCAAAAAACAAAAGACAAAATTACAACAAATTTAGAGACCTTAACTGGTTTTTATTTGCCATTCTAGAATAAGGTAACACCTCATCGTACAAAATAGAATGAGTGCTTTGATGAGCTGAGCAGAGGTGGTTGGTTTTTTTTTTTTTTTTGAGATGGAGTCTCGCTCTGTCACCCAGGTTGGAGTGCAGTGGCACGATCTCAGCTCACTGCAAGCTCCGCCTCCCGGGTTCCCGCCATTCTCCTGCCTCAGCCTCCCGAGTAGCTGGGACTACAGGCGCCCGCCACCTCCCCCGGCTAGTTTTTTTTTGTATTTTTTTAGTAGAGACGGGGTTTCACCGTGTTAGCCAGGATGGTCTCGATCTCCTGACCTCGTGATCTGCCCGTCTCGGCCTCCCAAAGTGCTGGGATTACAGGCTTGAGCCACTGCGCCCGGCCCTTACATTCTTTCTAAAGCAAAACACATCTAGTTTAGTTTTGCTTCTTAGAATCAAAGTCAGAAATGCTATAAGTTAAATTTTGTAACTGCTTAACAAGGAACCACTGACTACCAGTTTTTCTTAAAGACAGTATTACCCATTGCCAGAGTATATAGGTTTTAAATTAATAGACTTTAGAGAAATTTTAGATTTACAGAAAAATTAAGCAGAAAGTGAGAATCTATTTTTCGAGCAGAAATTTTTGAGCGCTCACAAAATTTCGGGGTCCGTTGTAATAGTTGGGTTTCTGTTCCAATGAGCTTGTGGATACACCAATAGCTTATAGCCAAGTGCGTATCAGTACCCACCAAATCCATGAGTGAGATATTTTTCTTTAAATCACTAAATGGCTCTAAATGACAGGTTTTACATACACTTAGCCCTCTGTAATGGCAGAGGTGGAATCTGTGGATACAGAGGACCGACTGTTACCTGGAAAACCAGGGTTTGTTTGCCTGGTGAGTAACAAGCGATTCTCCAGGAGAATGCAGGTTATGATGAATAGGAGTTTTCTTAGTTGGCACAAGAAAGGCGGGCACTGGGAGTATTCTCCAAAAGCGCATCTTCTCAAGGGAAAGTGACAGGAGGCTGTTAACAAGAACTAACTGTAACATATTTAAAAAGGTTTATTCTGAGCCAAATGAGTGACCAAGGCCCACAACACAGCCCCAGGAGGTCCTGTGAACATGTGCCCGAGGTGCTCGGGGCACAGCTTGATTTTATATATTTTAGGGGGACAGAAGTTCACAGATACCAATCAATACGTGTCAGACGGGTGTCAATTCAGCCTGAAAAGGTGGGACAACTCAGGGCACCAGCTTCCAGGTCATACGTGGATTGAAAGATTTTCTGACTGGAAATTGGTTGAAAGAGTTACGTTATCTTTTTTATTTTTATATTTTTGAGACAGAGCCTCCCTTTGTCACCCAGGGTGGAGTGCAATGGCACGATCTGGGCTCACTGCCACCTCCACCTCCCCGGTTCAAGTGATTCTCCTGCTGCAGCCTCCTGAGTAGTTGGGGTTATAGGTGTGCACCACCACGCCCGGCTAATTTTTGTACTTTTAGTAGAGACGAGGTTTCACCATGTTGGCCAGGTTGGTCTTGAACTCCTGACTTCAGGTGTCCACCCACCTCAGCCTCCCAAAGTGCTGGGATTACAGGCGTGAGCCACTGCACCCAGCCAAGTTGTTATTATCTAAGGACCTGGAATCAATAGAAAGGAATTGTCTGGGTTAAGATAAGGGGTTGTGGAGACTAAGATTCTGAGGTGGGAGGCAGGACTTGACTCTAGAGGTGGGGCTAGGACACCAGACCAGTTGAAGACTAGCTAAAAACAGGTCGGGGTGCGGGGCAGGTGGGGTGGGGCAGAAGCACTTCCTTATAAGACACATACACCAGTGTGCCATGTCAGTTGACCATTGCCATGGCAACACCTGGAGGTTACTGCCCCTTTCCATGGCAATGACCTGACAACTGGGAAGCTCTCACCCTCATTCTAGAAATTTCTGCATAACCCCCTTAATTTGTATATAATTAGCTCTCACCCTCATTCTAGAAAATTCTGCATAACCCCCTTAATTTGCATATAATTAGAAGTGGGTATGAGTGCAGACCTGCCTCTGAGCTGCTACTCTGGGCACACTGCCTATGGGGTAACCCTGGTCTGCAAGGAGGAGGACCTGTGCTGCTGCTGGTACACTGCTGCTTCAATGAAAGCTGCTATTTAACAGCAGCAGCTCACTCTTTAATTCTTTGCTGGGTGAAGCCAAGACCCCTTCAGGGCTCAGCCTCAATTTGGGGGCTTTCCTGTCTTGCACCAGTTCTTGTTATGCAGATGAAGTCTCCAGGCAGCAGACTTGAGAGAGTGTAGGTGGTACATGTCTCTTACCAGAGCTAAAAAGGTGCCAGACTCTTAGTTCATCTCTCCTGGATCAGGAAAAGACCTGGAAAGGGGAGGGGATGCTCTACAGAATGTAGATTTTCCCCACAAAAGACAGCTTTGCAAGGCCATTTCAAAGTATGTCAAAGAAATCTATTTTGGGGTGAAATCCTTTGATTTCTTTCAGGGTCTACTATCTGGCATATGAGGCTATACTAGAGTCAGGTTGAAATTTATTATCTTGTTGCTACAAAGAGTCTGTTTTGTCAGTCTTAAGATCTCTGTTTTAATGTTAATGCTGGTCAGTTGTGTCCTTTTGGTTTGATGTAATCCCATTTGTCTATTTTTAATTTTGTTGCCTGTGCTTTTTGTTAGGTTTTGAATGGAGGCGAGGGTTAAAGAAAGACACACAGGCCGGGCACAGTGGCTCAAGTCTGTAATCCCAGCACTTTGGGAGGCCAAGGCGGGCAGATCACCTGAGGTGGGGAGTTCGAGACCAGCCTGACCAACATGGAGAAACTCCATTTCTACTAAAAATACATAATTAGCTGGCCGTGGTGGCGCATGCCTGTAATCCCAGCTACTCAGGAGGCTGAGGCGGGAGAATCGCTTGAACCCAGGAGATGGAGGTTGCGGTGAGCTGAGATCGCACCATTGCACTCCAGCCTGGGCAACAAGAGTGAAACTCCATCTCAAAAAAAAAAAAGAAAAGAAAAGAAAAGAAAACAGAGAGAGAGAGAGGGAGAGAGAGAGAAAGAGAGAATGGCTCAACAGCAAATGCAAGCATTTATGTCCAGGACAAACTTATAGAGGTGGGGGACCAGCTTAATGTCAGTGCCCACTGCTGCTTACAGGCTGGGGTACTTACAGGTGTGGGTGGGAGGGGCCTGGGCAGCCCGGCTTGCTGCCTGACAGGATATTGATCAGATGTTCCTTTGATCAGGCGGTTTGGCCCTTGTTCTGGTGGAGTGTGGTGTTCCTTGCATTTTCTCCTAGCAGAATAGGATAAGAGGCAGGCTGTTTCTCACAGCCTGAACCCCTGTGGAATGTTCCACTTTGACCAAGGTCTGTGAAATGGTGGGGGACTTACAAAACGGTGCAGTTTGGACTAACACTTTTGAGGGCTCTTGTTCTTTTTGACTATATTTATTTTCTAGGAGGACAAGAAGTTTCTGGGTATTCTTAAATATTACTTGTGAGCTTTAAGTTACTCAATGATTTAACTTATGGTGATGGTTATCTTTAAATAAATATGTCATGATTTTTTTTCTTAACCATTTTTAGTATGGACTGTATAAAATATACAAAAGGCCACCATATTTATATACAATTTAAAAAATAATTTAAAGCAAATTAAAAAGTACTCAGATAGCTACAACCCAGTCCAAGAGTTAGACTATGGACAGAGTCCCTCTCCCGACTCCATCCCCTAACTGCAATAAACCTCTTCCTCTTCCCGTTGGTAACCACTCTCCAAACGTGTGACAATCACTTCCTTGCAAACGTTTGTAGTTTGACACTTCTTTTTTTTTTTTTTTTTTTTTTTTTTTTTTTTTTTTGAGACGGAGTCTCACGCTGTCGCCCAGGCTGGAGTGCAGTGGCGCGATCTCGGCTCACTGCAAGCTCCGCCTCCCGGGTTCCCGCCATTCTCCTGCCTCAGCCTCCTGAGTAGCTGGGACTACAGGCGCCCGCCACCGCGCCCGGCTAATTTTTTGTATTTTTAGTAGAGACGGGGTTTCACTGTGGTCTCGATCTCCTGACCTTGTGATCCGCCCGCCTCGGCCTCCCAAAGTGCTGGGATTACAGGCTTGAGCCACCGCGCCCGGCATAGTTTGACACTTCTATATGCATTGCTTAGTTTTGCCTTTTATGTTTAGACTTTTCATCTACTTGTAATTTATTTATGTATGATGTCAAGTTCCATTCTTTTCCATATGGACACTTCCCGTCCCAGCACTGTCTATCAGAATTTCTACTTCCTCGCCTGATCTACACTACCACTGAGGCAGGAGAATAGCGTCTGGAGGCAGGGAACCGAAGGCTGATTCATGCTGCTTATGAGGGAAAGGAGGGGTTGAAGTGGGCTTAGGTTCGGAACCCAAGCCCAATTCATCCCTTTTCAACCCCTCCTTTTTCCTGCGAGGCAGTTGAAAAATGAAAGTACCTCTGATTGGTCTCCTCCTGCAACCAATCAGACTGGTCGGGGGCCAATGGGAGCCCTCCAGAGGGTATTTAAACCTCAGAAAATTTAGTAACAGGCTTTGGAGCTGCTTATTTGAGCCCGCTCTCATCTGTTGGAGTAAATCTCTGCTTTCGCTGCCTCGCTTTGTGTGTTTTGTCCAATTGCTTTGTTCAAAACGCCAAGAACCTGGCCAACCACCCTCAACCGGTAACATATTTTGGTGAACCAGCCAGGAGGTAAGCCCAACGTTTGGTATTTATTTTTCTCTTTTTCCTCTTTTTCTCTCTTTTCCTCTCCAACTCGGGACCCTCGGTGGACAGCGCCTAGGCACGGAGGCAACCGCAGGTTTCTGGTTGGGGCCACTCTCCAGGGAAACTGAAAGGTTTCCACGTGGAAGCGCCTGATCACCACCACCCGGTTTGGGTGACGGACCTGAGTCCTCTTTTTCAGTCTTTCAGCAGCTGTTTTCTGGCACGGCAAATGGTCAGAAATACCATATGTACGGGCCTTCACGGCCCCACGCCAAAACCTAATCATTCCCGCAAAGAAAGTCCAAAGGCAGGACTAGATATTACAGACGACCCCCTTTCATAAGGTGAACCTTTCAGGGTGAACATAACCGCCCCCATGTAGCTCCTTGCCAAGTGCTCCTGAGGCCAAAACCCAAACACTGAACACCCTAGTAGGTCCGCCTCACACACTCGGAGGGGAACACCATATTCCCCTCTCCCTCCAGCCCCGCTACCCCTTCAGGAAGTAGCAGCCCAGGGGCCAGTCCTAGTGCAGGCCCCCTTCTCTGTAACTGATACACAACAACGTCAGGGAAAGCTAGGAAGCTCTTCTGAGAATCCCAGGAAATTAGCAGATGGATTCCAGACTTTGACCCTAGCCTTTCTCTCTCACTGAGAAATGTTCAGTTCATTCTAGCAACCTCCTGCACCCCCTTTGAAAAGGAATGAATCTTTTGAGGCCGCCCACCGGGAAGCAGACGATTTATTTGCCCAAAACCCTCAGGGCAATCACCTGGGCCCAGACACAGTTCCCACAAGTGATCCTAATTGGGACTATAATGCTCCCGTGAGAATGAACAACGGGGCTAAATTTCTTGAGGCTCTCCTTGGAGGAATGAGAAAGGGAATAACTAAGGCAGTAAATGATGAAGTAAGGGAGGTTCCACGGGGCAAGGTAACCCTTGCCATACTCATGCTACAATCTGGAAAGGAAGGGCGCTGCTAACCAGCAAACACTCCCCTATAAAGCAGAGGCCTGAAATTCTGCAGCTTTTGGAAGCCATACACCTGCCAAAGGCTGTAGCTGTCATTCATTGTAGAGGGCATCAAAGGGACTTAACCCTTAGAGCACAAGGAAACAGAAAGGCTGATAGAGAAGCGAAAGCCGTAGTTCTCCGGGTGCAATCCCAACAGATTCCGGCTCTACTTTTCTGTGATTCCCCAGTGGCGCCTGAATACACACCACAGGAAGAATAGTTAATAAAGGAGCAAGGGGGACAAAAACAAGGATCCTGGTGGTATATGGTATCAAACTCACATCTCCCTCAAGCAGCCTGATGGAGAATCATAAAAACCCTGCATGACTCTTTCCATATGGGGGGAGAAGCCACCCTGGCCATGGTTAACAGGCTCTTCACTGGGCCTCACTGAGCTTCTGTGGTTAAGCATGTCTGTCAAACCTGCTCAGTGTGTGCACGGAACAGCCCAGGACACAAAATGCCTCCTCTAACAGACCAGTCCAGAGGGGAGTTCTATTAGAGGACGCTGATAGAACATAACCAGGAAAAGACGGGTAATCAGACTTCACACACATGTCAGCTGGCAGAGGATATACGTTTTTGTTAGTGCTAATAGATATCTTTACTGGCTGGGTTGAAGCTTACCCTACCAGATCAGAGAAGGCTACTGTGGTTATAAGGTTCTCTTAAAAGAAAGAATCCCCCAGTCTGGGTTACTTCAGAGTCTCCAAAGTGATAATGGCCCATACTTTATCTCCCAAATAACTCAAGGGGTTGCTAAGGCTCTCAGAATCAAATACTATTTACATTCAGCATGGAGGCCTCAATCCTCTGGGGAAGTAGAAAGGGCTAACCAGACTCCGAAACAATTGTTAGCTAAGTTTGATCAGGAAACATCAGAAGCTTAGCTCAGCTTTCTGCCCCTAGCTCTCTTAAAAATCTGTAATACTCCTAGAGCAAAAATTAATATAAGCCCATATGACATGTTATATGAAGGCTATTAGTTTTTTTTTTTTGGAGATGGAGTTTCGCTCTTGTTACCCAGGCTGGAGTACAATGCCTCGATCTCGGCTCACTGCAACCTCTGCCTTCCGGGTTCAAGCGATTCGCCTGCCTCAGCCTCCCAAGTAGCTGGGATTACAGGCATGCACCATCACGCCTGGCTAATTTTGTATTTTTAGTAGAGATGGGGGTTTCTCCATGTTGGTCAGGCTGGTTTTGAACCCCTAACCTCAGGTGATCTGCCCGCCTCGGCCTCCCAAAGTGCTGGGATTACAGAAGGCTTTTCTTAACTAATGATCTAATTACTGATTCAGAAACAGCTGGTTTAGTAAAATACCTAGTTAACCTAGGACAATGTCAGCAGGTTTTACGGAAGTTTGGAACTCAAAGGCTTGCCATACTGGGCACTAACCAGCAACCCCAAATCAGGCCAGGGGATAAGGTGCTTGTTAAAGCATGGAAGGAGGGGTCACCTGCTCAGCAATTACAACCCAAATGGAAGGCACCGTTTTCCGTGATACTGGCCACGCCTTCTGCAGTCAAAGTACTAGGATTAGATAGTTGGATACACCTTTCAAGGATCAAGTCTGTGATACCTGAAGCACCGCACCTGGAACCTGAAGTTCCCATCAGCCACTACACCTGTGAACCTGTGGCAGCCCTGAAGTACCTGTTTAGAAGACAGCCAAAAGGTAAATGCCTACCAGCTTTCCTTGGTGTTTTTGTTGCATAGTTACTGTAGGCTGGATAATAGTAGCCATGTTTTTGTATCTTTTTGCAGATTAATTGCCTTCTTTCAAACAGCTGGAATCACTTCCTAGTAATTAAGTAGAATATTTTAATTCATTTCTATAACACACATTCCTGACAGCATAGGTATTCATCTCCTGAAGTTCCCATGAAATCTTTTAACCAAATTCATTTCCTCTTGCCTGGAGATGATCGTGCAGTAAGGGTTCCAGCCAGTTCCAAATGAATTCACCACCCCTGGTCGTCAGGAAACTACCCTGTCTCCACTAGACAGAGCACGGTGAGAGTTCTGTGATTCCCAATGGGTAGAGACTGTCAGTCAAGTCAGTGTGAAGCAGTTACAGAAAGACCATCAGTCCCTCTGCCTCACATAAAGACTTACGGGGATCATGTCTCTCAGGGGGAAATGAGGCAGGAGAATAGGGTCTGGAGGCAGGAAACTTAAGGCCCATTCATGCTCACTGGATATCAGAGGCTACTCTTCAACCCCCCCTTTTTCTGTGCGACAGTGGCCGCCCCTCCTTTTTCTGCCTGGCAGTTGAAAAATGAAAGTACCTCTGATTGGCCACCTCCTGCAACCAATAAGACTGGTCGGGGGCCAATGGGAAACTCCTAGAGGGAATTGAAACCCCAGAAAATTCTGTAACCAAGGCTCTTGAGCGGCTTGCATGAGCCCACTCCCCGCCCTGTGGAGTGTACTTTTGTTTAAAACAAATCTATGCTTTTGCTGCCTTGCTTTGTCCATTTTGTCCAGTTCTTTGTTCAAAACGCCAAGAACCTGGACAACTACCCTCAGCTGGTGACACCACCTCTGTTGAAAATGAAGTGTCCATATATGCCTGTTTTGGGGCTCTCATTCTTCTATTCCGATTGTTCTACTTGTCAATCCCTGTGTTAATATCATGCCATCTTCAAAACAGGTCATTTCTATTGAGGTCTGGCTTGTTTGCTCATACTACCCATAGCATGTCTTGCCTGATTGCAATATCCTAACTTTGAGACTTACTTTATTGTCCAGCATGATTCACTTTGTAAAGGTCCTGTGTGTTCCTGAAAAGAATGTGTGGTACACAGTGTTGGGTGCTGTGTTCTATAAATGTCCTCTTGATCACGTCTATTAATTGTGTTCAAATCTATGTTCTTACTGATTTTTCATCTACTTGTTCCATCAATTATTCAGGAAGGTGTATTAAATTTCCTGCTAGGATTGTGGTCTTGTCTGCTTCCCCATGTAGTTCAGTATTTATTTCATATGTTTTGAGATTATAAGGGTCACACAAATTTAAACTCATATCTTCCTGATGAATTGAACATTTAATCAATATGAAGTGAACCACTTTCCCTAGATATACTACTGCCTTCAGTTTCTTGTTTCTGCAATTGATAGAAGAAAAACTATTTACTAGATATATAGTGTGTGTGTTTATATCTGTATATGTATGTGGTTTATATATGTGGATATATACTTTTTGTGGTAAAATATACATAATATAAAATTTACCATTTTAATAATTTTAAGTGTTCAATTCAGTTGCATTATGTACATATTATTGTGCAACAGTACTACTGTCCGTTTCCAGAACTTCATCTCAAACTCTATACCTGTTAAACAGTAACTTCCCATTCTCCTCTTTCCTCAGCCCCTGAGAATCTCTAATCCACTTCCTATTTCTAACAATTCACTCATTCTAGGTACTTTAATAAGTGGAATCACACAGCATTTATCCTTTTGTGTCTGGTTTATTTCACTTAACATGTTTTCAAGGTTCATCCATGTTTTAGGATGTATCATAATTCCATTCCTTTTTATGGCTTAATATTCCACTCTCTGTATATATCACATTTGGTGTATCCATTTATCCATCCACAAACACTCGACTGGTTTCCACCTTTTGGCTATTGTGAACGATACCTCTGAACATTGGTGTACAGGTACTTCTTTGAGTCTGCTTTTAATTCTAAATTTTTATACACAATATTTTTCATTGTTATCTTCAACCGTTTTTATAAACTTATTGTACTCCAGCCTGAGCAACAGAGTGAAGCTGTCTCCAAAAAATATATATAAATTATATATAAATATATCATATATAATTATATATATGTAATATATAATATATAATTATATATATGTAATATATATATAATTTAGAATTTCCATTATTGAGGAATTTCTGGGGACAAAACAAAGACATTATGTCCTCACACATGTGCACAATTCCTAGAAGGTGTCATTTCACTGTTCTGCTTTCCATAGATGTTTCGAGACACCTGAGAAGTTAACTGTAAGTCCAACCATTGCTATTCTGTAAGCAATCTGATTTTTAAGGACTATTTATATGAGGAGGTGAATAAACAGCATAAAGACCTGTTTGCTCATGATTCAGCTTTGATAATTATCAACACATGGCCAATCTTGTTTCCTCTTTACTCCTTTACTCTTCATAATTGATTTGAAGCTAATCGAGGCCATCACCTCATTTCCTAGATAAATATTTCAGTACACAAATGCAAAAGATAAGGGATTGGAACCCAGGGACTCATTTGATCAGGTTGGCCTGCCCTGCTTGCTTTTGATTGCTTGCTTTTAGTTTGTTCTCTCTTTCTCCATGAAGCTGATGGTGGTGGTAGCTGAAGGCCTCCCCTCTGAACACTAAAACGTAACCTCCTCTGGCTACTTTATAGATAACATTCGTAGGTCACCATGGTAATGGTCACTTCTCTTGTCTTTTAGAAACTTAGGCTAGCTACCATTCAGTTCAAACTGGTTGAGACCACCAGCGCATCAGCTGGGCCTGTTCAAGTGCCCAAGAGGTGGCCTTTTGATGTCAAAGTGCCAAAAATCCTACTTTCAGATCATGCTAATGCTGCCATTTTCTGTACGTGTGTCCTGTGAAATGCCAGGAACTCCAGCTCTGCTTGCACAGAACAGACCGGTGACTTCATTTTTCCCTGCTGCCAATCACCTTCCCCAACCCTTAGACCATCGCATTTCCCTAATCCAGAAATATCTGTAAGCCTTACCTTTGGGGGAGGCAGATTTGAGAGCTGTTCTCCTACATCCTTACTTGGCAGCTCTGCAAATAAATCTTCTCTTTTGCAAAACCTGTGTCACTGTGACTGATTTACTGCTCATGGGCAGAACAGAACTGGACCTGGCTGGCCACAGGATTTCTCAGATGCCTTTAAGAGTAGGAAGCTGCTAAAATATGCTCAGCTGCCTCCGAGCTGCTGGTTTTTTTGCTGTATCCCTTAGATTCTCTCCTGTGCACATGAAGGTTAGGAGTCAGCTGAGGATTTGAAGGGGATTTGCAAGCAGATTTTGGGTTTTGCCTCCATAGGTCCCCGTTTTCTGGGAATTTCCTCCTCAATTTTCAGCTTCTCTGGAAGCCCCAAACTCCATTCTCTGGCTCCACATCCCCTAACATTGCTGCTTTCTGTTTGAGATATCTTCCGCTGTGTGTAGCAGCAAGCTGGGAAGTCCCTCAGGAGAAACATCTTAGTAAATGTGAGGCTCATCTCACGTGCTTCCTTCATTTTGAGGACTGTCTGTTCCCTGCTCAGTTTCTGCCTGCTTAGGTTTATCCCCAGTCTCTTTCAAAGACTTGTTTGTTATATTTTGCCCAGAGTTTATAAATAATTTTGGCAGAGGGGTTAATCTGATACCATCTAGTCATCTAAAACAAGAACTAGAACTCTGGCCACATCTCTCTTCATCCAGTCTTTTCATGCTCAAATTATAATGACCGTGACCACTTAATTGCAAGAAGCTTCATCTTTCCTCTGCAGTGTCTTCTTGTGATAGTCTAAAGGAATTCGTCTTTATTAATACTGACTGTGAGGGAAGAAACGAGAAAGGCTGATTCGTCCTCTAAATGCCCTATCCTCCCCTGGTGTTTTTGTCTTCATCACTTCCTGGAGATGTTGGTGAAAATAGAAAGGTGAGAAGCTTATTTAAAGGTTGGCCCTGTTTCAGGAATCACCTCAACTTCGACGTCAGCAATTCTCAGGGTGTGATACCTCTTCTCTCCAACATTACTTCCAGTCAGGCGTCAACCCATAGAAGTGTTCAAATCCCTTCAGGTCACATATATAAGCAGTCATTTTCACCTAGGCGGGCCCAGAGTTCAAGTGCTTGGTCAGGGCTGGTGTTAAGCATGCGATACAGACTAAGTTCTCCTCTATGTTAATCTAGCCCTCGTGTTGACTCCAGATCGCGTATTCCAGACCTCTGGCCCTCTTAAGATTTCTCTGGGGTTATCTGAGGGCCAGCTTACTTCAGTTGGAGATATTCCAATTTATTAGAAATATGTCAGTAAGTTACAAAATCAAAGGGAAATCACTCGGATCCTTATTCTGTTCCTTCCTGAAGGTCCTTGTTTTAGGAGGCAAGGGGGTACCACCTACTTTTTTCTACCAACATTTAAACTTTTACTCCCTGTTAATCTTCCCTACCCCTCCAAACCCCCACAAAAGAAAATCCTGCCATTTTCTCTAGAACAATAGGTGGGTTCTTGCTTTTGTGTAAGTAAGTGACCAAACTGTATTCCTCCCCAAATTAAAGGCTACTCTGAGGTACTTTAAAAGCTCTCTTCTTAAAAACAAATGGCTAGCAAATCTAAAAGCTTAATTTCATTATGAAAAAAAGCTTTTGGAAGACATACATGTGGCCAACAAACATAAAAATGCCCAATATCATTAATCATTAGAGAAATGCAAAGCAAAACCACAATGAGATACCATCTCACACCAGTCAGAATGGCTATCAAAAAGTTGAAAAATAACAGATGCTGGTGAGATTGCAGAGGAAAGGGAATGCTTATTCACTGCTGGTGGAAATGTAAATTAGTTCAGCCACTGTGGAAAGCAGTGTGGAGCCTCTCAAAGAACTTAAAAACAGAACTACCCATTTAACCCAGTAATCTCATTGGGTATATACCTGCAAGAGTCCATTCTCATGCTGCTATAAGGACATACCCAAGACTGAGTAATTTATAAAGAAAAAGAGGTTTAGTGGACTCATAGTTCCACATGGCCTGGGAGGCCTCACAATCATGGCGGAAGGTGAAGGAGGAGCAAAGGCACATCTTACATGGTGGCAAGCAAGAGAGTGTGTACAGGGGAACTGCCCTTTCTAAAACCAGATCTTGTGAGACTTATTCACTATCATGAGAACAGCTTGGGAAAAACCTGACCCCATGATTATTACCTCTCACTGGGTTCCTCCCATGACACATGGGGATTATATAAGGGAGCTACAATTCAAGATGAGATTTGGGTGGGGACACAGCCAAACCGTATCAATACCCAAACGAAAATAAATTGCTCTACCATAAAGACACAGGTACTCATATGTAGCACTACTCACAATAGCAAAGACACAGAATCAACCTAAAATGCCCATCATCGATACACTGGATAGAGAAAATGTGGCACACATACATCCTGGAATACTCTGCATCCATAAAAAACAAGATCATGTTCTTTGCAGCAACATGGAAGGAGCTGGGGGCCATTATCCTAAGTGAACTAATGCAGGAACAGGAAGCCAAATACTGCATGTTCTCACTTAGAAGTAGGACCTAAACGTTGAGTACACATGGACACAAAGAAGGGAACAGTAGACATTGAGGCCTTTGTGAGGGTGGAGAGTAGCAGGAGGCTGAGGATCAAAAACTACCTGTTGGGTACTATGCTTATCAGCTGGGTGATAAAAGTGTGTACACCAAAACCCCATGATACTCAGTTTGCCTATACAACAAACTTGCATGTGTACCCCTGAACCTAAAATAAAAGTTAAAAAAAGATAAAATTTATAATCAGGAACAACCACAAAAGCTTTTGTTTCACAAAGCATTCATTACAATATGTAAAATAATACTTAGGACAGTTGGTGACTCATTAAGAATCCGAAATGATAGCTATTTTTATTTGACAAATTTCCACTCTCTGCCAGCTCTAAGTCCTAGTTCCTGACTACATGGTGCAGAGGGAGCTTAAATTAGTCAGGTCCTTTTATGTTTTTAAAATTATGGTGAAGTTTTAACCATTTTAAAGTGTACAATTCAGTGGCATTAAGCCTGTTCACCCATGTTATACAGCCATCACCTCTAGGTACAGAACTTTAAAAAATCACCTTAAACAGAAGTGCTAACTAAGCAGTCACTCTCCATTTCTCTCTCTTCTCAGTACTTGGCAACCACTAATCTGCTTTCTATCTCTCTGGATTTGCCTATTCTGGACATTTCGTATAAATGGAATCATTCAGTATGTGGTCTTTGGTGTCTGGCTTCTTTTACTTAGCATAATTTTGTTTGTTTGTTTTTGAGACAGAGCCTCACTCTGTCTCCCAGGGCTGGAGCACAGTGGCGCGATCTCAGTTCACTGCAACCTCCACCTCCTGGGTTCGAGCTATTCTCCTGCCTCAGCCTCCCGAGTAGCTGGGACTACAGGTGCATGCCACCATGCCCAGGTAATTTTTGTATTTTTAGTAAAGATGGGGTTCCACCATGTTGGTCAGGCTGGTCTCGAACTCCTGACCTCATGATCTGCCTGCCTCGGCCTCCCAAGGTGCTGGGATTACAGGTGTAAGCCGCCACACCCGGCCAGCTTAGCATAATGTTTTTGAGGGTCATCCATGTTGTATTTTTCATTCATTCCTTTTTATGGGTGAATAACATTTAACTTTATGATATCAAAACACATTTTGTTTATTCATCTGTTGGTGGACAGTTAGATTGTTTTAACCTTTTGGGTATTGTGAATAGAGCTGCTGTGTTCATTGGTGTATAACATTTTGTAAACAAATGGAAATGTTTTTATTTGAACACCTGGTTTCAGTTCTCTTGGGTACATATTTAGGAGTGGAATTACTAGATCGTATGGTAATTCTGTGTTTAATTTATTGAAGAATCACCAAACTGTTTTCCACAGTGGTTGTACCATTTTTCTTTTTTTTTTTTTTTTTTTTGAAACGGAGTCTCGCTCTGTCACCCAGGCTGGAGTGCAGTGGCCGGATCTCAGCTCACTGCAAGCTCCGCCTCCCGGGTTCCCGCCATTCTCCTGCCTCAGCCTCCCGAGTAGCTGGGACTACAGGCGCCCGCCACCTCGCCCGGCTAGTTTTTTGTATTTTTTAGTAGAGACAGAGTTTCACCGTGTTAGCCAGGATGGTCTCGATCTCCTGACCTCATGATCCGCCCGTCTCGGCCTCCCAAAGTGCTGGGATTACAGGCTTGAGCCACCGCGCCCGGCCGGTTGTACCATTTTTCATCCCCGCCAGCAATGTATGAAGGTTCCAATTTCTCCACATCCTTACCAACATTTATTCTCTATTTTTAAGAAATGGCTATCCTCGTGGGTGTAAAATGGTATCTCATTGTGCTTTTGACTTGCCTTTCTCTAATAACTAATGGCAGTGAACATCTTTTTGTGTGTTTTTTGGCCATTTATATATCTTCAGAGAAATGTCTGTTGAAGTCTTTTGTCCCTTTTTAAATTGGGTTGTGTTTTATTATTGCTGAGTTGGATTTTTAAAGCTTTAAATTGCAGAAAACCAAACACCAACTTAAACAAAAAATGATTTTTTTTTTTTTTGAGGAGGAGGCTTACATAGCTGGAAGGTAAAAGGAGTGATTTGTTTAGTTCCAGGAATTCTAACAATGTGATGAGGGCTCTGTGTCCTCTTTACATCTGTCAGCTGTGATTCCCTCAAATTAGTTGCAGAGATTTCTTTTACTGCAGAGTGGCAAGGTGACCTTCAGTAGCACCACATCCATCTCATCTCCTGACCGACAGTGGAAAGAAATCTTCCTAATACCTTTCATTTTAAAGGAATAGCATTAGGAGAAATATCTATTGTAGATGACGGGTTGATGGATGCAGCAAACCACCATGGGACGTGTATACCTATGTAACAAACCTGCATGTTCTCCACATGTATCCCAGAACTTAAAGTATAATAAAAAATTACTTTTATATTTATTTATTTAGAGACAGGGTCTTGCTCTGTTGCCCAGGCTGGAGTATAGTGGTGCAATCACAGCTCACCACAGCCTTGACCACCCAGGCTCAAGCGATCCTCCCACCTCAGCCTCCTGAGTAGCTGGGACTGCAGGTGTGCATCACCATGCCTGGCTAATTTTTTTTTTTTTTTTTTTAAAGACAGAGTCTCACTCTGTCACCCAGGCTGGAGTGCAGTGTCGAGATCTCAGCTCACTGTAAGCTCCGCCTCCCGGGTTCACACGATTCTCCTGCCTCAGCCTCCCGAGTAGCTGGGACTATAGGCACCAACCACCAAGCCTGGCTAATTTTTTGTATTTTTAGTAGAGATGGGGTTTCACCGTCTTAGCCAGGATGGTCTCGATCTCCTGACCTTGTGATCCGCTCACCTTGGCCTCCAGCTAATTTTTAAATTTTTCATAGAAACGAGGTCTCCCTATGTTGCCCAGTCTGGTCTCGATCTCCTGGGCTCAAGCAATCCTCCCACCTCAGCCTCTCAAAATGTTGGAATTGCAGGTGTGAGCCATTACGCCCACTCTCTAATACCTTTCAGAAAATGTCCATGGAGAACCTACTTTAGATTTCATGTCTGGGTCTTAAATGATCATGGTAGCCGATGTTATGAGTGGCATAATTTGCTGAGTCTAGGTCATGTACCCACTAATGTTGTCATGGTGACAAGTCAGTGTTGGCCCTGTCCTCACCACAGGGAAGGGGTTCTCCACAAAAAAGTAGAGTTTAGATCTGAGAAGGTAGTTGAGAATGAGAATAGTGAATAATAGTAGATTTTTAAACCCCATTTTACACTTTGTATCTTTGGTTGTATATATATTCACATACCATTCTAATTGTACATATAGTTTCAAAAATGCCTCTGCTTCTCCAAATACAACTATACTTTATATATATTTTCAAAAAAAGATCTACCTCCTTCTTCCAAAGATAAATATCTATGTTTTGTGTCCACCATGGCCACCTCTAAGAGAGGTGCGAGGAGGATTTCATTTCTGGGAATGACCTACTTTAATAGCCTGGGTATTTACTGAAGGACTGAAGAATTACACCTATTTCCGGGCTTGGCGTTTTTAGGCAGTATTTAAAACCTCAGTTGACAAGAATTTGATGATTCTATGGCATAATAACCACATCTAGAGATCTTGTCTAAACCTGGCCCTTGACTCTTGATCCTCATCTTGTGGTTTCTATTTCTTGCCAATAATCTATTCTGGCTTTTCCCCATCTCCCAAAATCATGCTTTCTCTTTGCTGTCAGATTTGGACAATGTGAAAGACTTGAAGGGGAGCCAGGCGCCGTGGCTCACGCCTGTAATCCCAGCACTTTGGGAGGCTGAGGGGGTGGATCACCTGAGGTCGGGAGTTCGAGACCAGCCTGACGAACATGGAGAACCCCCATCTCTACTAAAAATACAAAAAAATTAGCTGGGTGTGTTGGCTCATGCCTGTAATCCTAGCTACTTGGGAGGCTGAGACAGGAGAATTGCTTGAATCTGGGAGGCGGAGGTTGCAGTGAGCCGAGATCACGCCATCACATTCCAGCCTGGGCGACAAGAGCGAAAAAATGAAGCTATATAATGTGGCATTTCCCCCAAGATTATAACCTACTGGATGCATTTTTATAAGGGGTATGATGCTTTTGTCTGGAAAAAATACCTAGAATATGATATTTGAGAGAGAATCAGACTTCCCAAATTTTCTGGCTCATCCAAGACCCAATATTTTATTTATTCATTTATCATTTTTTCAACAATTTAAAAAATTGATGGATAAGTTACGTAGTTTCAGGGTACACACGATAACTTAATATGTTCATACAATTTGTATACATCACGTCAGTGTACTTGGGATATCCATCACCTTAAATATTTGTCTTTATCCTAGAAATGTTTGCATTTTTCTCTTCTATCTATTTTGAAGTGTACAGTATCTTTTTGTAAACTATAGTCACCCTACACATCTATTGAACACTGGAGCTTATTTCTTCTATCAACTTTACATTTGTATCCATTTATCAACTTCTTTGAATCCCCTACTTCTGCTACCCTTGCTGGCTTCTGGTAACCACCAATCTACTCTCTACCTTCATGAGATCCACTTTTCTTAGCTCCCACATGAGTGAGAACACGTGGTATTTGTCTCTCTGTGCTTGGCTTATTTCACTTAACATAATGACTTCTAGTTCTATTTGTGTTGCTGCAAATGACAGGATTTTACTCCTTTTTACAGATGAATAATATTCCATTGTGTATATATACCACGTGTTCTTTAGCCATTCATTTGTTGATGGGCACTTAGATTAATTCCATATTTTGGCTATTGTGAATAGTGCTGTGATAAACATGGGCGTGCAGATAGCTCTTTGATATATTCATTTCCTTTCTTTGGAGATATACCCAGGAGTGGGATTGCTGGATCATACTGTAGTTCAAGTTTTAGTTTTTTGAGGAACCTCCAAACTGTTCTCTGTAGTAGCTGTACTAATTTACATTCCCACCAACAGCGTACAAGGGTTCCCTTTCTTCCACATCCTCACCAGCCTCTGTTATTGCCTGTCTTCTTTTTTTTTTTTTGAGACGGAGTCTCGCTCTGCTGCCCAGGCTGGAGTGCAATGGCCGGATCTCAGCTCACTGCAAGCTCCGCCTCCCGGGTTCCCGCCATTCTCCTGCCTCAGCCTCCCGAGTAGCCGGGACTACAGGCGGCCGCCACCTCGCCCGGCTAGTTTTTGTATTTTTTAGTAGAGACGGGGTTTCACCATGTTAGCCAGGATGGTCTCGATCTCCTGACCTCGTGATCCGCCCGTCTCGGCCTCCCAAAGTGCTGGGATTACAGGCTTGAGCCACCGCGCCCGGCCCTGTCTTCTTGATAAAAGCCATTTTAACTGGGGCGAGATGGTATCTCATTGTGGTTTTGATTTGCATTTCTCTGATAATTTGTGATGTTGAACATTTTTTATACGCCTGTTGGCCATTTGTATGGCTTCTTTTGAGAAATGTCTACTCAGATCTTTTGCCCATTTTTAAATTGGATTTTTTTTTTTCCTTTGGTATTGAGTTGTTTGAGCTCCCTATACAGTCTGGTTATTAACAGCTTCTCAGGTGGTTAGTTTTCAAATATTTTCTGCCATTCTGTGGGGTTTCTTTTCACTTTGTTGATTATTTCCTTTGCTATGCAGAAGTTTTTAGCTTGATATAATCCCATTTGTCTATTTTTACTTTGTTTGCCTATGCTTTTGAGATCTGACATAAAAAAATCTTCACCTAGACCAATGTCCTGGAGTGATTCCTCAATGTTTTCTTCTAGTAGTTTCATGGTGTGAGGTCTTAGATTTAATCTTTAATCAATCTTGATTTGATTTTTGTATATGGTAAGAGAGAAGGATCTAGTTTCATTCTTCTGCGTATAGTTATCTAGTTTTCTTGGCACCATTTATTGAAAAGTCTATCCTTTCCCCCATTATATGTTCTTGGTGCCTTTGTTGAAGATGAGCTGGCTGTAAATGTGTGGATGTACATGTGCATTCTCTATTCTGTCCCATTGGTCTGTTCTGTTTTTATGCCAGTGTCATACTGATTTGGTTACTATAGCTTTGTAGTAAAACTTGAAGTCAGGTAGTGTAATGCCTCCAGCTTTGTTCCTTTTGCTCAGGATTGCCTTGGTTATTTGGGGTCTTTTGTGGTTCCATATACATTTTAAGATTTTTTTTTCTATTTCTGTAGAGAATGTAATTGGATTGCATTTAATCTGTAAATTGCTTTGAGTAGTATTTTTTTTTTTTTTTTTTTTTTTTTTTTGAGGCGGAGTCTCGCTCTGTCGCCCAGGCTGGAGTGCAGTGGCGCGATCTCGGCTCACTGCAAGCTCCGCCTCCCGGGTTCCCGCCATTCTCCTGCCTCAGCCTCCCGAGTAGCTGGGACTACAGGCGCCGCCACCACGCCCGGCTAATTTTTTTGTATTTTTAGTGGAGACGGGGTTTCATTGTGTTAGCCAGGATGGTCTCGATCTCCTGACCTCGTGATCCGCCCGACTCGGCCTCCCAAAGTGCTGGGATTACAGGCTTGAGCCACCGCGCCCGGCCGCTTTGAGTAGTATTATGATTTTACCAGTATTAAGTAGTTCAGTTCATGAACCTAGAATATCTTTTCATTTTGTTGTGTCCTTTTCAATTTCTTTCCCAATATTTTAGTATGGTATTTCTTTATTTCTTTGTTTTTGTCTTCACACATTTTAGCTTAGGATGCAGAATCTGGCCTTTATAAATTCTGACTCCCAGTCCTCAAGGATTGCAAGGTATAGGTATAAAGATTTTTCTAAAAAATGAAGTTTCATTATTCCCTCTCTGCTTTTAGATAGTATAGCTTGGACTGAACTTCTGCTTTTCTCATAAAATATTATTTGAGGCCACAAGTAATGTTCAATATCTTGCTATTTTTCTTGGGGCTGTGTCCAAAGATTTAACAAACCATCAGATAGCGAGTTGCATTTCTACTGTATAACAAAAATTTTCAAATAATTATTTAGGAATGGGAATAATTATCTCCTCTCTGTTTTGCACCCCACATTATCTCAGCTATTTTCATATGTTAGGGCCTGTTACTTAAATTATCTCATTCTCAGGTATAAATTACTCAGGAACTTTTCAGTAGCAGATGACAGAAACCCAACTCAAAACTGCTTTAACAAAATTAAAGTGGGTGATGGGGGGTGCAGGTGGGTGTTTCAAAGGAGGGGAAGACTCTTTCCACTTCTACAAGTACATGCTAGATTGGGCGCTGATGGACGGAATCATCAGTTTATTAGTGAAGCATTAACTTGTGTTGAACGAGACAAGCTGGGTCAAGCATTTGAAGATGCTTTTGAGGTACTGAGGCAACATTCAACTGGAGATCTTCAAAACGTACCTGCTTTTCTTTTTTTTTTTTTTTATTATACTTTAATTTCTAGGGTACATGTGCACAACATGCAGGTTTGTTACATATGTATACATGTGCCATGTTGGTGTGCTGCACCCATTAACTCGTCATTTACATTAGGTATATCTCCTAATGCTATCCCTCCCCATCCCTCCTCCCCACAATAGGCCCCGGTGTGTGATGTTCCCCTTCCTGTGTCCAAGTGTTCTCATTGTTCAATTTCCACCTATGAGTGAGAACATGCAGTGTTTGGTTTTCTGTTCTTGCGATAGTTTGCTGAGAATGATGGTTTCCAGCTGCATCCATGTCCCTACAAAGGACATGAACTCATCCTTTTTTATGGCTGCACTTACCTGGTTTTCATCAGTGATTGTCCCCATGTCCGAGGAGATTCCAACTGCTGTGGAGTGTTGCTTACAGAGGAATCTATTTATAATTGGAGAACTTTAATAAATAATGCTGCAGACTTCTATTTTGAAGGAACTATTC
The DNA here is from genome assembly GCF_049350105.2 of Macaca mulatta. Lineage (NCBI taxonomy): Eukaryota > Metazoa > Chordata > Mammalia > Primates > Cercopithecidae > Macaca > Macaca mulatta. The sequence continues at coordinate 8,404,688 of NC_133421.1, read as the reverse complement.
ATTGATCTTTGTGGAACATAACCGAAAGCCAGGTGGTACAGTCTGCTGTTTTCCAGCAAGAGGGAGGACAAGGCAGGAAGATGCTCTGTTTGAATAACTTCACAAATCTCAGTATAATCCCAAGATGGCATCTGTGTTCAGTAAGTAGATAAGACCAAAGGCAGTTTCCAGTTTGTATCAAAAAACGAAGAAAAATTTGCCAAACTTTGAGGAATAAGGGCAACGGGAAGGCCATGATCAGAAAATGGCCAGGGCACGGAGGAATTACGGAAAAACTCAGGAAATCAGCAAAATCTGGAGAAAGCTCATTTACCAGTGAGCTTCAGTGGGGCCATTCTCTGAAGACCTCTCCATCTTGTTTCTCGGAGAAAGAGATCGTCTACTCACAGTATGTTCAACTGATCAAGAACATCACAGTTTAAATAATTGGAATGCAGACTAAAATTATACATATGCCAGTTACCATGAGCTTAGTCACTGTGATTGCTAAATATACTCTCCCATTTCATCATCTTTGTTGGCATTAGAAATCCCTACAAGCTTCGGGATTTTTCTCTTAAAAGCAAATACTGAAGATAAAAAAATTAGCTTCATTGCGGCTATCTTTTATCAAATAGCACATAATTTATACAGACTTGGTGGGAAATTCTGCCAGTGAACAACTTTATTGTTTCAAATCATCGAGCCCCATTTGAAAGTATGGACTAAATATCCTTGCTCTTACTATTCTCTATGCAGCCACTTGCTTCTAGGTTAACAATGCCAGTGCAGATGATTTGATTTACGTATTGATTTAAACATTTTCCTGTCTTACACCTCAGGTGAAAAATCGTTTGGATATATAACTGATGGCTTTACAAAAATTATTTTACAAAAAGTAATTGCATATAATACAGTGTTTATGCCAAAGTATGTTTATGTCTTAAAAACTTTAGTGGAAATGTCTCTTCAGGTCCCTTACTCATTTTCTAATTGGGTTTCTTGTTTTCTTAATATTGAGTTATTTGAGCTCCTTCTGTATTTTGGATATTAATCCCTTGTCAGATGTATGTTTTGCAGCTGTTTTCTCCCAATCTGAGTTGTTTCTGCATGCTGTTGGTTGTTTCACTGGCTATGCAGAAGCTTTTTGGTTTGATATAGTCCCATTTGTCTATTTTTGCTTTTGTTGCCTGTGATTTTGGGGTCACATCCAAATAATCGTTGCCCAGAGAGTGTCATGTAGTTTTTCCTCCCCGTGTTTTCTTCCAGTAAGTTTAGAGTTTCTGGTATTACATTTGAATGTTTAATTCATTTTAAGTTGATTTTTAGTTCCGTATATGGTGTGAGATCAGTGTCCAATTTTATTCTTCTGCAGGTGGAAATTTAGTTTTCCTAATGCTATTTATTGAAGAGACTGTCCTTTTCCTATTGCATATTCTGGTACCTCTGTTGAAAATCAATTGACTGTACAGTAGTAGGTTAATTTCCAGGCTCTCTATTCCACTCCATTGGTCAATGTGTCTTTTTTTCCCCCCCCAATACCATGTTGTTTTGATTGTTATAGCTTTGTAGTATACTTTGAAATCCAGTGGTGTGATACCTCCAGCTTTGTCCTTTTTGTTCATGATTGCCTTGGTTGTTTGAGGTTTTTGTGGATCCATATGAATTTTTGTTTTGTTTTGTTTTTTGAGACGGAGTCTCACTCTGTGGCCCAAACTGGAGTGCAAGTGGTGTGATCAGGGCTCACTGCAACCTCTGCCTCCCAGCTTCAAATGATTCTCGTCCCTCAGCCTCCCAAGTAGGTGGGATTACAGGTGAGCACCACCATGCCTGGCTGATTTTTGTGTTTTTAGCAGAGATGGGGTTTTACCATGTTGGCTAGGCTGGTCTTGAACTCCTGACCTCAGGTGATCCTCTCACCTCGGTCTCCCAAATTGCTGAGATTATAGGTGTAAGCCACCACGTCCAGCCCTATATGAAGTTTTGGATTTTTAAAAAATTTCTATGAAAAGTGATGTTGGGATTTTCATACGCATTGCATTGAATTTGTAGATCACTTTGGGTAGTATAGACATTTTAGTAATATTAGTTCTTCTGAACCATGAACTTGAAATATCTTTCCATTTACTTGTGTCTTATTCAGCTTATTTCATCAACATCTTACAGTTTTCATTGTATAAGTCTTTTGTCTCCTGGTTAAATCTGTTCCTGGGTATTTTATTTTATTTTATTTTTTGTAGCTTTTGTGAGTGTGATTTCTTGATTTCTTTTTGGATAGTTTGTTGTTGGTGTATAGAAATGCTACTGATTTTTGTGTGTTGATTTTGTATCCTGCAACTTTATTGTATTTATTAGTTTTAACAGTTTTTTGGACAGGATTTTCCATATATAAGATCATGTTGGCAAACAGTAAAAATTCCATTTATTTCTTTTAATAAAAGGCCTTCACTATTTTACTTTTTCTTTTTCTTGCTTAATTGCTTTGTCTAGGACTTCCAATTCTATGTTGAGTGGAAGTGGCGAGAGTGGGCATCCTTGTCTTGTTCCAAATCTTGGGGGGAAAGGCTTTCAGTTATTCACTGCTGAGTCACTGTTAGCTGCGAGCATCTCTGGATAGCTTTTATTGTTGAGATACCTTTCTTCTATACCTAATTTGGTGATTGTTTTTATGATTAAGGGATGTTGAATTTTGTCAATTTTTTTTCTGCTTCTGATGAGATGATCATATGATTTTTGTCATTTATTCTGTTAATGTGGCATATCATTTATTGACTTGCATATGTTGAACCCCCCTTGCATTCCAAGGATAAAGACATTTCTCAAAAGAATACATATAAATGTCCAATAGATATAATGAAAAATACTCAATATTGCTAATCATTAGGGAAATGCAAATTAAAGCCATAATGAGACATCATCTCACACTGCTCAGAATGGCTTTTATCAAAAATATGAAAGATAAACGTTGTCAAGAATGTGGAGAAAAGGGAACCCTTGTACAATGTTGTTGGGAATGTAAATTAGCAAGGTCAATCTGGAAAACAGTATGGAGGTTCTTCAAAAAACTAAACATAAAATTGCCATATGATCTTGAAATCCCACTTTCGGGTATTTACCAAAAAGGTTTAAAATCATTTTGTTGAAGGGATGTCTATACCCCATGTTAATTGCAGCACCATTCACAATAGCAAGTTACAGAATTAACTGTGCATCAACAAATGAGTGGATAGAGACAATGTTGCCTACTTACATAATGGAATACTATTAAGCCTTAAAGAAGAAAGACATTCTCGGCCGGGCATTACAGGACCTGTAATCCTGGCACTTTAGGAGGCTGAGGTGGATGGATCACTTGAGGTCAGGAGTTCAAGACCAGCCTGGCCAACATGGTGAAACCCCATCTCTACTAAAAATACAAAAAATTAGCCGGGCATGGTAGTGGGTGCCTGTAATCCCAGCTACTCAGGAGGCTGAGGCAGGAGAATCGCTTGAACCTTCTCTCCCCGTTTGCAGTGAGCCGAGCTCATGCCACTGCACTCCAGCCTGGGTGACAGAGTGAGACTCAGTCTCAAAAAAACAAAACAAGAACAACAACAGAAAAGAAAGATATTCTGACATTTGTGACAACATAGATGGAATTAGAGAATATTATGCTAAGTGAATTAAGTCAGGTTCAGGAAGGCAAGTACTGCAGGTTCTCACATATATGTGGAATCTAAAACAAACCCATAGAAGCAGAAGGCAGAATGGTGGTTACAGAGGCTGGGGGTTGTGGGGAATGAGGAGATGGTGTTCAAAGGGCATCAGATTTTAGTCAGACAGGAGGATTTTAAAAATACTTTTGAGTTCTGTTGCACAGCATGGTGAATATAGTTAATAGTAGAGTATTGTACATTTCAAAATTGCCAAGAGAGTAAATTTCTAATGTTCTCACCACAAAAATGTTAAGTATTTGAGGTAATGGATATGTTAACCACCTTGATTTAATTATTCATAAATTGTAACATCACTTTGTATCCCATAGATTTATATAATTATAAATTATCAATTTACAATTTCAAAAATAAAGTAGGAAGGGGATTTATTGGCTCATAGAGCTAAGTCTGAGGTCAACAGGATTAAGGTGTGGCTGGATCAGATGTCATCAGTACTCTGCCTTCCTTTTCATCCTTTTTATTCCTTCTCATTCTCTCTCTTTTTTTTTTTTTTTTTTTTTTTTTTTTTGCAGACAGAGTCTTGCTCTGTCACCCAGGCTGGAGTACAATGGATTGATCTTCGCTCACTGCAACTTCTGCCTCCGGGGCTCAATTGATTCTCTTGCCTCACCCTCTTGAGTAGCTGGGATTACAGGCGCCTGCCACCACACCTGGCTGATTTTTGTATTTTTAGACGAGATGGGGTTTCATCATATTGGCCAGGCTACTCTCGAACTCCTCAGGTGATCCACCCACCTCGGCCTCCCAAAGTGCTGGGATTACAGGTGTGAGCCATCACCCCTGTAAACCTGTGTCATTAAGGGTTTCTTAATGACAGCTGATGGGATGGGATTTGAACTGGCAGGAAATAAAGTGGCAGATACTCCTTTGGGCGGCTGCATCAGCAAGACTGGAGTCAGGGAGTTGAGATGAGGTGGGACAGGCAGGAGGGAGCCAACTCTCCCTTCCTCCTTCTCTCCCCATTTGTCTTCTTTTTTAACCTGAGCAGGTATCTGTCATCCTTTTCATTTAATATTGAATCATAAGCATTTTCCATGTTGCTAATGTATTTTCTTTTCTTTTTTTTTTTTTTTTCTGAGAGAGAGTCTCGCTCTGTCACCCGGGCTGGAGTGCAGTGGCCAGATCTCAGCTCACTGCAAGCTCCGCCGCCCGGGTTTACGCCATTCTCCTGCCTCAGCCTCCCGAGTAGCTGGGACTACAGGCGCCCGCCACCTCACCCGGCTAGTTTTTTGTATTTTTTAGTAGAGACGGGGTTTCACCATGTTAGCCAGGATGGTCTCGATCTCCTGACCTCGTGATCCACCCGTCTCGGCCTCCCAAAGTGCTGGGATTACAGGCTAATGTATTTTCTTTTTTTTTTTTTTTTTTTTTTTTTGAGACGGAGTCTCGCTGTGTCGCCCAGGCTGGAGTGCAGTGGCCGGATCTCAGCTCACTGCAAGCTCTGCCTCCCGGGTTTTTACGCCATTCTCCTGCCTCAGCCTCCCGAGTAGCCGGGACTACAGGCGCCCGCCACCTCGCCCGGCTAGTTTTTTGTATTTTTTAGTAGAGACGGGGTTTCACCGTGTTAGCCAGGATGGTTTCGAACTCCTGACCTCGTGATCCGCCCGTCTCGGCCTCCCAAAGTGCTGGGATTACAGGCTTGAGCCACCGCGCCCGGCCGTATTTTCTTAATACACTTTTTATTTTGGAATAATTTTAGATTTACAGAGAATTAATGAAGACAGAACAGAGAGTTTTTGTTTGCTTCTCCTGATGTTCTCATCTCACATGACTGTGGTCAATTGTCATAACTAAGAAACCACTCTTGGTATGTTACTAGTTTTATTTTTGAGACAGGGTCTCACTCTGTCACCCAGGCTGGAGTGCAGTGGCACAATTTTGGCTCACTGCAGCCTCCACCTCCCAGGCTCAAGCGATCCTCCCACTTCAGCCTCCTGAGTGGCCAGGACTGTAGGCATGCATCACACCTTGCTGACGTTTGTATTTTTGTTTTGGTTTGGTTTTTTGAGACAGAGTCTCACTCTGTTTCCCAGGCTGGAGTGCAGTGGCACCAGCAGCACTCCCTGATCACTGCAGCCTCCACCTGCCAGGCTCAACTGATTCTCCTGCCTCAGCCTCCCAAGTAACGGGGACTACAGGTATGCGCCACCACACCTGACTAATTTTTGTATTTTTAGTAGAGACCGGGTTTCACCATGTTGGCCAGGTTGGTCTCAAACTCCTGGCCTCAGGTGATCCACCCACCTCAGCCTCCCGAAGTGCTGCGATTGCACATGTGAGCCACTGCACCCAGCTGTATTTTTTTTTTTTTTTTTTTTTTTTTTGTGGTAGAGACAAGGTCTCACTCTGTTGCCCAGGCTGGTCTCAAATCAAGTTCGTTGATCCAGGGCACAAGTGATCTACCCATGTTGGCCTCCCAAAGTGCTCGGATTACAGGCATGAGCCACTGTGCCTGACCTAAATGGTACTTTACCATTAACTAAACTCTGGAATTTATTTGGATTTTGCCAGATTTTCCACAAATATCCTTCTTAAATTTCAGGATCCAGGCCAGGACACCACAGGGCATGTAGCTGTCATGTCTCCTTCGTCTCCGTGATAGTTTCGCAGTTCTTTATTTTTCATGACCTTGACAGCTTTGGGGAGTACTGATCAGGCACTTTCAAGAGTGTCCTTCAAATTGGGTTTATCTCATATTTTTCTCATGATTAATGTGGGGTTATGTGTTGCTAGAAAGAATACGACAAAGGCGACATGCCTGTCTCATCTCATCGTATGAGTGGCACAGGATATCCATGTGGCATTGCTGGCAATGTGAGCCTGGATCAATTGTTTAAGGTGGTACTGGCCAGGTTTCTCTACTGTTCGTCCCTCCACCTCCTCTGTTGTGGGAAGTGAGTCACAAAGTACAGTCCACCTTCAAAAGGGGCGGGGAAAATGAGCTCCTCTTCCTGGAGGAGGTAGTATCTTCATACATGACTTGGAATTCTGTAAGGAACTTTCGTTTCTTCTCCCCATTTAATTATTTATGGAATCTTTTATTTATATGGGTATGTATGCTTTATATTTTGGATTACAATCCAATACTGCAATATTTATTTTGTTGCCCAAATTGTGCTAGCTTTGGCCATTGGTAACTTTCTGGTTGGCTTCTGTGTCATGCACAGAAGCCACATGTCCCTGCAACATGCCCCCATCCTTTTATGATTATATTATTTTTTTTTAGCACTTTCTTATTTCTGGCACCATGAGATGCTCCAGGCTCATCTTGTACTTTTCCTGCCCCAGCCCCTAGAGTTAGCCATTTTCTCAAAGAGCCCTGATTTCTTTGGAGAATGATATTTACAAACCAAGATCTGGGTGTTGGGAGTTGCTACCTGGTTTTTCTAACTATGTGTTTCAATTGTTTATTCCATTTGGTGGATTACAATGATTAATTCAGCCACTCCAAATTTTACATTTACTAGTAACACAGTTAAAAATCATTTTGCACATTCCCTCTTTGATTAGATTATTTCTGGAGAGGAAATTTCTAGAAGAGGAATTAATGAGAAAAAGGTCATGAATATTTTTATGTTTCTAGAGGAGGACAAATTGTTCTCCATAATATTGTTCTAATATATAATGTCTCCAAGAACTTATACACTAGTTTTATTTCGGTTTTTAGAATAAATAAAAAGGTATACAATGAAAAGTGGTCTTTCTGTCCCCGTCTTTCTAGTTCCCACACACCTCTTTCTTGGAGATCACAGTATTTGGTTCTTAAATATCTTGTAGAGTTTCTTTATGAATAAACCAGAAAAATGAATGCATGCAAAAGAGCATACTAAACACACTTACTAATTTTATCTTTTTTGTTTGTATCTGGAAACCTTTCTATATTAGCACAAGAGAACTTCCTCATTCTTTTGAGAGCTGCAAAATCCTCCATTGTATGAATGTACTGATAGACATATGTATCTACTGATAGACAATTATTTTTCCTGTCTTTTACTAAAAGCAAACAGCAAGGCAATGATTAATCTTCTACACATTATTTTGCCTGCATGCAAGTGTATGGATAATGAATTCTCACAAACATTACTGCTGGATTGAAGGATGTATACATTCATAATCTTGTTAGATATCACGAAATCACCCGCCTGTAGTGGGCTATGTCTAACTAACATACCCACTCATAACATGAGAGGGTGATTTCCCCATTATCTTCTACACATCAATGTGTTATTAAGCATGTGAGTTAATATGTCCAAACCACATAGAACAGTGAATGGCATATAGCAAGAGAGTGTTCATTACTTTTATTACCATTGTTATTATTGGATTTTTGCCAATCTGGTGAAAAATGGTACTTTGGTATCTTTTAATTTGTTTTTCTCTTACTATGAGTGAGGCTGAATCTCTTTTCAAGTGTATCAAAGCCATTTTTAGCTCCTTTTCTGTGATCTCTTTGCATGTCTTTCACCATTTTTCTGGGCTAATGATCTCTTTTTCAACTGTTATTAATTGTGTCTAGTGACATGTTTATTTCAGATATTGTATTTATCATCTCTAGAAGTTCCATTTGGTTATTTTTATATTTCAGAGATTTTATAATATCTCTTTAAATATTAGAGAGATTAGCCTTTTGTAATATGAATGCCAAATATTTATTCCCAGTTCATCATTTATCTTATCGATCTTTGCTTTTATGACTTTTAGGTTTTGAGTCATAGTTGGAAAGGCTTTTATGGTTTCGTTTTTTACATTTAATTATTTTATTCTTTTAGAAAATATCCTGGCAGATGGTATAAGGTTTAGAATGTTTTAAATTTTCGTAAATGTAATAGCTATAAATTAGCACCTTGGTGATATTTTTGTCTGCATTTATGTGATCATTTGTGAGCTGAAACGTTCTCCTCTGCATTTATTTTCTGATATTATTTCATCCCAGGTGAATGGCCTGTACTTACTTTTGCATACATTAGTCTTTGGGATCTCAAGAACTTTCTTACCAACTTTAAAGTGTTCCTTATATAATACAGACAAGGTACATATATATATTGTACATAGTTTTCCAAGTCTGTTTTTGTCTTTTCATATTTATTTCAGAAAGTTTTAACTTTTATACATTAAATATTTACCTCTTTATGCTTCCTTTTGGATAATTCCCATTGGTATGTCTTCAAGTTCATTGACCTTAAATAGTATTTTATCTGCTGTTAATTGCATCTGGTGAAATGTTTATTTCAGATATCGTATTGATCATCTCTACAAGTTCCATTTGGTTATTTTTATATTTTTCATTCTCTCCTTTCTATCTGCATATTTTACTTTAACTCTTTGAGCATATTTATAATAGTCATCTTAAAGGCCTTGTCTGACACTTGCATCATTTTTGTTATATCTGGTTTGTTTCTATTGAATACATTTTATTTGGATTACGGACCACACTTTGTTGCTTCTTTGCATAGCTAGTAATTTTTGATCGGACGCCAGACATTGTAAATGTAATGTTGTCGAGTGCTTGATTTTGTTGTATTTCTTTAAAGAGTGGTGGGCTTTGTTCTGTTAGATAATTGATTTACTTGCAGATCCCTTTATCTTTTTGAGGTTGGTTTTTAAAGCATTCTAAAGGATAGAGCTAGAGTGACCTGCACCCATGGCCAGGTTAGCCCCTCTCCTAAGGGTAACCCTCCTGGGTCTTTCCTGAATGCCACGTATATTTAATGAGGTCTCTCCACTCTGACCGGTGGGAACTGGAAGAATTTCTAGCCCTGTGTGAGCTCAACATGTTTTGACCTACAGATTTCAAGTAATTGTTCTCTGGCAGGTGTTTGCCTAGCCTAATGGAATTTACCCTTTATCAGATTGCTATTCAGCCAAACACTCAGGGGACCTCTATGCAGATTTCTGGAGCTCTTTCTCCTTGTAGCTTCCTCCTGTCTGGTATTTTTCCCCCTAAATTCTGCCTCAACCTCTCCGCACTCTGATTTCTGTTTTCTCAGTTCAGTGCTGTTCTATGTGAGAGTCTTCTGGTTCTGTAATCGAGGATTTGCCCCAGGCAGAACCCTGCCTGCGCAATATAGGATTCGTCTTATTTGTTCATAGTCCAGCACTATCTGTTTTCTCTTTGAAAACAGTTGTTTCACATATTTTCCCAACTTTATTATTTTTTTTTTGCTTTTTGTTTTTTAATGGCAGAAAGGCAAGTTCCACAGTAGTTACCAAACATTCAGCTTTTTATACGTTATTTTCTTTGTAATTTTTTTCTATTATACATATCTGAGAAATTTTTTTTTTTTTTTTTTTTTTTTTTTTTTTGAGACAGAGTCTCGCTCTGTCGCCCAGGCTGGAGTGCAGTGGCGCGATCTCGGCTCACTGCAAGCTCCGCCTCCCGGGTTCACGCCATTCTCCTGCCTCAGCCTCCCGAGTAGCTGGGACTACAGGCACCCACAACCGCGCCCGGCTAATTTTTTGTATTTTTAGTAGAGACGGGGTTTCACCGTGGTCTCGATCTCCTGACCTTGTGATCCACCTGCCTCGGCCTCCCAAAGTGCTGGGATTACAGGCGTGAGCCACCGCGCCCGGCCCATATCTGAGAAAATTTTTTATCTTGCTCTCAGAAATGTGATAACCCAGGAAAGGCGAGGAGGATTTGGTAGTGAGAAGGGAGGAGGAGTGATTTGAAGAGATACTGCAACAGGAACAAGGAGTAGGATCTGGCAATTGCATATGGGGTGTGTGTGTGTGTGTGTGTGTGTGAATTATGAGAACTAAAGGGGGGCCTAAAGTTATAATAAAAATGAGGGTGACACTGAAGATAAATCTTTCAGCCAAATGGTGCTGGATCAGATGTGCTGATCTTGAGATAAGGTCATTTCATTCTTATTTATAATTTGAGAAGAAGAGGAAGGTGCATATCCAAAAGAAGACGTGACGATGTTGAAGAAGTAACTGTATAAACACATGAGACATTGTACAAAAAGCACTGAACTGGGAACTGGAAATTCTAGGTTCCAGTTCCTGTTCTACCATTTGCAAGCTCTGCAGCCTGCAGCTTATCTGAGCCTTAGTTTCTTTGTTCAATGGGAAAAATAGCTGTCATACGTACCTCCCAGGAGAAGCTCAGATAAAATAATGCAAGGGAGAATGCATTATAAGCCACCTTGTACCATACAGAGGGAAGATATCACCATAGGTTTGTTATATTTTGCCTAGTAAATGTCAAGATGCAGAGGGTCGGAGCAAAACTTCAATCAAAGCCACACAGTTATGATCTTGGAGGTTTTCCTAAACAAGGTGTCATTAAAGGTGGAAACAAGGCGAGGCACAGTTTCTCACGCCTGTAATCCCAGCACTTTGGGAGACCAAGGTGGGCGGATCATGAGGTCAGGAGTTTGAGACCAGCCTGGCCAACGTGGTGAAACCCTGTCTCTACTAAAAATACAAAAATTAAATGGACGCGGTAGCATGCGCCTGTAGTCCCAGCTACTTGGGAGGCTGAGGCAGAAGAATCGCTTGAACCCGGGAGGCGGAGGTTGCAGTGAGCTGAGATCACACTACTGCACTCCAGCCTGGTGACAGAGCAAGACTCTGTCTCAAAACAAACAAACAAAAAACTGGAAACAACAGCTGGAGGGAAAGTAACAGGTATTATGGGAACCACCATAAACAAAACATTAGAGGCAGAACCAAGCTCTCTTTTTATGTTGGCCCCTGGGACAGTTTACTCTTCTCCCCTACAAAGAGGAGCTGACCAACACTTGGAGGAAACTATGGCAGAGAGTTTAAAGCCTGGAGTGGGAAGATTAGGGGTGTGCTGGAGGAGAGATGGGGCGCTGGCTGAGAAGGAGCTAAGAGGGATGGCTGGAGAGAGATACAGAGATGTGGGAGAGCAAAGTGACTTGTCACCACTGCTTTTTGGCTGGAGTGGCAGTGGGGCTAATTATTAAAATAATGCCTACTAATTGTAAAAATTCATGGACAATAGAAGGGAATATGCTCAGCTCCTTTTCACCACTGTTTTTTGTTTTTTTGCTTTTTTTTTTTTTTTTTCCTCGCTCTGTCACCGGGGCTGGAGTGCAGTGGCGCGATCTTGGCTCACTGCAAGCGCCGCGTCCCGGGTTCACGCCATTCTCCTGCCTCAGCCTCCCGAGTAGCTGGGACTACAGACGCCCGCCACCTCGCCCGGCTAGTTTTTTTGTATTTTTTAGTAGAGACGGGGTTTCACCGTGTTAGCCAGGATGGTCTTGATCTCCTGACCTTGTGATTTGCCCGTCTCGGCCTCCCAAAGTGCTGGGATTACAGGCTTGAGCCACTGCGCCCTGGCTTTTTTTTTTTTTTTTTTAAATGGAGATAAAGCCTCACTCTCGCCCAGGCTGGAGTGCAGTGGTATGATCTCAGCTCACTGCAACCTCCGCCTCCCAGGTTCAAGCGACTCTTATGCCTCAGCCTCCCGAGTAGCTGGGACCACAGGTGCGCGCCACCACACCTGGCTAATTTTTGTATTTTTAGTAGAGATGGGATTTTACCATGTTGGCCAGGCTGGTCTCAAACTCCCGACCTCAGATGATCCATCTGCCTCGGCCTCCCAAAGTGCTGGGATTACAGGCATGAGCCACCACGCCCGGCCCCCTTCCTCCTCCTGAAAAGAAGGTGGATCTCAAGGCTCAGTCCTGCTCTTCCCTGCACATCCTTTGCTCTTGCAGGTCTCCTCTTCCGTGCAGATGGCTCCCTGATCTCCTCTTGAATATCTGAATTCTCTCAAAAGTTGCAAGTCTGGATTTGCCATGACTTGCTGGACATCTCTTCCTTTATCTCATACCCACCACTGCTCATAAAGATTTGTCGATAACCAGAGTCAGTCATTTGTCTTAGTTTCCTGCTTTAAGCTTTCCATTTTTTATCGCTGGCATTTATGTGTACCCAAAGTCATGGGCTCAAAACATTGCCCTTATCCTTGACTTTTCTCATTAACATCCAGCTCTAACTGGTTCTTCTCCTGTAATATCTTTCTCCTCCGTCCCATTGTTTCATTCTATTTTTACCACCTAGATCATGACAGACTTCCTGCCGTGAATCTGTCCCCACTCCAGCCTGTCTCCTTACAGCTGCCACGTGAACCTTTATAAAATGCTATTTACAAGTTAATCCTGTCTTCCTCCTGAACACAGAATTCCTCACGTTCTTGCTTACCTGCCACTGTCCCAATTTCTAATCCTGGTAATTATACCTCCCACCGTCTAGCACCAAACTGTCTTCCCAGACTCACCTCCATGCTTTTCCCACACCCGTGTTCCACTCCAGCCCAAATCATTTAGTTACTGGTCCCTTAAAACACTTGATATTTGCTGACTCCTGGGTCTTTCCTTGAGCCACTAACTTCAATCTGAAATTTTGATCTCCTTTTTTTTTTTTTTGAACTTGTTCAAGAGCTTTTTTCCCAGCTCAAATCCCAGTCAAGCCCTGCCTCTTTCAAGAAGCATTTTTTTTTAGCTGGGCATGGTGGCTCATACTTGTAATCCCAGCACTTTGGGAGTCTGAGGTGGGAGGATTGCTTGAGCCCTGGAGTTGAGACCAGCCTGGGCAACATCGTGGGACCCCATCTCCACACACACGCGCACACACACACACACACACACAAATTAAAAAGAAGCAGCACTTTTTGACCACCTCCACAGTCCATGGAATTGACCCTTTCAAAACCTGAGGCCAGTGCTTATTGATAGACTGGATTGGTATTTACATATTATCTCTTTGCCTCCCTGAGTTTCCCTGTGCACAGACTATACCTATTTCTCTATTTACCTTCAGTGCCCGGCACAGGATCTGGACACCATAGATGTTCCATAACTTTTTGAAAAAATTATATATTTAGAGACAGGGTATCTCTCCGTCACCTAGGCTGGAGTGCAGTGGCACGATCGTAGCTCACCACAGCTTTATGTTTATGTTCCTTGGCTCAAGCGATCCTCCGGCCTCAGTCTCCCATGTAGCTAGGACTACAGGTGCAGGCCACCACACCTGGCTAACTTTTTTTTTTTTTTTTTTTTTTTACTTTTCTTAGAGATAGGGGTTTGGCTATGTTGCCCAAGCTGGTCTTGAACTTCTGGCCTCAAGCACTCCTCCTGCCTTGTCCTCCCAAAATGCTAGGATGACAGGCATGAGCCACCATGCCTAGCCTCAGTAGCTTTTATGCGCAACGATTATGCTTATGCATAGGTTGAAGGTTTGAAGGCAAGAAGAGAAAGTTTGGGGAATAAACAAGGGAGATGTTATAGGAATGGATGAAGGATAAAACTGTGGTGGGGACAAAGGGTTAAAGGAGAGGCAAAATTGGGTTTGGGGATTAAGATTGCAGAAGAGAGAGGAGTATGAGATTGTGTGAGACTGTCCTACATGTCATGGCAGTGCTCGGGTTAGAGGGACCATCTGGATGTGGTCATGAGGTTGTTGGGTGAGAACCAGTTGGGCCTCAGGCTAGGGAAAATTATGTAGAGTTGGTGTCCTCAGATCTACCAAGGCAGACAACCCAGTGAATTACTTACTTACTTTGACTCTTATAGAGGCTCAAAGAAGCCCCTCCTGGAAGGCCTAGCTGCTTGTTTCACAAAAGGCCAAAGACAGGGAAGTATTTTGTTTACTGGATTCATTCAGAAAAGTATTTATTGAGCATATATTATGCACCAGGCGTTGAGAACATAGAGATTTTGTTTTCCCTCAAGGAGTTCCTAGTCTAGTTGCGGGGGAAACAAAGACATAAAAGAAATGCAACAGTGTTACAATGGAGAAAGAATCCTGTGTGTGGGGTATTATGGGGGCACAAAGCAGGGAGGGATAGGTTCACCTGGAGGACATAAAAAAGGCTTCTCAGGGAGGCAACTTGAGCTGAGTATAAATCTGAGTAGATATCTACCAGGTTGATGGGAATAAAGGACAATTGGGGAGGGGGTGGGCATTCTGGCCAAACAGACAGCAAGAGTTGCAGGGAGCTGATGAAATTTCAGGGAAATTCACGAATGTGGGGTCAGGAAGAGATAAGTGATGTGGTTGCACAGAAAACAGGAGACCCATGAGGAGACGTCTTTGATGTGCTGGGGAGAGATAATAAAGGCCTGCAGCAAGTAGAGGAAGCAGGAATGGAGATGAGCAGGGTGGAAGACTTGCTAAGGAAGTGGAATGGTCAGGACTCCATTGTGTAATTGGTGACGACAGGAAGGGAGAGAAAGAGTAGACTGTGAGAGAGCAGAAGAGAAGGAAAGATTGGTCATTGTTACTCCCTGGTTCTTGGCTGGGGCAACTAGGTATATGATGTGTGTTTGTGTGTGTATTTGCTGAGATGTGGGACACATAAGGACTACAAGAGTTGCTTAGTTTTTAACAACCAAGGCTGAGGTGCTTTTGGGAATCAGGGCCCACTTAGCTTTCCACTCCTTTGTATCTGTGAAAGCTCTCATGTCTAAGAAAGGTCAAAGGGATCCTTGGTAGAGAACTATAAGCAAGTACAATCCAACTTAAAATAACTTACTCGATATTCACTGTGTGCTATGTGCCAGACCCAGTGTGGTCCACGCTAATCTCTGAGGGGGCAGGGACTCTGACTTGTTCACGTTTGCATTCCAGTGCCTCATACAGAGGTTGACACACAGTGGCCATTCAATTAATATTTGTTGAATGGATGACAAGACATGAATGAATATAACGGTTAATGGGTAATGGGAATATAGTAATGAGAATCTCCTGATCCCTCCTTTTGTGAGCAAGCTGTCTGGTAGGGGAGACAAAAGTATAGACAACCAGTGTCCAAAGAGCATATTAAATACTTGAATAGAGGTTGGGTGTAAGGGCGATGGGGACTGAAGAGAAAGAAGGAGTGACTTAGCCCTTGTGTTGGATTTTTAAGGATATGTACAAGTTTTCTAGGCAAAGAGGAAAAGAAATTCTAGGAAGAAGGAATAGACCATATCAAGGCTTAGAGGGGGTACAAATGTATGGCATGGTTCTCAGAATGACAAAATGTTTAATGCATCTGAATTCCACGTGGCGATCATAATGCCTGCCATCCCCTTAGAAGGAAATCTGCCTCATCCCCAGTCAGAGGTGTACTTGGATGGGACCACTCCCCAAACAAAAGGGCAGAATCAGTTTTTCACTATGGGGGGTGTGTGTGTTGATGTGGAAAATACAGAGAGAATCAGGCAGTTAGCAATAGGAACAAAGATGGAGAGAAGCCAGAGGGGCCAAGATAGCCATGGGGAACAGAAGTTACATAGAACTTCATGGTAGAGAGAAGACATGCTGAGCACAGAGGGAGAAGCCGTGGTTTTTTGGCTGAGAGCAGATGAACTCAGATGGTCAGCCCATTAATCACGTCTATGTATATTAAAAACCTATTAGTCATGTTAAAATATTTGCTTCCAACCATCAAATATATTTTAAAGAACTCATTAGGAGAGGGATAGTCTGTTATATTTACCCAGATATTTAACGTTTCTGTTGTTCTCGCTTGATTCCCGGTGTCCCAGGTTTCCTTCTCACATCACTTCCCTTCTGTCTGAAAAACTTTCTTAAGCAATTCTTTTAGATTATATATGCTGGAAATTGATTATCTTAGTTTTTTTTTTCTTTTCATCTGAGAATGTCATTTCACCTTCATTTCTCAAAGATATTTTTTTCTGGATGTAGAATTCTGAGTTGATAGGTCTTTTCTTTCAGCACTTTAAAAATATTCTACTTTCTTTTTAAAAAAAATTTTATTTCCATAGGTTATTGGGGAACAGGTGGTGTTTGGTTACATGAATAAGTTCTTCAGTGGTGATTTATGAGATTTTGGTGCATCCATCACCCAAGCAGTAAACACTGCACCCAATTTGTATTATTTTATCCCTCACCCTCTTCCCACCCTTTCCCCCGAGTCCCTAAATTCCATTGTATCATTCTTATGCCTCTGCATCTTCATAGCTTAGCTCCCACTTATGAGTGAGAACTTAGGATGTTTGGTTTTCCGTTCCCGAGTTACTTCACTTAAAATAATAGTCTCCAATTACATCCAGGTTGCTGCCATTCATTCCTTTTATGGCTGAGTAGTATTCCATTGTATGTATGTGTATGTGTATATCACAGTTTCTTTATCCACTTGTCAATTGATGGGCATTTTGGTTGGTTGCACATTTTTGCAATCATGAGTTTTGTTTCTATAAACATGCGTGTGCAAGTACCTTTTTTGTATAATGACTTCTTTTCCTCTGCATAGATGCCCAGTAATGGGATTGCTGGATCGAATGGTAGTCCTACTTTTAGTTCTTTATGAATCTCCACACTGTTTTCCACAGTGGTTGTACTAGTTTACATTCCCACCAACAGTGTTCACCACATCCATGCCAACATCTATTATTTGATTTTTTTGATTATGGCCATTCTTGCAGGAGTAAGGTGGTATCGCATTGTGGTTTTGATTTGTGTTTTCCTGATTAGTGATGTTGAGCATTTTTCATATGTTGGCATTTTGTGTATCTTGAGAATTATTGTCTATTCATGTCCTCAGCCCACTTTTTGGTGAGATTGTTTTTTTCTTGCTAATTTGTTTGAGTTGTAGATTCTGGATATTAGTCCTTTGTCAGATGTATCTTCTGGCCTCCATTGTTTTTGATGAGAACCCTACACTCATTTGTATTATTGTTTCTCTATAAGAAATACGTTGCTTTTCTCTGCTTGCTTTCAAGATTTTTTTCCTTGACTTTAGTTTTTCATTAGTTTGCTTGAGATTATCTGGATGAGGATTTGTTCGTTTTATCCTGTTGGTGATTTGTTGAGATTTTTGAAGCTATAAGTTATGTCTTTTATTAAATTTGAAAAATTGGAAGCCATTGTTTTATTTTTTCTGCACCACACTCTCTTATCTTTCTTTGACTCCGATGACGTGAATGTTAAACCTTTTGGTATTGTCCTTCATGTCCTTGAGACTCTACTTACTTATAAACAGTTTTTTCTTGATGACATTCAAATTGCATAGTTTCTATTGAGCTATCTTCAAATTCACTATTTCCTTTGCCGTCTCCATTCTGCTGCAAGCTCAGTGAGTTAAAACTTTATTTTTTATTTTTAAAATTTATTTTATTTATTAATGGGGTACAAGTGGTTTTTGGTTACATGGATGAATTATATAGTGGTGAATTCTGAGATTTTGGTGCACTCATCACCTGAATAGTATACATTGTACCTAATGCATAGATTTTGTTCCCTTGGTCCCCTTCCCACCCTTTCCCTTCTGAATCTCTAAAGTCCATGATACCACTCTGTACACCTTTGCGTATTCTCACTTATAAGTGAGAACATACAGTTTTTGGTTTTCCATTCCATTATCTCCTAGGGGGTTGGAATGGTAGAGGTTTCTTAAAGCTTATCTCCTTCTCTCATCTCATTTTTTAATTTTCCTCCAGTATTTTATTTACTGACTTGATGGTTCAGGTTTCCTCCAGTATTTATTTATTTCTTTTTAATTTACTTTTATTTATTTATTTTTTTCCCTCCAGTATTTTATTTACTGGCTTGATGATTCAGGTTTCAGGCCAGTAGGGGAGGTGTCCCTGAGTAGGGATCGGTTGTGGCTAAAGCAAGTGGATAAATGAAGTCCCAGGCTTGACAGAGGTGGCTGGAGGAGCCCTCAGTGAGTCAGTCACAGGGAGGTCTTATCAGGCAGAAGGGTTGGAGCCACCTTAGCTCCCCTGCAAGGTCAGCAGGAACATTTTCCACCTCTTAGATATGCTCCCGTCCCAGTGTTCTGGCTATTCAGATCAGACAGGCACCTCTCTTCATCTGTAGGATTGTTGGTGTTTCCAATAGAGAGGCATTGTGACTGTTTCTTGTGCCAGCCTGAACCTGGAGGGTGCTCCTCTTGTGGGGATGTAGTCACCTTGATGTGTTCCAGAATGGCCGTGTATGGTTGCACCCATGTCGCGCTCCTGTGGGAGAAGTCCCAGCTGTGCATATGGTGGCGAACAAGGGGGGAAAGACTTCCTCTTCTCCAAGATCCTTCCCGTGCACCAAAGATGTCTGACTGTTGCGATAGAGCTGAAGACTTTCCCTGCTGAGCCCAGCACTTCAACTGTGCCTGTGCTCAAGGAAGCTTTCCATCAGCGGAAGGATCTGACGCTCAAGGCCTGCCATCCAGATTCTTTGGTCCCACACCTGTTCTCTTGATGGGGTGCACTCCCCCTTTCCCTATGAGTGGGAGTCCCTGTGAGCCACGCTACTGTGAATGTTGTTGCTCCTCTGAGTCTAGCTGCCCCGTGACGTTGCCACCCTCTAGGCTGGTGTTAGGGAATGCCTGCAAGGGATCTGGTGATGTGACCCATTTTCAAGTTTCCCAGAAGTGGGTAACAACAGCAGCTCTAATGGGGGTAGCAGGGGTGATGTGGACTCTGAAATTCCTTGGTTATTGGTAGCCGTAGTATGTTAGCTTTCTTGAATGCTAGTTAGCGTAGAAATGAGCTGGTCGTGTGGACTCAGGACCTCCTGGTTAGCTGGAGTGGTGCAGGCAGTGGTGAGAGCTGACATCATATAGTCTCTTCTTTCCTGGGTGCAGTGTTATTCTACCAGCAGATGCTGTGATGGACTGTGCTGGTTGACCTCCAACTGGGAGGTGGTGCTTGCAAATGAACACCAGCTGCAGTAGTAACAGTGGGATTTTTGCTTGCCTTATGTTGCCAGGAGGGTGTGTGTGTGTGGTGGGGGCGGGAGGTGGTGGTGGTGGCAGCGGCGGCGTGGAGGAATACTCTGGTTTCACAGGCAATGGGTGGGGCCAGGTAGCTCTCAAGAGATTCTGTGTTTGTGTTAAGCTACCAGAGCAGGCGGCAGGACAAAGCCAGCTGGGGGCCGGGTCGGTCAGGTTTGTGCTCTGATTCTCCGTGTGTGGGGCAGGCAGCAGTTCCTGTGAATGTTGGGGGATGGAGCAGGTCTCAGGCCACTGGGTTGATGCTCTTCTGCCTCTGCTGCGCAGAAGAGTTTGTGCAGAGTGGGGAGCAGCAGGGAGCGGTAAGCCCCACATTTCCCATGCACTTAGTGAGGCAAATGTATTACCACAGCTTCCACTGGCAGCGGCGAGCTGAATTCCAATCAGTCTGTAATTGGAACTTGCCACAGTTATAAGCTTTCCCCACGGGAAATTGCCATTGTGGCTTTCACGCCACACCCTTCCCTGTCCTGCAAAGCCGGCATCTGAGGCTCCTGCACCCGCGGCTTGTGCACTCACGGCCCACTGCTCTCGCAGCCCACTCTTCACTCTCGCAGCCCACTCGTCACTCTCCCCCACTGGCCAAGGGAGTTGATCCCCACCCAAGGTTATATATATCGTGAAACCCCATTGGGAGCTGCTTTTAACCCGCGACCGCCGTCTAAACTTTTTGCCAGTCCTCCACGGGGTCCCCTGTGAGAACAGTAAGGGACGGCTGCCCTCCTGTGCTGGGATCTGGGAATGTACACAAGTGTTTTCTGCCACCGCTCCTATTTTTATATTTAGATTCCACCACCCTCCCCAAGTTGGTTCCTTTGCTAGGTGGGGTTAGGGCCCTTTCCCCGTGTCCTGTATTTTCAAAGTCCCTGGTGGGGGTGTGCACCCCAGAGGCAAACTCTTCCCCTCTCACACTCTGGGACTCACAGTCCTTCACCTGATTCCAGTGGAGACTGCAGCCTCCTGCGTCCTTCAAAGGTTCCTCGGGTGTTGCTGTTCAATGACCATCGCTTCTTGAAAAAAGTTCACAACGTGAATACTCTGTCCTTCCACGTGGGAGAGGCGTGCTAGCAATGCCTCTAAATCTGCCACCTTGACAAAAAGAGTTCAAAAACCTTATTGCATTTTTCAGTTCTAAAATGTTCATTTGGTGGTTCTTTATATTTTCTATTTAGTTCCTGAGATTTTCTACCTTTTCAACAGTGTTTGCCCCGATTTGGAATATTTTATAACTTCTCTTCATAGTCATCTATGTCTCTTCCCATGTGAACTGAGATTTTCCTGTCGTCTTATGATGAGCAATTTTGGATTGTATCCTAATATTTTGAATACTATGTTATGAGACAATCTTGTTTATGTCCTGTGGAGAATGCTGGTATTTTTCTCAAGCTTTGACCTGGTTGAGTTCAGCCCACAAGTTTGAATCAGTCTTCTGAGGTGTTTGCTGTTCGAGCTCTGTTTTCCAGGCCCTTACAATGCTATTTGGATCTAGCCCATGCATGTGCCACCCAGTTAGGAACCTCGATGGGACCCGACCTCTGAGTTCAGCTCTCCGTCTTTGGTAGTCCGGTCTGTGATCTGATCTCTCTCTGTGCAGTTTAGGAATCAGCCCCTGAGCTTATAAACAATATTTTGGGGCTTCCTTCCTGAGCTCCTCTCTCTCTCTGTGATCTCCTCAGTGCTTTTTAGTTTCCTGGCATTTTCCTTTTTGGTCGTTCAGCCAGAAATTTGGGGCTTAATGTACCCTACCTTGCTGTACACTTCTTGCATCTGTGCCCTTATCCGGGGTCAAGTGGTAAGAGAAAAGAGAGAGGAAAAAAAGCCACGGAGGTTTTCCCCACGCTCTTGGGACCACAGTTCTTCTGATTGGAGAGGAAGATTCCCCTTCTTCAGATTGCACGTGCTTATCCGTCCAGCTGCTGTTGTCATTTCCAGGAGACCCCTTTATCACTCCTTAGGCCAGAACTGAGGGCTTTCCCTAAAGCTTTATCTGTCCATGCTGACTTGCACCTCTGGGTTTTAGGCTGCCTTGAAGTCAGTCTAGGAGTTACTGCAGGGAAAATATAGTAAGGTGACAACTAGTTTTCTTTCTGCTCTTTTACTCCAACCCACCTGATACTGCTGCTTCATGCATTTTGCCCAGGTCTTCATTGTTGCATTCAGTGGCAGAGAGGAACCAGCACATCTGCCTTTAAAAAAAATACTACAAATTATAAAGCATGCTTATTTTAACCTGACACTGTTGCTTTTGGTTTCTTTACATATTACCACGTTCTTGGCATCTCAGATAACTTTTATAGTATTATTTTTCCTTTTCTTTCTGAGCACATTACCAAAAGTTTTTGTAAGGCAGGTCTTTAGAAGTAAATTTTCTCATTAAAAAAAGATGGAAACCATTTTTTTCTTAGAGTTCTGCTGACTGTACATTTCTTGGTTGACCAGTAATTTTTCTCAATATACCAAAGACCTGATTCTGTTATTTTCTGGCTTCCATTGTTGTTGAGACTTTTGTTGTTGTGCTAATTCTGGTTCCTTTGTAGGTGATCCTTCCTTGCTTTTTGCCTATATTCCAGATTGTCTTTTTATCTATGGTGTTCTGAAGTTTCACTCTGATGTGTCTAGTTATGGATTTATGTTCATTTTTTTCTGCTTGGGATATACCAGTCTGTGGGGTTTTATGTGAAGCCTGCAGAATTGTGTATCAGTTAATCCTCTTTTCTTTATAAATTATCCAGCCTCAACTATTTCTCTGTAGCAATGCAGAAACGGCCTAATCCACCTTCTTTGTGTCTTTTTTACAGTTTTTGACTTGAAGTTTATTTTTATCTAAGTATAACTTCTCTTACTCCTTTTTGGTTTCCATTTGCATAGAATATGTTTTTCCTTTAGTTTCAGCCTGTGTGAATCTTTAGGAAGTGACTTTCTTGTAGGCAAAATATAGTTGCATCTTGTTTTATTTTAATCCATTCAGCCACTCTGTCTTTAATTTGGAGAATTTAGTCAATTTAATGTTATTATTGATAGGTAAGAACTTACTATTGACATTACGTTAGTTGTTTTCTGGTCATTTTGCAACTCCTCTCTCCCTTACTTTCTTTTTTACTGTCTACCTTTGTGTGTAAGTGATTTTCTCTGGTAGTATGTTTTAATTTCCTTGCTTTTTATTTTTAGTGTATCTATTATAGGTGTTTGCTTTGTGGCTATTGTGAGGCTTACAGAAAACATCTTATAGATATAACAAATTATTTTAAACTTAACCAGTTGTCATTTAAGATGAAAATTAACTTTAATCACAAAGAAAAGGAGAAAAACTGAAGAAAACTTTATACTTTAACTCCATCTCCTTACATTTTGACTTTTCATTGTCTCAACTCACATTTTTTATAATGCCTATCTCTTAACAAATTACTGTGGTTATTACAATCAAAAATCAAAATTTTTGATTTTCCTTTTAATTTTCAAACTAGAGACATGAGTAGCTTGCACATCACTATTACAGTATTAGAGTATTTGTCTATTTGTCTATGTACTTACTTTTACCAGTGAGTTTTAAACATTTAGATGTTTTCTTGTTACATATTAGGATCCTTTTCTTTCAGAGTGAAGAGCTCCCTCTAGCGTTTCTTATAGGATAGAGCTGGTGATGATCACACCTTGTCAGTTTTCATTTGGGAAAGTCTATCTCCTTCATATTTCATGGATAGTTTCTTGGATATAGTATTCATGACTGAAAGTTTTTTTTCCAGCCAGTTGTGGTGGCTCATGCCTGTAATCCCAGCACTTTGGAAGGCCAAGGCAGGAGGAAAACTTAAGCTCAGGAGTTCAAGACTAGCTTGGGCAATGTTGGGAGACCTTGTCTCTACAAAAATTTGAAAATTAACCAGGCTTGGTGGCTCATACCTATAGTCCCACCTACTCGAGAGGCTGAAGTGGGAGGAGCACTTGAGCTTCAGGAAAATTGAGGCCACAGTGAGCCATGATTGTGCTACTGCACTCCAGCCTGGGTGACAAAGTGAGAGTCTGTCTGAAAAAAAAGAAAAAAGTTTTTTTCTTTGCATTTTGAGTATGTTTCCCACTTCCTCTTGGCCTGTATGGCTTCTGCTAAAAAGTCTGTTGCCAGACAAATCACAGCTCCTTTACATGTTATTTTCTTCTTTTCTCTTGTTGCTTTCAGGATCCTTTCTTTGTTTTTCATTTTTTGTTTGTTTGTTTTTGTTTTTGTTTTTTTTTTTGAGACGGAGTCTTGCTCTGTTGCCCAGGCTGGAGTGCAATGGCACTATCTCGGCTCACTGCAACTTCCACCTCCTGGGTTCAAGCAATTCTTCTGCCTCAGCCTCCTGAGTAGTTGAGATTACAGGCATGTGCCACCACGCCCGGCTAACTTTTTTTGTATTTTTAGTAAAGATGGGGTTTCACCATGTTGGTCAGGTTGGTCCCGAACTCCTGACCTTGTGATCTGCCCGCCTTGGCCTCCCAAAGTGCTGGGATTACAGGTGTGAGCCACCGCACCCGGCCCTTTCTTTGTTCTTGACCCTTGAGAGTGTGATTATTGTATGCTTTGGGGTGGTCTTATTTGGATTTGAATCTATTTGGTGATATCTGACCTTCCTGTACCTGTATATTTATATCTTTCTCTAGGTTTAGAAAGTTTTCTGCTATTATTTCTTTGAATAACTTTCTACACCTTGCTATCTCCCAACTCCCTCTCAAATTCCAGTGACTCTTATATATGCTCTTTTGAGGCTTTTCCCTAGATCCAGTAGGTGTTTTTAATTCCTTTTCATTCTTTTTTATTTTCTGTGTGCATTCAAACAAACTGTCTGAGCTTTAACATGCAAATTGCTGCTCCAAGATGGCCTACTAGATGCAGCCAGTAGAAACATCTCCCAATGAGGGACCAAGACATCAGGAGGACTGATGCATTCCTAGCACATCCTCTGAGGGAAGGCATTGAGAGTGGACAGAGGGAAGACACAGAGGCTGGGCTGAAGGGGAGGAAGCTGAGCAGGGATACTGCACGCCAGGACTCATTCTGGCCCCCACTGATTCCTGTGGAAGGGGTGAGTTTAACAGGCAAGGAGCAGCCCACTCTCACCATGGGCCTCTAGAATCCCAACAAGCAGAGAGCTCTCAACCACCAGAGATACTTGAGTTGGCAGGAAGAGATGTCTAGAGAAGGGGTAGGGGCAGAAATCCAGCTGGTGCAGAGCCCAGAGAGTTTGGTGCAACAGTGTCTGTACCGGAGTACAGCCAGGAACACCCATGTCCCTAGGCTTGACTTGCTCCCATAGGACACTTTAGCCCTAGCGGCACAGTCAGACCTGAACTCTGCAGGGTGGTCTTGCCCATGAGACAGGACCAGTTTGACCTGAGCATCCCTTGGTCTGCTGGCATCTCACAGAGCCCCAGCCTGGCTGCACCTGCCTGCAGTGCAGCTCCCAGATACCTCCTTGGGGGCCCACATCATAGCTCCTGTGCTGGTGGACCATGCCTGACCACTATATGGATCCAGCAGAGCAACCTTCACAGATACGCACCAGGCTTCCCTTGCCCTGCCTTAACTATAGCCTCCCCCATGCAGCTTTCTCTGTATACACTCACCTGTGGCCACCCATATTGCTTTGCCACTGCATGTGTTTGCAAGCAAACTTTGCCTTCCCTTCCCCACCAGTGCACATGTATGCACACCCTGCCATGACACTGTTGCTGGCACGAGTACACCCCATTCTCCTGTCCCTTGCCATACTTGTCAGTGTTGGTGGGCGTGGAACACACCAGCTCTGCTACCAACAATGCCCTGGCCCTGTGCCAAAACTGCAACTGGCACAAAACTAGGCATAGAGAACAGTGAATCCCACCCTTCCCTGAGCAGCCACCTCCTCTCATGTGAGCACACACAGAGCTGCACACACAGTCCTGCTCCCAACACCACCCTGTATCCTTGCTAACACCACCACCACCACCACCACCACCACCACCACCACCACCACCACCACAAACATACACATGGTCACTGGCGGAAGACCCTTGCACCGCCCAAGTCATGCTACCTCTTTTGCTGCTGTGAATGCCAGCATGGAGGCTGGTACCCCAGCACCACTAGCATCCTGCTGCAGCCCATGAGCATTCACCTTACCATGGTGCCACTGCTGTTGCTGCTGGTATGTGCAAATGAAAACTAATCCAGTGGCCACTGCCCTATGAAGTGCTTTGGCTGGTACCACCCATTGGAGTAATGTGACCAGTGGTCCAGGAGCACCTTGGTCCCTCCAGCACAGTAGGTTCCTAACTTTGAGCCAGAGAACAAAGCTTGGGCCTGATACCAGTTCCTCAGGGTTAGAGCACTCAGTCCAGGAATGCTGAGATGAGACAGCTCCCTAAAATCTTCCAGAAATGAAGCCAGTTGACTGAAACCACCTTATGCCACAATCAAACACCCAAGGTCATCAAAAAGGACTAAATTTTAAAAAACCTCATCCAAAGGACAGCAACTTCAAAGACTGAAGAAACATCAGCCCACAAAGATGAGATAGAACAAGCACAAAAACTCTGACAGCTTAAAAAGCGAGAGTGCTTTCTTTCCTCCAAACAACTGCACTACTTATCTCAGTTAAGAACCTTTGCTGGAGGAGATGGCTGAAATGATGGAAATAGAATTCAGAATATAAATAGGAATGAAGATCATTGAGATTCAGAAGAAGATTGAAACTCAGTCTAAGGAAGCCATGAATCATCATAAAATGATAGAGTGGACAGACTAAATAGCCAGTATAGAAAAGAACATAAATAACCTGATAGAGCTGAAAAGCACACTACAAGAATTTCATAATGCAATCACAATGCAAGACCAAGTTCAGGAAAGAATCTCAGAGCTTGAAGACTGGCTTTCTGAAATAAGGCAGGCAAGAATAAAGAAAAAAGAGTGTAAAGGAATAAACAAAATCTTCAGGAAATATGGGGTTATGTAAAGAGACCAAATATATGAGTTATTGGTATCCCTGAAAGAGATGGAGAGAATGGAAGCAACTTGGAAAATACATTTCAGGGTATCATCCATGAGAACTTCCCCAACCTAGCTAAAGAGGCCAACTTTTAAATTCAGAAAACGCAGAGAACCCCCACAAAATACTTCACAAGAATATCATCACCCAAGACACATAATCATCAGATTCTCCAAGGTTAAAATGAAAGAAAAGATGTTAAAGGTAGCTACAGAAAAAGGACAGGTCGGATATGAAATTCTGGGTTTAAAATTCTTTTCTTTAAGAATGTTGAATATTGGCTCCCACTCTCTTCTGGCTTGTAGAGTTTCTGCCGAGAGATCTGCTGTCAGTCTGATGGGCTTCCCTTTGTGGGTGATCCGACCTTTCTCTCTGGCTGCCCTTAAGATTTTTTCCTTAATTTCAACTTTGGTGAATCTGGCAATTGTGTGTCTTGGAGTTGCTCTTCTTGAGGAGTATCTTTGTGGCATTCTCTGTATTTCCTGAATTTGAATGTTGGCCTGCCCTACTAGGTTGGGGAAGTTCTCCCGGATGATATCCTGAAGAGTGTTTTCCAACTTGGTTCCATTTTCCCCCTCACTTTCAGGCACCCCAATCAGACGCAGATTTGGTCTTTTTACATAATCCCATACTTCTTGCAGGCTTTGTTCATTCTTTTTTTGTTTCTCTGTACAAAATGTCTTTTCTCTCTGACCGCATTTTATTTTATTTTATTTTATTTTATTTTATTTTATTTTTTGAGACGGAGTCTCGCTGTGTCTCCCAGGCTGGAGTGCAGTGGCGTGATCTCGGCTCACTGCAAGCTCCGCCTCCCGGGTTCACACCATTCTCCCGCCTCAGCCTCCCAAGTAGCTGGGACTACAGGCGCCTGCCACCACGCCCTGCTAGTTTTTTGTATTTTTAGTAGAGACGGGGTTTCACCATGTTAGCCAGGATGGTCTTGATCTCCTGACCTCGTGATCCACCCGCCTCGGCCTCCCAAAGTGCTGGGATTACAGGCTTGAGCCACCGCGCCCGGCCTTGACCGCATTTTAAAATGTCTCCTTATCATATGTGTTCAGAAAATTTGATTATGATATACCCTCTTGTGCTTTTTTTAAAAATATTTTTTTCTGTTTAGGATCCACTGACCTTCTTGGATCTGTGGGTTTTTTGTTTTCATCAATTAAAATAAATTTTCAGGCCTTTACTTGCAAAAAAAAAAAAAAAAAAAAGGACAGGTCATCTACAAAGGGAAGCCCATTGGACTAACAGCTGGCCTCTCAGCAGAAACCCTGCAATCCAGAAGAGATTGGGGACCTATATTCGACATAGTTAAAGAAAAGAAATTCCAATCAAGAATTTCTTATCTGGCCAATCCAAGCTACATAAGCAAAGTAGAAATAAGATCATTTTCAAATAAGCAAATGCTGAGGGAATTCATTACCGCCAGAACTGACTTACAAGAGTTCCTGACGGAAGCACTAAAAATGAATCATTACTAACAACTGCAAAAACACATGTAAGTACACAGACCAGTGACACTATAAAGCAATCACACAAATAAGCCTGCATAATAACCAGCTAACAACATAAGGACAGAATCACATCCACACATATGAATACTAACCTTGAATATAAACGGGTTAAATGCCCCAATTAAAAGGCACAGGGTGGCGAGCTGGATAAAGGAGCAAGAACCAATGGTATGCTGTCTTCAAGGGACCCAGCCCACATGAAATGACACCCACAGGCTCAAAATAAACAGAGGAAGAAAAAATCTACCAAGCAAATGGAAAACAGAAAAAAGCAGGGGTTGCAATCCTAATTTCAGACAAAACAGACTTTAAAGCAACAAAGATTAAAAAAGACAAAGAAGGGCATTACATAATGGTAAAGGATTTAATTCAACAAGAATGCCTACCTTAAATATATATGCACCAGATACAGGAGCAATCAGTTAGGCAAAGAGTTGTTAGATATGACACCAAAGCATGACTCATAAAAAGAAAAAACATTGAAGCATTGGACTTCACAAAATTAAAGCTTCTGCTTTTTGAAACACACTGTTAATGAAAAGACAAGCTACAGACTGGAAGAAAATATTTGCAATCATATCTGATAAATTAACTGTATCCAGAATATATAAAGAATTTTCAAAGCTCAATAAGAACACAAATGATGTAATTAAAACTAGGCAAAATTAGGCCAGGTGTAGTGGCTTATGTCTGTAATCCCAGCATTTTGGGAGGCAGATGAGGTGGAAGGATCACTTGCACCCAGGAGTTTGAGTCCAGCCTGGGCAATGTAGCAAGACCCTGAATCTCAAAAAAAAAATTTGTTTTAATTAGCCAGATATGGTGGTGCACACCTCTAATCTCACCTACTCAGGAGGCTGAGGTGAGAGGATCACCTGAGACTAGGAGTTGGAGTGTGCAATTAGATAGAAAATCACTCCACTGGACTCTAGCCCTGGTGACAGAGCAACACCCTGACTAAAAAAGCAAAACAAAACAAACAAAAAAACTGGGGAAAATATTTGAACAAACATTTCATGAAAGGAGATATCTGGATGACTAATAAGCATATGAAAAGCTATTCATCATCAGACATTAAGCAAATGCAAATTAAAACCATAATGCAATATCATTGTATACCCTTTTTTTTTTTTTTTTTTGAGATGGGAGTCTCGCTCTGTTGCCCAGACTGGAGTGCAGTGGTGTGATCTTTGCTCACTGCAACCTCTGCCTCCCAGGTTCGAGTGATTCTCCTGCCTCAGCCTCCTGAGTAGCTGGGGTTATAGGCAATGCCAATTTCAGACAGAACAGACTTTAAACCAACAAAGATTAAAAAAGACAAAGAAGGGCATTACATAATGTCAAAGGATTTAATTCAACAAGAATGCCTACCTTAAATATATATGCACCAGATACAGGAGCAATCAGTGAGTAGCTGGGGTTATAGGCGTTATAGGTGTGTGCTATAATGCCTGGCTAATTTTTGTATTTTTAGTAGAGACGGGGTTTCACCATTTGGACAGGCTGGTCTCAAACCCCTGACCTTGTGATCCACTCACCTCAGCCTCCCAAAGTGCTGGGATTACAGGCATGAGCCACTGCACCCGGCCTGTATAACTATTAAAAGGCTAAAAATTAAAAATACTAACCATAAAACCAACTGTTGGTGAGGATGTGGAGTAACTGGAACTCTAGTAGGAACGTAAACAGATACAGACACTTTGGGAAACAGTTTGGCAGTTTCTAAGAAAGTTAAGCATACATATACTGTGTGAACCAGTCATCCCCAAGTGAAATATTTCCCTTATAGATATTTACCCAAGAGAAAGAAAATCATATGCCAATACAAAGACTTGTTCACAAATGTCCATAGCAGCTGTATTATACTTTATATATGTCAATATTTGACTATTACAAGAGTCAAAAACTGTAAAGAACTCAAATGTCCATCAGCAAGTGGCAGATTTTTCTTAAGTTGCAGTATATACATGTAGTGGAACACTACTCAACAGAAAAGAATAGCAAACTGTGGACACAGGCCACAACAAAGATAAATCTCAAAATCATTTTGCTGAGTGAAAACCGAATAAAAACCCTGCATATTTTATAATTCAATTTATATAAAATTTGAGGAAATGCAAACTCATTTATAGTGACAAAAAGTAGATAGTGGTTGCCCAGGGACATGGGTGTAGAATGTAGAGAGGAAGGAACTATAGGAAGGGGCTCTAAAAGGGCACAGGGACACTTTCAGAGTTGATGGATACTGCGGTAGGTAGAAAATGTCCATGTCCTAATCCCCAACATTTATGAATGTTTCCAGCATTTATGAATATGTTTTCTTACATGTTGAAGGGACTTTGCACGTATGATTAACAACCTTGCCATGGGGAGATGAGGCTATGTTATCCGAGTGAATCCAATAATATAAGGATCATTTTAAGGAAAAGAAGGAAGCAGGAGAGTCAGAAAAGGAGATATGAAGACAGAAGCAGAAGTCAGGGAGATGTGGCCATGGGCCAAGAAATGCAGGTGGACTCTAGAAGGGAGAAAAGGCAAGGAACAAATTCTCCCCCAGAGACTTCAGCAGCAATAAAGGTCTGCTGACACCTTGATTTTAGCCCCATGAGATCCATTTCAAACTTCTCATCTGGGACAGTGAGCCACGATTGTACCACTGCACTCCAGCCTGGATGACAAAGCAAGACCCTGTTTCAAAAAATAAAGGAAAAAAAAATTCAGAGTAAATTAAAACTTTTTCCGACAAACAATAACTAAGAAACTTCATTACCAACAAAGTTGTACTACAACTACTGCTAAAATAAGTTCCTCAGGGAAAAACATTATGACACCAGACAATAACTTAGATCTCCACAAAGAAATAAAAATCTTTAAAAACGGTTGAAATGAAAGTAAATGTAAAAGACCTTTTAAGAAATACATTATTATGTTTATTATTTCATAAATGATTGGTCTGTGCCTACCCTAGAAAGTTATAGACCTGACCATATAGTCAACAGGTGTTTTATAGTAGTTAAGGCTGTATCAATTATGTGTCGGCAAGTTAAATTCCTAACTAGTTAGTGGTTCTTGTTTCTCTCTACCTGCCTCCATTCAGAAGACACATGTGAGAACACAAAAATCACCTACATAAAAAGAAATCTCCGCCGGGCGCGGTGGCTCACGCCTGTAATCCTAGCACTTTGGGAGGCCAAGATGGGCGGATCACAAGGTCAGGAGATCGAGGCCATCCTGGTCAACAAGGAGAGACCCTGTCTCTACTAAAAATACAAAAATTAGCTGGGTGTGGTAGCATGTGCCTGTAATCCCAGCTACTTGGGAGGCTGAGGCACAAGAATCGCCTGAACCCAGGAGGTGGAGGTTGCAGTGAGCCCAGATCGCACCACTGTACTGCAGCCTGGGCAACAGAGTGAAACTGTGTCTCAAAAAACCAACCAAACAAACAAAAAACAACAAAAAGCTCACCAGAAATATATTCCTAGGGAGCAAATAAAACATGTATCCAAACAGTTCCATATGAGTTAAAAATACTTATGATAAACCAAGACAAGGGCAGACATGTGTCCTAGAGCTGGGATACACTCATCTGCTCCCTTAGACACCAGAACTCCAGGTCTCCCAGCCTGGATTCCAGGACTTACACCAGCAGCTTCGCAGGTTCTCAGGACCGTGGCCTCAGACCAAGAATTACACAATCAGCTTCCCTGGTCCTGAGGCCTTCAGACTTGGATTGAGCCATACTACCAGCATCCTAGGGTCTCTAGTTCACCAATGGCCTGTTGTGGGACTTCTCAGCCTCCATAATCACATAAGCCAATTCCCATAATAAACCCCCTCGTATATGTATATGTATGTGTATGTGTATGTGTATATCTATCCTATTGGGTCTCTCTGGAGAACTCTAATACACAACTATTGCCTGTTTAATGATGACAATTCAAGTAGTGGAAGTATACATACATTTAAGAATAAATTTTAAAAAGATATCAACAAAAATTTGGTGATGAGAGGGAGGAAATATCTACAAGCCAATTTCATCATTGCTCATACTAAGAAATAGGTATTTTAAATGAGATTAAGGTCTTTGTACCAAATAAATTATAAAGATTATTGCTAGATCAAAATCATAAACCTGCTTGAACAGTCTAACTGCAATAAGAAACCACAGAGTAAAATATTATAATTTATAAATCTAAAAAAATCACATGAAAAACTAAAAAATATATCAATAGATGTAAATGATATAAATGAACATAGCATGTATTACAAGAAAAATACTTTTATATTAGATTACAAAGAAAAACCCAACTCTCTACACAAAAGGTACATTTAAAATAAACTGATTCTGGAAGTTGAAAATAAAAGGATGGGTAAATGTGTAACAGACAAATGAAAACAAAAGCATTCATAATCTTAAAATTAGATATTATAGGCTGGGCACCATGGCTCATACCTGTAATCCCAGCAATTTGGGAGGCCAAAGCAGGCAGATCACGAGGTCAAGAGATCGAGACCATCCTGGCCAACATGGTGAAAACCTGTCTCTACTAAAAACAAAAATTAGCTGGGCATGGTCATGTGTGCCTATAGACCTAGCTACTCGGGAGGCTGAGGCAGGAGAATTACTTGAACCTGGGAGGCGGAGGTTGCAGTGAGCCGAGATCACGCCACTGCACTCCAGTCTGGTGACAGAGCAAGACTCCATCTCAAAAAAAAAAAAAAAAAAAAAAAAAAAAAAAAAAATTATAGAATTCAGAGCAGAAAGCAAGGATACTTTTTTTTTTCTTCTTTTTTTTTTTTTTAGATGGAATCTCACTCTGTTGCCCAGACTGGAGTGCAGTGGCGTGATCTCGGCTCACTGCAACCTCTGCCTCTCGGGTTCAAAGTGATTATCCTGCTCAGCCTCCTGAGTAGCTGGGACTACAGGCACGGGCCACCATGCCCAGCTAATTTTTGTATTATTATTTTTAGTAGAGGCGGGGTTTCACCATGTTGGCCAGGATGGTCTCGATCTCTTGACCTTGTGATCTGCCCGCCTCGGCCTCCAAAGTGCTGGGAGCACAGGCGTAAGCCTCCATGCCAAGCCTTTTGAAGACTAGAGGGAATAATTCACAATAAAAATATAACAATAATATCAATGCATCAAATAGCAATAGCAATTTTTATGGTAGAGAAAATATAAGAGATTTACAAACACTGACTTTGATTATGCCAACTGTTTCCTGCCAGGGATTCTGATTGCTGTGTGTGTGTCCCGTAAAAACAACATACATGTCATCTTTTATGTTCTCTTATTTTGCTACCTTGATGTTCTCAAGCATGGTGGCCACATGTTAAATATGCAGAGCCACATGATGGAGCCTGAGTCCCTAAATTAGTGAAGGAGAACTACACACCAATCAGGAACCATTGTTTTAAATTTGTCAGGAGTGAGAAGAAAGAGAATGTCTATTGTCTTTGAACCATTATTCATTTGGGCTGATTTGTTACCACAGCTGTTACCTTAACAATGTACCTTCTAATCAATTGAGAAACCCAGTCATTGCCCTATGGGCCCTTCCCAAAAGCCTAGAGACGGAGTTTCCGGCCTATTTGTTTAAATTTGAATTGTAGCTTGTGAGTGAAAATCAGGACGACTGGAAACCAGGGACTCCCTGGAATGGGTACTGGCATGGCAGAGAGCCATTGAGGAAAGTGGACAACCAGGAGACTATGGTGTCATAGAGAGTAAGAGATAAAAGTATTTAAGCAAAGTGAAAGTGGCTGTGTCAAATGCTACCAAGAATCCACATAGACTGCTGTTGACTGTGATGACTATGATCTATATCTGACCAGCAGACTTCCTACCCATTCTGGTAAAGTATCCAAATAATAAGGTGGGAGGGGGAAAACGGGCATCCCAGTGACCCAGAGTTAGTCAAGGACAGCCTCTTTGGTCACGTATAAGAGAGACACAGATGAAGATCTGGAGATGTGATGAGAGGCCTTGGGGATTTCTGTAAGATTTATATAATATAGGACCCTTTTGTTAGGTTTGGAGATTTCTCTGGCTATTCAAATCTCTTAAAACTTCATGCAGTATGGAATCAGGCAATTCTCCAGAGCAGTAACCAAAGCTAGAGATGCAACCAATGAATTGAGCCATGCGGCCATCGGACTTAACCAAAATGGGGGCAACTCCTCCAGATACTTTAAAAGTTGATGTGATATTAAACTGACAAAATAGAATCATCAAATATAATCCTTTCCACATATTTGCTGAGATTTGGATGTCCCCATGAGAAAAGTATGTTCAAGTCTTTTTTTTTTTTTTTTTTTTTTTGAGGCGGAGTCTTCACTCTGTCGCCCAGGCTGGAGTGCAGTGGCACCATCTCGGCTCACTGCAAGCTCCGCCTCCCAGGTTTGCGCCATTCTCCTGCCTCAGCCTCCCGAGTAGCTGGGACTACAGGCGCCCGCCACCGCGCCCGGCTAATTTTTTGTATTTTAGTAGAGACGGGGTTTCACCGTGTTAGCCAGGATGGTCTCGATCTCCTGACCTCGTGATCCGCCCGCCTCGGCCTCCCAAAGTGCAGGGATTACAGGCGTGAGCCACCGCGCCCGGCCATGTTCAAGTCTTTAGTCCATTTTTCCTTTTCTTTTTTGAGATGGAGTCTTGCTGTGTCACCAGGCTGGAGTGCAGTGGCGCGATCTCAGCTCACTGCAACCTCT
This sequence comes from Macaca mulatta, assembly GCF_049350105.2. Lineage (NCBI taxonomy): Eukaryota > Metazoa > Chordata > Mammalia > Primates > Cercopithecidae > Macaca > Macaca mulatta. Next base: position 8,370,058 of record NC_133421.1, on the reverse strand, counting down.
ACCTCCCGGGTTCAAGTGATTCTCCTGCCTCAGCCTCCCGAGCAGCTGGGACTACAGGCGTGTGCCACCACCCCCGGCTGATTTTTGTATTATGATTTTTAGTAGAGACGGGGTTTCACCATGTTGGCCAGGATGGTCTCGATCTCCTGACCTCATGATCTGCCTGCCTCGGCCTCCCAAAGTGCTGGGATTATAGGCGTGAGCCACCGTGCCCAGCCTTTTGTCCATTTTTAAATTGAGCTGCCTATTTCTTCTTATTGATTTGTAGAAAGTCTTTAGTCTGGCCGGTATTTTCTTTCAGTACTTCCAAGATTATTCATTGTCTCTGGCAGCTAATGTTTCATTTGAGAAAATGCTATCTGTATTATTGATGCCCATGTGAAAGTAATGAGATTTTTCTCTACATTTAAGATTTCTCTTTAATCTGTGGCGATGATGTCTTTGAAGGACTCTCGGCCATCCCTGTATGTCTCTCTTTCTCACCCACTTTGGGTTAGGACCTCAAAGAGCTGCACCCTAGTGGTACAGGTGGGGTGGAAATTCAGGCCTTAAAGTGATTAAAACCCAGCATCAAATAATCTTAGTTCCTGATTGGATTAAGGTGATCTGTGACTGCTAGACCCTCAATCTAGCTCTCTGCACATCAAATATTTTCTAAAGGAAGGTAAGTCTAGTTAAAAAGTTAGACCAACAGACTTAAGCTAGGTTTTACAGAACTGATAGGTGCGAAGCACTTTTAATCCACCATTGCCTGAACGCCATGGCATTTTATCTTTTCGTTATAATAGTTAACTCTTCTTTTAAAATGATACGTGATTTATTGTGTAATGTTGCTTTTGGCTAATCAAAAAAATAATAATAATAATCTCTGCCTCTGCCCTGGAGAGAAGAGAACATACTAACACCATTCATTAGCTTAGCAGAAATTTAGAGACAACCCCATGATTTTGAATAAAGATCCCTCTATGGGCCAGAAACGAACACAAAGGACCTGCTGTTAAGCTGCTGTGAAATGGGATGAGAGAAAAATGAAGAGATGAACTTGAAACTGGGGTTCTCAGCCTAATAGAATCGGTGCAACTCCAGAACTCAGGATACTTTCAATATCATTTTTTACATACAGCTGCTATATTGATCTCCTGACCTCATGATCTGCCTGCCTCGGCCTCCCAAAGTGCTGGGATTATAGGCGTGAGCCACCGTGCCCGGCCTTTTGTCCATTTTTTAATTGAGCTGCCTATTTCTTCTCACAGATTTGTAGAAAGTCTTTAGTCTGGCCGGTATTTTTTTTCAACACTTCCAAGATTATTCATTGTCTCTGACAGCTAATGTTTATTCATTGTCTCTGGCAGACTCCAGAGGGCACCTTCCACATGGAATACAACATACATGGCACCACGTGGAGTTTTTTAATAGCGTGACCCTTCATGAGTGCAGGCAGACTAGGGAGCGAAGGATCGATCAAAGCCAGGACACTGAGCTTTAAGGCAATTTGTGCCTGTTGTAGAAAGGAGAGGTGATTTCATAAGAAATCTAGAGGTGAGCAGTCCAGGTAGGATTACCACAAACAAAGATTCAGAGATCACAGTAAGCCTCTCATAGGCACAGGTGCCTGAACAGATGACCTCAGTAAAAGAGTCGTTATATCAGACACTCTTGAGAGATGAGGTGGGAGAATCTGAAAGCTGGACTGAGGATATGACTGTGCTGTGCAGAAGACATGAGGACACTTGCTGAGGAAACATGGGAGGATGGGGAGCAGACTGGGGAGGAAAATGGGAGGTGACACACCTAGAAAATGGGAGAGCTGCTGGGCGTGGTGGCTCACACTCGTAATCCCAGCACTGTGGGAGGCTTTGAGACAGGTGGATCGCCTGAGGTCAGGAGTTTGAGAACAGCCTGACCAATATGATGAAACCTCATCCCTACTAAAAACACAAAAATTAGCTGTGGGTGGTGGCATATGTCTGTAATCCTGGCTACTCGGGAGGCTAAGGCAGGAGAATCGCTTGAATCTGGGAGGCAGAGGTTGCGGTAAGCTGAGATCACGCCACTGCACTCCAGCCTGGACAACAGGAGTGAAACTCCATCTCAAAAAAAAAAAAAAAAAAAAAAAAAAAAAAAAAAAAAAAGAACTCAGTCATAGGGAGTGATGACAGGGGGTGTGGGAAGACCTAATTTCCTGTCCCCTCTAGCCTTGAACTTCTCTTTTTTCTTGGCTTCTGTGACCTGCGTCATCCAGCTCCTCCTCTTACTTTTCAAACTATGATCATTCTCACTTCCTGGCTTCATGTTTTTTTTTTTTTTTTTTGAGACAAGTTTCGCTCCATCACCCAGGCTGGAGTGCAGTGGTGCGATCTCAGCTCACTGCAACCTTTGACTCCTAGGTTCAAGCAATTCTCCTCTCAGCCTCCTGAGTAGCTGGGACTAGAGGCTCATGCCACCCTGCCCAGCTAATTTTTGGTAGAGATGGGTTTCACCTTGTTGGTCAGGCTGGTCTTGAACTCCTGACCTCAGGTGATCCACCTACCTTGGCTTCCCAAAGTGCCGGGATTACAGGCATGAGCCACTGTGCCTGGCCTCATGTTCTCTTTTATATCCCTAACTCTTGAGTATATCTCAAGGTGTCCTTGGCCCCTGACTCTTCTTTTTCCCTTGTTCATAATATCATCCAAACTGTAGAACTCACCTCCTTTCTTTTTTCAGTTCAGCCTCTCCAATTACCTGTTTAATTTCTTCCCAGAAGGACCCCGCTATTACATCAAACTTAAAACAACCTTCCTTCTGAATCTTTGTATTTCTCGCCAATCATGCCGAAACTGAAAATCTCAGCGTGACCTCTGCCTCTTCCTCATCCCCTCCCTCTCTTCTGAGTCTCCTTGCTACCATTCCATGCAACCACAAAAACTTCTAGCAACCAAGTCAAAGATTCTGTGAGTCTATGGTCTGTGGCTATCTTAAAATTCTTTTGTCATCTACTGAAAAGAGCCATATGATGGATGGAAGCAATACATAGAACAGGACGGGACATTAGAAGGTTGAGGGCATCAGTAGGTGAATTTGGATGGCTCACACATGTCTATTTCTACCATATTAACCGTATTGTCTATGTTCCTTTTTAAAATATATGGCATATAAGTAATTTGAATGTGTAAGATTCTTTAAAAGACTCAAAGAATCTCCTTTTTTCCCCCCATTACATCAGATCCATCCAAAGCTTTCATTGGCCTCTAGATTTTATAATCAGTCTTTTAACTGTTATTGCTATGACCACAATCCTGGGCTTTGCTTCCTTCTAGCGAATGGAATCTGATTCTGCTGCATTTTGGTGCCAGGTCACTTCTGCCCTTACCTCGCCAACCTTCATTTTCCTGTTATAAGATGGTGATAGTGATACCAACCTCACAGAGAAGTTGTGAGGATAAATTTTTTTTTTTTTTTTTGAGACCAAGTTTCACTCTTTATTGTCTAGGCTGGAGTGCAGTGGCGCGATCTCGGCTCACTGTAACCTCCGCCTCCCGGGTTCAAGTGATTCTCCTGCCTCAGCCTCCCAAGTAACTGGGATTTGGGATTACAGGCACCCGCCACCATGCCCGGCTAATTTTGTATTTTTAGTAGAGAAGGGGTTTCGCCATGTCGGTCAGGCTGGTCTCGAACTCCCGACCTCAGATGATCTACCTGCCTGGGTCTCCCAAAGTGCTGGGATTACAGGCATGAGCCACTGCGCCTGGTGCGATAAATTGATATGATATATTTAAAATTTCTAACATAGAGCCTGGCCTACTAGTTCCTTCTTGATCCGTTTATCTCCAATATCTAGGACTCTGGGATCCATGGTATGTTTTAAGGATGGAAGGATAGAGCTTGATGAGAAGAGGGTTTATCAAGAGTCCTGGGGCAGGACTGAGAGGAAGACTGGGATGCAGCGGGGAGGGACCGTGCCAGGAGGGCTGTGCCGGGAGTCGCACCGGAGGCGTTGCTGCAGGTAGCCTAAGGGACGGCTTGTTGGGGATTCGCAGAGGCCTCAAGCCAAAAACCCTTGTCAAGAGCCAGGTTTCTGAGCCCCAGTGGGCTCGGTCATCCAGAACATTTGTCATTTAACTTAGAGAGTGTCATGCGTGTCCGTGTGAAGAGACCACCAAACAGGCTTTGTGTGAGCAATAAAGCTTTTTAATCACCTGGGTGCAGGCGGGCTGAGTCCAAAAAGAGAGTAAAGGGAGATAAGGGTGGGGCCGTTTTATAGAATTTGGGTAGGTAAAGGAAAATTATAGTCAAAGCGGGGGGGGGTTGTTCTCTGGTGGGCAGGAGTGGGGGTCACACGGTGCTCAGTGGGGGAGCTTTTTGAACCAGGATGAGCCAGAAAAAGGAATTTCACAAGGTAAAGTCATCAGTTAAGGCAGGGCATTTTCATTTCTTTTGTGATTCTTTAGTTACTTCAGGCCATCTGGGCAAATATATATGTGCAAGTCACAGGGGATGCGATGGCTTGGCTTGGGCTCAGAGGCCTGACAGAGAGGTTCCAACATACCCTTGGAAAAAAGCAGATTGCTGGAAAAATTTTCTTTCTTCCTTTGGAATCTGAGTAAAGGGGCAGGAAACAGAGCAAGGTCTCCCCTCCCACCTTCCACCACCATAATCAGTTTTGTTATTTAATCGTATATTTTTACTTGTATCTAAGCCAGATCCTTTGGCAATGAGGAGGTGTGCCAGGGATCAGGGGTGAGGAAGTGCAGGACTGGATGGACATTTAAGGTAGGGCAGCTTTGGGGGATGCCGCTTCCAAATGCAGTGGGGACCATCACCGTGTATTCCCCATAGTTGTGTGGTGGGCAGCTCTGGGTACCCTGAGCACAAAGCTTTGGGGACAATTTGTTCACCAGAGGATGTGAAGAGGACGGAATACTAAAAGGCACACTCAGGGATGGTGGAGCTTTGGAGCGGAGGCGGGCAAGGCCTCTCAGATGGTCACGCTGTTCTCTACCATGCTGGGTCGAAGGTATTCATAGGGCAGGTCCAGGACTGCATTCCGGACCTCAATCTCCTTGTCCATGGCAGCCAGCTCCTCCCGGAATTGTCTCAGCACAGCTTGGGGCTCAGGGCCAGAGAAATATTTCTCCTCATGCTGCCCCAGGGCCACCTGAGAGGTGGAAAACAAGGTGGCTCAGCCCCTTGGGGCTCTCAACCCAGAATACTTCCCCTCCTTCCCAGGACCCGGGCATTTGCTTCTCACCATGACAGGCTGACGTCTGCCAAGAAAGTCTGTGACGGTCTTTTGCATATGTGCCTGGTGGAGATTGGGCAGTGAGTCCACTATGTCCTTCTCTGTCACATCCTTGGAGATGGGTGGGGGCTTCCGCATGGTGCATGGGCCATTAGGGATCCAGGAGTACCAGTCCAGCTGCAGGGAGGGGAGCCCACAGAAACCTAGGCTGATGACTTGGGCATTTGATCCCCCACTTCTCCATCCCAGGAGCCCTTGGGGGATGATCACATAGGTTACCTGACCCAGGTGGTTAGAAGCATGCTGACCCGTGCATGTGAAGATGCACATGGTGACAAAGTGGCAGAGCTGAGCCCGGGACTCTAAGGAGATGGGGAACCTGGTGAAATGAGGAGAATCGGAGACCTTGAAACCAGAACACGAAACAGATCTCAGGCAGGGAGAGCTATGTGGAGATACAGAAAAGTTATTTTTCTGTGGTCCTGGCCTGCACACCCCAGGACTCCCACCTTGTGTGTGCTCCAAGGTTAATGCGCTTGGGATGAACCCTGAGCTATGGCGAGAGGGGAGGGAAGAGTGAGGGAAAATACCTAAGAGATGATTTGTAACTGGTTCCAAAGGAAGCTCTCAGTGCATGAGGAGAGAGAACACTGTGTGGGAAGAGGGCTGGGGAGATCAGGAGTGCTCGTTAGCATTTCTGGACACACCCTGGAGAATTCTCAGGTTCCTCGGGCAGGCGGGGTGTCTCATGATGCGAGAAGAAGCAGATTGTTTGCAGAGGAGTGGGTGTTGACAGGGGTCAGTAGGGAGGGATCCCTGTCTCACCCCCGGTCTTGGGCCATCTGCAGTCCAGTCTCAGTCATCTCTCTGCACCAGGCCTGCAGCTCTAGATCATCCTTCACGGCTTGGTCGCTCTTGTAGAAAAGCCCAACCATCCCCTCCACGTACCTGCTCCCCAGGGAAGAAGATACTCAGTCTCAGGGGCCGATGCAGGACCTTCTGGACCTACAGTCCCCCGCCCCTCCATTCACTGCCTCTCTGTGCCACCTTCACCTACCGGCTGATGATTCCCCACAGCCTGATGGCATCTTGGCCATAAAGAGAAGATTTCACACCCAGGAGTCCACGGTCAGCCAGGTCATCAGGAGGACAGAGGGAACGATAGGTCAAACAAGCTGTGGCTCTCTGAAGAATGTCCACGTGGCCCCCACTACCAGTGCTCACCACCTGAGGATAACCCATAGCCATGACAAGTTGCGGAGGGAGGAAGACGAGCATCAGGAGACTCCAGGCCTGTGGTCCTACTCTAGCCCTTTTAAGCAGGAAGCTATTCAGGCATGAGGCAGGTTTGGGAGAGGCCTTCCATGGAGGAAGGAGAGCTTGGGGGAGGAGTGGGAAAGGGAAACAACCCCTAGGATTCTTCCAATATTGAACCCACCTCCCCTTCACTCATCCATTTCCGTACCAGGTCAAAAATTCCCCCTTCAGAGACAAGACGACTACGGGCCAGGGTGTTGATCGCCATGGTGTAGCGGAAGTGGGGGATCAGGAGCTGATTATGGAAGAAAGAAATGGGACACGGTCAAATAAGAGAGGTCCCAGCATCCATGAGGGAAGAGGATGTTGAAGTGACAGAAAAGAAGGGAGAGGATGGGTCTTTATGAAACAGCCTTCTCATTAAATTGGATGGGGTCAGGGTAACATTTGGGAATATAGAGATGGGAAAGTGTCTTCTCAGAGCTTCCCATGGTGAAAGTTTTAGCTTACTTATTTCCACAGTCTCATATCCTGGCAGGTACCCACAGATAAGCCCATCCCTTTTTGCCTTCACCCAGACCTTCACCCTCCTATAATGATATTCCTTCTCTCTGTCATACAAACATGTGCAATATTGGATACCCTAAAGAAAACCTGTGCTTGACCCCCACATCCTTGTCTTGCCATCACCTTGTTTCTTGCTTTCTCTTTCACAGCAAATCTTCACCCAGTGTTGTCTTTGCTTACTCACCTCACATTTGCTGCTCTCCCCCATGAATCAGGCTTCCTCCACTTTCCTGAGATAGCACATGTCCATTTATTAACCAACGACTTCCGTACTGAGAAATCCAAATGTCACTTCTCTAACTTTCTTGATCTCTCAGCAGCATTTCAGACAGATAATCACGCATCCCTCTTGAAACACTTTCTTCTCCTGGATGCCATGCATTGCACTTTTTGGTTTTCCTCCTACCTCAGTGAGGTTCGTTCTCTTGTTTCTTTTCTCACTCTGCTCCCTCTTCTCAATTTGTAAATGTTGGATCACCCTAGAGTTATATCTGGATCAAATTCTCTAGTGTCTCTACAAACCCTAGAGAACTTCATCCAGTACAATGACTTTAAATGCTTTCGTTTTCTAATGACTCTAAAATCTGTATTTGCAACCTACACCTCTTCTAGGAACTCCAGACTCACATATCCAGTTGCCCTCCTGACATGTGCAAATGGGTCTTTATAGGCATTGGAAGCCTCACATAGTCAGAAAATAACTTGATTCTTCTCCCCACTAAGTAACATGGCTTCTACTCATCTCCTCCCACCTCTTCTTTTCACCCCAACTCATGCCCTACACTTTAATCTCACCCATTATCCATGTTCCTTTCTTTCCGTGCCTCTGTTGATCTTTCTGGCTATAATGTTCCATCCCTCACTTGCCCACCTGGAAACCTCCTCAGCCCAAATTTCAACTCCTTTGCAAAACCTATTCTCACTTTTCCCCCCACGTCATAGTGTGTGCCTGGGTGTTTCCATAGTACTGCGTATGTGTGTTTATGTGTGTGTATGTGTCTCCACATATAAATTGATTGCTGCTAGACTGAAATGTACAAGGTGAGACTCCATGTAGGAGTCTGAAATATGAAGGACAGTCAAATACAGAATGACAGAGATGCTGAAGTACCTTGTAAATAGGATGGAGGCTAGGCAAGCTTCTCATTGTAGCCACAGCGATAACCTCAGCAATCAAGTGTCCCCTCAGCAGATGTGACTGTAACTGGTGCAGCTGGAAATCAGAGCTCCGGACCCAGGTCTTGGCCAGGAGCCAGGCCATGGGGGGATCCGAGGGCAGAAAGAGCAGAGGTGGGGGACATCCGTATCGAGGTGGCTGGAGCTAGAGCAGGAGAGAGAATGGGAGCTGAGGACTTGTGTATCTAAGTCCCTAAAGGAGATCAGTGTCTGGTAGAAAAACACCTGGGCCCTCTTACCTGGATGACCATGGGCAAGAGTCTTCCATCAGGCTGAAGCTTCAGCATGACCAAAGGGGCGGCCACATATTGCGGCTTAAAAATGATGACATTAGGCTTGACTCCATCCAGCAAGGAGAAATCCACTTCAAACAGAGATCCAGCCTGCAGGGCCAGAGGCAGGAATAGAAAATAGGGTTGGAGTCGTTTTCTGGAGCCCTTCTCTCATTTTCCAGGGTGGATCCTTCCTCTACCCATCCAAGTCTATTTTACTTTAAACACCAATCACTTTCCCTAGAACCAAAAACCTGAACACAAAAGTTTTCATGACTGATGTCTTCCTTCAGACTTGGAGCTCCCTGCAGTGAAGTTTCTGGTTTTCCACCACATAAGGCCATTGCACTCTTCACATAACCCTTCTTCTGCCAGCTTTAGCCAAGGTAGCAAAAATATTTCCTTTATCTACCCACCTCCCCCCAAAATAGATTCAGCTTTTAGCTCTCCAAGGCTTTGTTTAGTTTTTCTTGCTATTTCTCTCCAGAAGCTTGAGCTCTTCCCTAAGGCTGATATATGTTCAGTGAAGAAGGAAGAGAGGAAAGTAGAGACGGAAGAGAAAGAAAAGAAGATACAGGAGGAGATGTTGTAGATCAACGTTCTCAATCAGGGGCGATTCCTCCTCTCCCCAACCCCAGGACATTCAGCAATATCTAGAGACATTTGTGGTTGTCACAACCGGGGTATGAGGCCAAGGATGCTACTAAATACACTACGATCCACAGGAAAGCCCCCCCCAACAGAGAATTATGTGGCGCAGAATGTTAGTGCCAAAGCTGAGAAGCCTTAAGTGCAGATGAAGGAGGAGAAGGAGGCAAAGAGAAGGGAGGTGGGGATAACGGCAGCACCTGGAGTTCTTTCTCCAGCTGGGTCTTCAAGTCTTCCATCCCTGGAGGCAGCACCAGGCGGGCGGGGAGCCTTGAAGAACGCCTCAGGAGCATGGGGTTTGCACCATTGAGAAACTGGTACCCAAAGAGGGCATCATTCTTCCAAGAATCATGAACCCGCTCTAGGAACATCAATTGGGGAGCAGCCTGTGAGCTCCTAATCCCGCTGACCTATTACTCTTCCATCCTCTATCCCCCTCCTTTTTCAAATTCCCTGGGCTGGAAATCTGTAGATTGGTTTTGGGAGGTTGTGGAAACTGACCAGCCAGGGCAGTCTTTCCACGTGGGAATATTTTTTTGAAATCTTCCAGCCTTTTCACACAATTTATGAAATCCAGTGTCCCCTTAATGGCCATGTCCTTCAACCTGTGGAAAGAATGGAGTACAAGATGATCAACGAAGGATCCCACCTTGCGCCCTGGGAAGCAAGTCCCCAGCCTCTAGCTGTCACTCACGCTTTTGCTAGGGAGACACTAAAGTCTAAATCCTTATCCTCGAGGAATCGCTCGTCCCTGGGAAGGTCCGGTTGTCTATTCCCTGCTATAGGCAGGATTAACCCATCTTTCCAGGAGCCCCACCTGAAGGAAGAACACGGAGGTAGGCGTAAGGGGGTGGGCAGCGGGTTTCTTGGGATCTGGTAGGGGGATCAAAGACTTTCTGGGGCTCACCGGTACACCTTCCTTCTTTCTTCGAGCTCCTGTTCCCGGTACTTCTTAAACAGGTTCTGGGGGTCATCACTCAGGGTCCGGGCTGGGGGAGGGGGACAAGAGCACACACCCTCCCTGGTCACCCCTCTGCGCTGCGCTTGTGTCTCTCCGTCAGCCACCCTCCTCTGCTCCATCCTCCTTCACTTCTTCCCGTCTCCCTCATCTTTCCCTCTTTCACAGTAGCCTCCCCCAACCCGCTTCTTCCTCCAGCCTGCCAGGGGCTGTGCCCCTTCTCCACCGAGCTCACCAGTGCCCTCGGGCAGGCAGATACTCCCGTGGCCCTGCACCCAGCGGTAGCAGGGGAAAAAAACCTCGCCTTGGGTTCCCGGGCCCTGCACTGAGATCCACTTGCAGAACCAGTCGACACTCAACAGCCCGTTGTGCTTGCGCAGCTTCACCATCAGGAGGCGCCCCAGGTGCAGGGGGACGTCGATCTCAAACTCCACCTGTGCAACAGGACACAGCTCAGTGGCAGGGTTGGGGTCTTCAGGGAGGGTGGCGGGGTCGGTGAACCTTCAGAGAATCCTGGCTCTGTTTCCCCACTGGAGCATACCCGGGGAGAGGTGGAGGTGAGGAGCAGCTGGTACTGTGGGGCGCCAGCTTCCCCCACGACCTGCCATGCACAACCCAGCGGGCATCACGTGGTCTCTGCTCAAGCAGGAAATTGCCTCTCATTTCTCCTGTTCCTCTTGCTTTTCCTTTTCCTATCAGGCACACCAAGTGCACCCGACCTCAGCCTCTACCTGGCTTCCGGGGTTTCTCCAGCACCCTCCGACCGGCCCCAGCCCCCAGTGACACCTCAGAGTCCGGGGGCCCCAGCTCTCACCTTTCCCCACACCGGTCGCAGGTGCTTCCCTAGGTCTGCCTCCCCGTGCTCACCCACCAGCCACAGCTGCACCAGGTTGGGAGAGCCTGCCAGGAACAAATTCCCAGTGGCTACACGGACCGTGTACTTGCCCATCTTGCCCGGGGATCCGGGGAGAAGTCAGCTCTACGAGGATCTGAGACCCAGCTCCCAGGGAACCACGCCCAGTCCAGACTGCCTGTTATATTTGGGTTTCAGGCTCCCCACCTCCCACCCACAGATTCCTCCCCCACTGGGAGGAACATTGAGACTGGCCGCCAGGCTAGGGTCTCTTTATCCAGTTTCTCCCGGCGGCTCTGGAAAGTACAGCCCCACCCTTATTCACTCGACAAACACTCCCCGATGCCAGGTTCACACTCTGCCATGAGCCGAACACACCAGCCTACAGACGATGACAGCTAAACACTAGGGCCCACCCAGTTTTGGTGAATATATAAATAGGATTGCCACAGCTTTGGAGATAACAGAAGTGGAATGGCCTGAAGTGCAGGGGTATTTTTCAGTGGAAAGTTGACACTCCTGCTCACCCACGGCTCGCCTTTCTCCTGGACCTCCTGTGCTATTGCCTAAAAAAAAAAAAAAAAGGGCTTGAACAGCCCTTCCATCTCCTCATGTTGAAAGACTGAAAATAGTTGGCTAAAGTGAAAAAGTATACAGTATGTACCTTAACATTTTGTTTTAAACTGAAATCATAAATGTCGAGCCATTCATGAATTTTTAATAAAGGGCCAACGTGTCTTCATTGAATGGGGATCCAGAATAAGAGCTCTTCTAGGTCTTTCTAGCATAAGCCACATCCAGATGAGTTGACATTTAAAGCAGCTAGAACCTAAAGGTTCTTGTGGGGAAAAATACTAAATGCAGACTCTATTTAGATCTTTATAGTTTTCGCAAAACGTTTTTTTAAAAGATTATTGTTTATGTAGTCATAAAATAACCAAAACACGTTGGCCCTTTATTGTCTTCCAGGCTGGAGGGCAGTGGCATGATCTCGGCTCACTGCAACCTCCACCTCCCGGGTTCAAGTAATTCTCCTGCCTCAGCCTCCCCAGTAGCTGGGATGACAGGTGCCTGCCATCATGCCTGGCTAATTTTTTTTTGGTTTTTTTTGTATTTTTAGTAGAGACAGGGTTTCACCATGTTGGCCAGGCTGGTCTCAAACTCCTGCCCTCAAACGATCCGCCCACATTGGCCTCCCAAAGTGCTGGGATTATAGGCGTGAGCCACCGTGCCCATCCATAAACAGTTTTGGAAGTTTACACAACTATTCTTGATAAACAGAAAGCTCAACTGGTGGATATCAAAGTACCAGGCATGTCAGAAATTAGCCTACTGGCTGTATGAATTTGGCATGCTGTAGACATGTCAGTTTTATTTTTTGGAGGAGATGGACAGTGTCAGTCTCCTGATAAGTTGGTTATGGGTAGGTAATTTAAAAGCTTCGATCATAAAATCTAGTGTCTCTGACACTGCCCTGTCCACTGCAGCCACATCTCCCAATACTCAAGAATCCTGAGAACGCGACTGGTCATGACACTTACTCACGTCATTCACCAATAAAACCCTCTATCCTTCCTCCTCAAAATTAGGAACTCTCCTATCCTCCCCACTGACCCCCACCCCTGACAAGCTTCACCTCCACTCTGTGCCCTACCATTATCCTCTAGAGCCTCAACTTCTCTTTGAAGATCCTTCTAACATTTTGGCAACATATTCCCTCCACTTAACCTCTAAGTCCCATTTTAAGTTTCAGTCACCAACCAGTGCAATCACAGCTTAGACTTCATTTGTCACTGAAAACTCACCGACAGTATATTACCCATTTTGTGGTTTATCCACTTAGCCCATGAGCCGCTCTCCCCTTCCTGAAGGTCATGACTGGAAAGAGAAGAAAGAAAGAGAGCACTTGAGTTTCTGAGGATTTTCCAGGTCCTGTGGAAATCCAGTTCAATTATCTTCCTTGGGTTCTGTGAGATACCCAAGCAGCTTTCCAATAAATCCCCCTTTGTTGCTTAAGTTAGCTTGAAGTAGGTTTCTAGAACAATTAACTACCATATATAAGACAAAAATATCCTGTCAGAAGTGAATTCAAGTTACAGATGCATAGAAAGAAATTATGAAACCAAGTAGCAATGAGTCTCAAGAGTTGAAATATAAACATGTACCTGTGTTCCTTTTCTAGTAACTCTTCCTTTCTCCTTAGTGGTTTGCTAACAGTTTCTTGGCCGAGTCCACATTTTTCCAATCATTCTTGTTTAATAGTATAATCTTGTTTCAATATTCAAGATTGCTTATTTTATAACTTCCATCTTAAAGTCCATTCTAGGCTCATCTCCTTGCCTCCAGCCTCCTTTCCTAAACTGTGTTCCTCTCCACCTGTTCTAACTCAAGCTAAACCTGTTTTTGAACCTAGAGGCTTACAGTAAAGGAGAGGGATTATCTTTCTTTAATGGACTTTCCCTTTTTTTCTGAGTTTCGTATTCTCATACATCCCCTATGAAGGAAGCAAAGAGAATGAAGAAACCACTTAAATAAGTGGTCAAAGGTATCTCTGCCATCTGCTACTGGCTACCTGGGTGAACATGATGGTTCTTATAAGCAATGTTTGGTTTTCTTGAAGCAATGTTCAGCTTCATGCCTATCTTTGCTACCAAAAGAACTCCTTCTAGAATGGAATCCGTGTTTCATCAGGACACTATCCCAACGTCATTTTTCAGGTTGGATGTTCCCTTGTTTAGCCTGGAACAACTGCAGTCTGATGGTTTCTGCCCTTCTACTAGTCTTCACGACCCTGCATGTGGGGCCACAGGAATCCCTGACACCCTCTTGTTTACCCTTTAATGGCTGCAGAGAAGTAAAATGAGTTGAAAATGCCTCTATCTTCTTCTAAGGCACAATACATTATGATTATTTCAGGCTTGGCACTCTTGACCAGTGTCTCATTAAAAAATGCTCAGTGAAATTTCTTCATTCAAACAGTAGCAGACATGAGTTGCTATATTAAAATATGCTCCCAAATTCAGAAAATATATGCCAAACAGCCCCCTCTTCTCCATAACGGAAGAAGACTGGAAGTGCAATGCTGTATACTGCTAAAATCTCAGAACTCTTCCATAATAACTTTATTTCAGTATTCTACACTTCAGTGATGGACTAGGAGATTCATATTCTACCAGTTTTCCTGTATCAGTCAAGGACTCAATATAAAACAGTTGACACAATTAAATTAGAATAATTAGAGGAGGGTTTATTTACAAAGGAACAACTTATGGTGGATAGAGTGTGACAGAACCAAAAAGGGATAGATAGTGCAGGAGCCTGAGGCTGGCAGCAGTGTAGTTGGCGCCATCCCTGGGCCCAAAGGAAAGAGGACAGAGAGAGGTAATGAGCCGGAGGGTATGAAAGCCCATAATATTATCCTTCCAGGGAAGAAAGAAGAGTGCATAAAGATAGAAAATAGATTTAAAGAGACAAAGTAGCTATGTTGAGGAAACTCAAATTCAAGATAACACAGAGAAGGAATTCAGAATCCTATCATACATTTAACAAAGAGATTGAAATAATTCAAAAGAATCAAGCAGAAATTCTGAAGGTGAAAAATATAACTGATACACTGAAGAATGCATCAGAGTCTCTTAACAGAAGAATAGACTAAGCAGAAGAAAGAATTAGCTTGAGGATAGACTATTTGAAAATAGTCGAATAAAAAATAAAATTAAAGAAATAAAAAATGAAAATACACAATCAGAAGAGACAAAAGAAAAAATAATAAAAAGAATGAAGCACATCTATGAGATCTAGAAAATAGCCCCAAAGGGGCAAATCTAAGAGTTTTTGGCCTTAAAGAGGAGGTAGAGAAAGAGATAGGAATAAAAAGTTTAAAGGGATAATAACAGTAAACTTCCCAAACCTAGAGAAAGATATCAAAATCCTAATACAAGAAGGTTATACAACACTAAGCAGATTTAACCCAAAGAAAACTGCCTCAAGGCTTTTAATAATCAAACTACCAATGGTCAAGCATAAAGAAAGGATTCTAACAGCAAGAGAAAAGAAACAAACAACATAAAATGGAGCCCCAATAGGTCTCACAGCAGACTTTTCAATGGAAACCTTACAGGCCAGGAGAGAGTGGCATGACATATTTAAAGTGCTGAAGGAAAAGAAAACATTTACTCTAGAATAATAGATAACGTGAAAGTACCCTTCAAATGTGAAGAAGAAATAAAGATTCCCCAGACAGACAAAAGCTGAATGATTTCATCAACACAAGACCTGTTCTACAAGAAATGCTAACGAGATCCAGTTCTTCAATTTGAAATAAAAGGACATTAATGAGCAATAAGAAATCATCTGAAGGTCCAAAACTCATTGGTAATAGTAAGCACACAGACAAACACAGAATATTAAAACACTGTAACCGTGATTTGTAAACTACTATTCTTTTTTTTTTTCCCCTGGGTTCAAGCGATTCTCTTGCCTCAGCCTCCTGAGTAGCTGGGACTACAGGTGTGCGCCACCACGCCCAGCTAATTTTTGTATTTTTAGTAGAGACGAGGTTTCACCATGTTGGCCAGGATAGTCTCGATCTCTTGACCTCATCATCCACCCACCTTGGCTTCCCAAAGTGCTGGGATTACAGGCGTGAGCCACCATGCCCAGCCTTGTAAACTACTCTTATACTAAATAGACCAAAAGATGAACCAATTGAAAATAATAACTAAAACAAATTTTCAAGGCATACACAGTACATTAAGATATAAATAGAACCAACAAAAAGTTAAAATGTGGGGGACGAAGTTAAGTCATAGAGTTATTATTAGTTTTCTTTTTGCTTGTTAGTTTATGCAAGCACTGTTAAGTTGTTATCAGCTTAAGATAATGGCTTATAAAATAGTGTTTGAAAATCTCATTGTACCCCAAATCACAAACATACAACAAACAGACACAAAAGTAAAAGGCAATAAATTAAATCATACCACCAGATAAAATCACCTTTACTAAAAGGAAGAAGAAAAAATGAAGAGAAGACCACAAAACAATCAGAAATAATAAAATGGCCGGAATATTACTTATCAGTAATAACATTGGATGTAAATGTACTAAACTCTCCAATCAAAAGACATAAAACAAGATCCAGTGATCTATCACTTAGAAGAAACACACTTCATTTATGAAGACACACACAGACTAAAAATCAAAGGATGCAAAAAGATATTCCATACCAATGGAAACTAAAAAGGAGCAGAAGTAGCTACACTTGTATCAAATAGATTTCAAGATAAAAACTATAAGAAGAGACAAAGGTCATTATATAATAAGGGGATCAACTCAGCAAGAGGATAACAATTACAAATGTATATGCATCCAACACTGGAATACCCAGATATATAAAGGAAATATTACCAGAGCTAAAGAGACATGCCAATAATAGTTGGAGACTCCAACATCCCACTTTTGGCACTGGAGAGATCTTCCGGACAGAGAATCAATAAAGAAATATCACACTTAATCTACACTATAGACCAAATGGACCTCATAAATATTTACAGAGCATTTCATCCAACAGTTGCAGAATACACATTATTTTTCTCAGCACACGAATTATTCTCAAGGATAGATCATATGTTAGGTCACAAAGCAAGTCTGAAAACATTCAAAAAACTGAAATAATATCAAGCATCTTCTCTGACTACAATGAAATAAAAGTAGAAATCAATAAAAGGAGAAATTTTAGAAACTATACAAATACATGGAAATTAAACAATATGCTCCTGAATGACCAGTGGGTCAATAAAGAGGTTAAGGGGGAATTGAAAAGTTTTCTGAAACAAATGATAATGGAAACACAACATTCCAAAACCTATGGGATATAACAAAAGAAGTACTAAGAGGGAAGTTTATAACTATAAGCATCTACATCAAAAAAGAAAAAAAAAACCCTCAAATAACCTAACAATGCATCTTAAAGAACTAGAAAAGCAAGAGCAAACCAAACCCAAAATTAGTAGAAGAAATAATAAAAATCAGACCAGAATTAAAGATTTTGAAATAAAGAAAACAGCACAAAAGATCAATGAAAAAAAAGTTGGTCTTTGAAAAGATAAACAAATTGACAAACCTTTAGACAGACTAAGAAAAAAAAGAGAGAGGAGCCAAATAAGAAAGATATGAAAAATGAGACATTAGAACCAATGCCACAGAAATTCAAAAGATCATTAGTGGCTATTATGAGCAACTATATGCCAATAAATTGGAAAATCTAGAAGAAATGGATAAATTCCTACATATGTACAACCTACCAAGATTGAACCAGGAAGAAATCTAAAACCTGAACAGACTAATAACAAGTTACGAGATAGAAGCTATTAATAAAAACATAAAAATTTTCCCAGCAAAGAAAAACCCAGGACCCAATGGCTTCACTGCTGAATTCTACCAAACATTTAGAGAAGAACTAATACCAATCCTACTCTATTACCAAAAAAAAATAGGAGGAGGGAGTACTTGCAAACTCATTCTATGAGGCCAGATTTACCCTGATACCAAAAGCAGAAAAAGACACACCAAAAAAGAAAACTACAGGCCAATATCACTGATGAATATTGATGCAAAAATTATCAACAAATATTAGCAAACCAAATTCAACAACACATTAAAAAGATCATTCATCATGACCAAGTGAGATTTATCCTTGGATGCAAGGATGGTTTAACATATGCAAATCAATCAATGTGATATAACAGAATGAAGGACCAAAGACATATTATTTCAATTGATGCTAAAAAAGCAATTGATAAAATTTAACACCTCTTCATGGTATAAACCCTCAATAAACAAGATATCGAAGGAACAAACCTCAATATAATAAAATCTATATACAACAGACTCATGGCTAGTATCACACTGAATGGGGAAAAACTGAAATCCTTTCCTCTAAGATATGGAACAAGACAAGGAAGCCCACTTTGTTTTTTATTTTTTTCTTTCTTTTTCAGTAAGAATGCTCAAGGATCAAATATGTCCACTTTCATCACTGTTATTCAGCATAGTACTGGAAGTCCTAGCTAGAGCAATCAGACAAGGAAAAGAAATAAAGGGCATCCAAATTGGAAAGGAAGAAGTCAAATTATCCTTATTTGTAGATAGTATGATCTTATATTTGGAAAAACCTAAAGACTCCACCAAAGAACTATTAAAACTGATAAACAAATTTAGTAAAATTGTAGGATACAGAATCAACATACAAAAATCAGTAGGATTTCTATATGCCAACAGTGAACAGTCTGAAAAAGAAATCAAGAAAGTAATCATATTTATAACAGCTACAAATAAAATACCTAGGAATTAACTAAAGAAGTGAAATATCTCTACAACAGAAACTATAAAACATTGATGCAAGTAATTGAAGAGGACACACAAAAATAGAAAGATATTCCATGTTTATAGATTGGAAGAATCAATATTGTTAAATATCCATACTGCCCAAAGTAATCTACAGATACAATGCAATCCCTATAAAAATATCAATGACATTCTTCACAGAAATAGAAAAAAAATCCTAAAGTTTATATGGGACCACACACACACACGCACACACCCTACCCAGAATAGCCAAAGCTATCCTGAGCAAAAAGAACAAAACTGGAGGAATCACATTATCGTACGTCAAATTATACCACAGAGTTATAGTAACCAAAACAGCATAGTACAGTTATAAAAACAGACATGTAGACCAGTGGAACATAATAGAGAACTAAATAAATAAATCCATACATCTACAGTGAACTCATTTTTGAGAAAGATGTCAAGAACATACACCAGGGAAAGGACAGTCTCTTCAATACATGGTGCTGGGAAAACTGGATGTCCATATGCAGAAGAATGAAACTACACCCCTATCTCTTGCCACATACAAAAATCAAATAAAATGGATTAAAGACTTAAGTCTAAAGGTTTAAATCTATGTTCTCAAACTATGATACTACTACAAGAAGATATTGGGGAAAATCTCCAGGATATTGGTCTGGGCAAAAATTTCTTGAGTAATATCCCACAAGCACAGGCAACCAAAGCAAAAATCAACAAATGAGATCACAACAAGTTAAAAAAAAAACTTTTGCACAGCAAAGGATACAATCAACAAAGTGAAGAGACAATCCACATAATGGGTGAAAATATTTGCAAACTACCCATTTGACAAGGGTTTCATAACCAGAATATATAAACAACTCTCTAGGAAAATAATCTAATAATCTGATTAAAACAGACAAAAGATCTGAATAGACATTTCTTGAAAGAAGACATCCTGTTTGACATCACTGATCATCAGAGAAATGCAAATCAAAACTACAATGAGATACCATCTTACCCCAGTTAAAAATGGCTTATATCCAAAAGACAGGCAATAACAAATGCTTGTGAGGATGTGGAGAAAAGGGAACCCTTGTACACTGTTGGTAGGACTGTAAATTAATACAACCACCATGGAGGTTCATCAGAACACTAACAATAGAGCTACCATATGATTCAGCAATCCCATTGCTACGTATATACCCAAAAGAAAGGAAATCAGAATATCGAAGATATAGCTGCACTCTCATGTTTTTTGCAGCACTGTTCACAATAGCCAAGACTTCGAAGCAATCTAAATGTCCATCAACAGCTGAATCAATAAAGAAAATATAGTACATATACACAATGGAGTACTATTCAGCCACACAAAAATAAGATTCTGTCATTTGCAATGGATGGAACTGGAAGTCATTGTGTTAACTGAAATCAGCCAGGCACAGAAAGACAAATTTTAAATGCTCTCACTTATTTGTGGGAGCTAACAATGAAAACAATTGAAGTCATAAACACAGAGAGTAGAAGGATACTTACCAGAGGCTGGGAAGCGTAATGCGGTGGGGGACTGGGTAGGGCATGGGGAATGGAGATGGTTAATGGTTACAAAAAAATTAGAAAGAATGAGTAAGACTTATTTGCTAGCACAACAGGGTGACTATAGTCAAAAATAATTTAATTATACATTTTAAAATAACTACAAGAGTATAACTGGATTTTTTTTTTTTTTTTTTTTGAGACAGAGTCTCATTCTGTCACCCAGGCTGGAGTGCAGTGGCACAATCTCGGCTCACTGCAAGCTCTGCCTCCTAGGTTCATGCCGTTCTCCTGCCTCAGCCTCCTGAGTAGCTGGGACTAGAGGTGCATCTCAACGATTAAAAAGGTTACTGTGAAAACTTGCTCTTAACACAGTCTATAAAATTTAATAAGCATTCAACAAATGATAGATATCATCATGACATACAAGGATACCTCAAGACTTAGAGAGGAAGCTGAGCTTGTAACTAAAGCTGAAGAAGACCAGTGCACAAAATGGACCACCTTGAGATAATCAATTATAATGGTTGTCATGTTGTGGCCTCTTGAAACTGTAGTTTTGAAAATGAAACTACATATAATGAAGGGATACTCTTTCCTTTTTTTTTTTTGGAGATGGAGTTTTGCTCTGTTGCCCAGGTTGGAGTGCTGTGGCATGATCTCAGCTCACTGCAACCTCCGCCTCCCGGGTTCAAGCAATTCTCGTGCCTCAAACTCCCAAGTAGCTGGGATTTCAGGCGCACACCACCACGCCTGGCTAATTTTTGTATTTTTAGTACAGACAGGGTTTCACCAGGTTGGCCAGGCTAGTCTCAAACTCCTGACCTCAAGTGATCCACCCACCTCGGCCTCCCAAAGTGCTGGGATTACAAGCATGAGCCACCGCGCCCAGCCACGAAGGGAGAAATTTTCTACACAAGTTAGTCTTAGGGGCATCTTCTCTAGAGCTTCAAGATCTTTACTAATTATTCTAACTTCTTATAGGACCCAGAGATGCCTCCTTAGGGTTTGAGAAGACCAAAATTAATGAAGACCTACAGTTAAATCTCAAAACACCTGGGGCCTATCACAGATGGAGAAATCAGAGAAAAGCTTTCAGATTGTAGTTCCACAGCCTTCACAACTAAAGTCAACTCATCAAAGACGTAAGAGTACCGACAACAAAGAGATGAATTAGTCTCTGTCTATAAATACCACTTAGAAAATAACTGGAAGGATTACCCAGGTTTAACTCTAGATGGCATCTGTTTTACCAGTTTTGTTAATGAGCTCTATACTAAACTGAGTTTATTCATACTAATTACGTCGTATTAATTATATGCTCCTCTCCACCTGTTCTAATTCAAGTTACACCTATTTGTGGACCTAGAAGATAAGAGTAAAGCAGAGGGGTGATCTGCTTTTGACACACTTTCTGTTTCTCTCTTTGAGTTTCGTGCTTTCATACATCCTCTGTGAAAGAAGCCAAGAGAGAATGAAATTCCACTTAAGTAACTGGTCAAAGGTACTGCTGCCAAAATGCCCCTCTCTTTAAGATCCGTGTTTTAGCACAAACCAAAAAGATGTACAGGCATCTGAGTAAGCTGAACAACTGATCCATGCAAACTCATGGATCTTCAACTGAAACAACTCATGGGAAATCACCCCAAGGCCTTGAAGTCACGTTGACGTCCCTACAACTTAGAGTAGCCTGGAGCACCTGGAGATTTATATCTCAAGGTCCAAAAAGAAAAATGTCAGCATCCCAGTGACTCCCCTTTGAGCAATCTGCTCTTGTGTGCCCCCACATACCCTTGAACACACGGGGTGAAATAATAATCCCAGTCAATGGGCACCCTATGACCTTTCTAATAGATACTAGAACCACCTACTCTACCCTTAACCCTCACAATTCCTTGCCATAATGCCTCAGTAGTGGGAGTGGATGATTTGCCTCTTTCTAAGCCCCTTTTGGTGTCTCTTGGATTCCATCATGCCCAACACAGTTTTTTGTTAAATTTCACAATCCCTGTTAACCTATTAGCAGGATTTACTTTCTATTTGGAATGTTAATATTTTTGTTTATCCAAAGTACTAATTCCTGAAGTCCTGGAACTCCTTCCCACTGGCCTTTATCCTCCAAAAACTCTGACAGATCACCCCAGTTTCCTTGCTCCCCTCATAATTCCCCAAGCCCTTCACATCCCTCAGTCAGAACATGCTCACTCACATCCATCAGTTTCTTTGGTTACAGGATCAACAGACATATTGGGGAAACAGGGCCCTTAAAGTAGAAATAGACCCCAGCATTCCCCCTCCATGAACTACCCCAGTTTCCTTCAAAATCTGAAGCAAGTGAAAGTCTCAGATCCGTTTACTATTCAAGGATTCCTTGACAAAAGGTTCCTCATCCCTATTTGCAGTTCCTGTAATGCCTTTGTTTTCCTTGTACAACACCTAAGGTTAGACACTGCTAAAGAAAATGAAATGGCTGAGTGTAGTGTGATGAGTCACCCACCAGATTACTTAAGGCTATGTCTGCTGCCTGAACCCTGAAAGCTAGGCAATGAGTCAATGGCCCACTCAAGGAGCAGGTGTTCCTGAGAATCGAAACATCCCAGAGTGTATCTGAGAGCACACCAAGGAAAACAGTCCCATCGCACACACACAGTAGGCGAAGAGCCAGAAAATTAGCCTAAAAGCAGCTTAGAAAGGTGACTATAGTCAATAATAATTACACATTAATGTATATTTAAATAAATTTAAAATAACGAAGAGCATAATTGGATGGTTTATAACACAAAGAATAAATGCTTGAGGGGATAAATACCTCATTTTCCATGATGTGTTTATTATGCATTGCATGCTGGTATCAAAACATCTCATATACTCCATACACCTGCTATGAGGTGTACGAGTAGGTATACATCTACTATGCACCCACAAAAATTAATACAAAATTATTTGAAAGTAAAAATAAATAGATAAATGAAAAGCAGACAGGTGGCAGAGCAGACCTCCAGAGTTGTCCTGCTCCCTGCTGCTGCCCAGGAGTACCTGCAGGTAAGTCCCAGTAAACTCATCTACTCCTCAAACTGAACTTCTCTAAATCATTCTTTGGTGTCTTGGCTCCTTCCCAGTATGGGGGAACTTGCTTCTATACTGTTCTGGCTCTTTCCCATAACAAATGGTGGTTGCTGGGAACTAGGGGGAGGAGGGCAAGGTGCAGAATAGGGAGCTGTTTCATGGGTGTAGTTTTGGTTTTGCAAGATGAAGAGTTCTGGAGAATGACTGCCAACGATGTGAATGTACTTAACACTACTGAGCTGTACACTTAAAAATGATTAGGATGGTACATCTTATGTATATTTTGTCACAATTAAGAAAACTTAAAAATGCGCAAAAGAGCTGAACAGATATCTCGTGAAAGAAGGTAGACATATGGCAAATGAGTATGGGAAAAGATGCTCAAGTCATCTGCCATCAGGAAATCGCAAATGAAAACTACAGTGAGGCCAAGTGCAGTGGCTCATGCCTGTAATCACAACACTGTGGGAGGCTGAGGTGGGAGGATTACTCGAGACCAGGAGTTCAAGACAAGCCTGGGCAACAAGACCCAATCTCTACAAAACAAATTTAAAAATTACCCATGTATGTTGGCATGTGCCTGTAGGCCCAGCTACTCTGGAGGTTGAGGCAGGAGGATTGCTTGAGCTCACGAGGTGGAAGCTGCAGTGAGCCATGATTGTGCCACTATACTCCAGCCTGAGCAACAGAGCAAGACCCTGTCTCAAACACCAAAGATTAAATAAATAAACTACAACGAGATATCACTGACAATGCCAAATGCTGACAAGGATGAAGAGCAACAGGAACTTTCATTTATTGCTGGTGGGAATGTACAATGGCAGAGCCGCTTTGGAAAACTTGGGAAGTTTCCTACACACTAAATATACAGCTTTACCATCTGATCCAGCAGTTGTACTCCTAGATATTTAACTACTTATTTCAGCACAAAAACCTGCACATGAATGTTTATAGCGGTTTTATTCAACATTGTCAACAACTGGAAGCGACCAAGATGTCCTTCAATAGGTGAGTGAATAAACTGTGGTACAGTCATTTGATGGATCAGCAATTTTTAAAATGAGCTATCACACAATTAAAAGACATGGAGCTTCCTGCCACTGAGTTTAAGAAAATAAGACATGGAGGAACTTCACACTAGATGGCATTCTAGACAAGACAAAACTAGAGAGACAGTGAAAAGAGCAGCAGTTGGCAGAGGCTTGGAGAGAGCTGGAGAGGAATGAATAGGTAGAACACAGAGGGTGTTTAGGAAGTAAAACTATTCTGCATGAACGTGTAATGGAGAAATCATTATAAGTTTGTCAAAACCCTTAGAACCATACAATACTGAGAGTGAACTAATATAAACTATAGTCTTTAAATAGACTATATTTAACAATGTAAAGTATGTGAACTGTAATAACACTAAAGCAAGATGCTAATAATAGGGGAAACTATGTGTAAAGAGGAACAGGGACATGTGGGAATTCTCTGTACTATATACTCAATTTTTCTGTAAATCAAATGCTGTTCTAAAAAATAAAGCCTATTGGCCGGGCGTGGTGGCTCACACCTGTAATTCCAGCACTTTGGGAGGCCAAGGTGGGCAGATCATGAGGTCAAGAGATCAAGACCAGCCTGGCCAACATGGTGAAACCCCATCTCTACTAAAAATACAAAAATTAGCAGGGCATGGTGGTGCACGCCTGTAATCCCAGCTACTCGGGAGGCTGAGGCAGGAGAATCTCTTGAACCCAGGAGGTAGAGGTTGCGTGAGCCAAGATCACGCTACTGCATTCCAGCGTGGGTGACAGAGCGAAACTCCATCTCAAATAGATAAATAAATAAATAAATAAAGCCTATTCAAAAGCTTAATGGGAAGAATATTAATTAGTCTAATACCTGCAAGCCATAAATAAACTAATGAAGCCTGGATTCCCTTTAGTTTCTAACCCTAAAACCATCCTCATTTCAATACTCCCTGACACCAATTACCTGACCGTTGACTCATGTTTCCACTTTCTCCAGTAAATTCCTCTGCCCTGAATCGCAACATCTATTTGCCTTCACCTGCATCAACCCAAAATAATCAAAAGAATCAGAATCTAATTTAAAGGGAGTTTATTCAAGCACAAAGTGTGACTTTGTATTCTGATTTTGAGCTAATTTTATATCAAATTCAGGTGTTTCTTTAAGAGTTAATATAGAATGCTTTTGTTTAGTGCCACACTTTTTGCTACCTTATCAGCTAGCTAATTTTCTTTGCTTTCTGGGATATCTGATTTGAAATGGCCTGGAATTTTAATTATAACCAGTGACTATGGTAATAATATAGCTTTCAACAATTATGAAATGAGGTGCCCACTTTTTAAGGACTGAGCAGAAGTTAAAAATCCTGTGTTTCCATAGTGCTTCAAAATCATGAGCTACTCTAAAGCATATCTACTCTCTATATGAATATTAGCAGTTATTCCTCTTGCCAATTGACAAGTCCTGACTAATGTAATTAATTCTGCTTGTTGAGCTCAGGTGGTGCCTAGAAGGTTAAAACTCCCTCCCCTCTTCCTCCTCTTCCTCCTCCTCCTCTTCTTCCCCTTCTTCCTCTCCTCCCTCCCCCTCCCCTTCCCTCCTCCCCTCTCCTCCTCCCTCCCCCTCCCCTTCTCCTCCCTCCCCCTCCCCTCCTCCCCACTCCTCCTTCCTCCCCCTCCCCTCCCCTTCCTCCCCCTCCCCTCCCTCCTCCTCCCTTCCCCTCCCCCTCTCTCCCCTCCCCCCTCCCCTCCCCCTCCCTTCCTTCCTTTTGTTTCTTCCCTTCTTCCCTTCCCTTTCTTTCTTTCTTTCTTTCCCAGTTAAAGATACTATTGTATAACCTGATCGGTAAGTCCCAGATTTATCCTTTAGGCAAGATCTATCTGTAAACCAAACACCATCAGCAGTAGTAAGGGGGGTCTCTCAGAGGTCAGTCGTGGGAGAAACAAGTTGATCAGTCATCACTTAGGGTTATGCAATAGTGCAGTGTTTTCTCTGGAAATGGAGACAGAAGAGTTGTAGGATTTAGGTTATTACATCTAGAGATGTTGATATGAGAAGCTGAAAGAAGTAAAACTTCATATGAAACTAGTCTACTAACTGAATAATGTTTGAGTATGACGCGAATTTAGCAAATGCTTTCACAGAATGAGGAACAAAACCACTAAGGGCTGTCACCATGAGAATTTCGTCAGTTGCTTCAACTAACAAAGCAGGGGCTCTCATGCAAGATGGAAATCCTCTTATTACAGAGTCTAACTGTTGGCTATAATACCCCACAGGTCTCTTTTGGGCTCCATGTTTTTTAGTTAGGATCCTTAAAATGTTTCTATCACTTTCATGTACAAATACTGAAAACAGAAGATTATAATCTGGATGTACCAAAGCTTGGGCATTAGCAAAGTCATTTTTGATCATTAATTTGACATTACTTGATTTTCTTCTGTCCAATCAAGAGGGTCTGGAATGTCCTGTTTAAAAGAAGCATGTAAAGGCCAGGCTTTTCTCTATTTATTTATTTAGATGGAGTCTTACTCTTTTTGTCCAGGCTTGAACGCACTGGCACGACCTTGGCTCACGGCAACCTCTGCCTCCCGGGTTCAAGCGATTCTCCTGCTCCAGCCTCCCAAGTAGCTGGGATTACAGGCGCCTGCCACCACACCCAGCTGATTTTTTTGTATTTTTAGTAGAGACAGGGTTTCACCATGTTGGCCAGGCTGGTTTTGAACTCCTGACCTCAGGTGGTCCGCCTGCCTTGGCCTCCCAAAGGGCTGGGATTACAGGCCTCATGCCTGAGCCACTGCGCTCAGCCAAGGCGTAGGCTTTTAAAGAAAAGTTTGGGATCCAAGTTTTTAAATGTCTTGCCAGCCCCCAAAACTCTCGCAGCTGTTTCTTGGTTCTTCGTGGCAGAAGAGCTAAAATTCCTTTCAGTCTGTATGGACTAATAGAAAGTTCTTCCCTAAATATTAGGTGGCCTAAGCACTTCACTTGTTTTTGACAGGATTGGTGTTTTTCTTTAGAAGCTTTGTGTCCCTTTAAGGCTAATTGTTGTAACAAGTGAATCCCATTTTTAAGAAATACTTGCTTCTCCTCTGAGCAGAGGAGTAAATTGCCTGTGTATTTTATTAAAAGGAATTTTCAAGAAGTCAGTATCTGGGAGATCTGCTTTTAATATTTGTGAAAAGTAAGCTGGGCTCTCAGTTCATCCCTGAGGCATGACTATTCACATGTATTGTCTGCCTTCCCAAGTGAAGGTGAAGAGAAATGGATTCTTTTTTATCTGTGGGAATCCTAAAGAATGTACTACATACGTCTATTACGGTAAAGAACTCAGCTTCAGCCGGGTGCAGTGGCTCATGCCTATAGTCCCAGCAATTTGGGAAGCCGAGGCAGGTGGATGGCTTGAGCCCGGGAGTTCCAGACCAGCCTGGGTAACAAGGGGGAAAACCCCATCTCCACAAAATATACAAAAGGTAGCCAAGTGTTGTGCGCACCTGTAGTTCCAGCTATACAGGAGGCTGAGGTGGGAGAATTGCTTGATCCCAGGAGATTGAGGCTGCAGTGAGCTGTAATGACATTGCACTCCAGCCTGGGCGACAGAGTAAGACCCTGTCTCAAAGTAAAAAGAAAAGAACTCTGCTTCAGTTGGGATGTCAGTCAACAACAGATGGAAGTTTGGCCCTCCTGGGTGTCAAAGAGTGACTATGTTTTTAATTGCTCTCAGATTCTGTACAAACCCCCACCCTCTACCATTTGCTTTCCTTCAGGAAGGACTGGAGTGTTACATTGGCTGTTATAGGGAATAATCAAGTCCTATTTTTAAATAATCTGAGGCCGGGCGCGGTGGCTCACGCCTGTAATCCCAGTACTTTGGGAGGCCCAGGCGGGCGGATCACGAGGTCAGGAGATGGAGATCAATGGAGATCATCCTGGCTAACATGGTGAAACCCCGTCTCTACTAAAAGTACAAAAAATTAGCCGGGCATGGTGGCGGGAGCCTGTAGTCCCAGCTACTCGGGAGGCTGAGGCAGGAGAATGGCGTGAAACCAGGAGGCAGAGCTTGCAGTGAGCTGAGATTGTGCTACTGCACTCCAGCCTGGGCAACAGAGTGAGACTCCGCCTCAAAAAAATAAAATAAAATAAATAAATAAATAAATAAATAAATAAATAATCTGAAACTATAGGCTTTATACCCTTTGGGGCTTCAGTTCTTAGAGGCTATTGTTTAAGTTTTGGAAGGGGTTTTGATGAATCTATTGAACTTTGATTGGGGTAGGCGAGATAAATTTTCCAAAATCACTGGAAGACTTTAACCATGATTGATTAGGCACTACCTTTAGCAGATTGTATAATTTTTTACTACTCAATAATTTAGTGTCTTCTATGTCAATACGGATTGCAATTGGATTAGATTTTGACAAAAGTATGTCTAGTAACTCAGTTTTATCATCTAATTCTAAATACATTTTCCTCTTTTGAGGAGAAAGAAATGTAGGTATTAAATAATTCTAAGTCTCTTGGAGTATTTGTTTCACCTACAGATTGAATTGTTTGTTTACTTCAAGGAATGGGACCTTGTAGTAAGGTGGGATTTACAGATAAGGTGATTCCAGTCTGTTAATAAGATCTTGTGTTCTCCATTTAAAATAACTTTTATTCATCTTAAAATAGAGCCAGGGTCATAAGCTCAAATATTTAATTGCGATTTTCTGGCAAAACCAGAAAACTAGGACTCCAAGGGTCCTAGTGAGGATCAGGAAATTCCTTAATTATACCTTTAAGTTCTGCCTTTGACCATGACTGATAAACTAGGGCAGGTTAATCTCTACCAGACACTGGCTGTTCCAGAGATGGAGCCAGAGCAGTAGAAGCAGCGGGAGGAGAAAGAGGAGGTAGTTCTAGGTAAAGTAGACCAGGTAATAAAGGATAAATAGAAGCAGGAGCTGAGGGAGGAGGAGGAGAAATTTCAGCTGTCTTTTAACATTTGGAAATTGTTCTAGATAACTTTTTATTCTCCTTTTGTAAAGAGGAGAATAAATCTCTTTTGAATGCTTTAAATACCATTGAAAATAACTCTCCTAAATATTCTGTTTTGTCCTAGAACCAGCTTTTTCTAACTGAGCACACAGGTAAATTAGCTGAAGCATCCCACTTTGGCCATTGCAATTTTAGTTTTTCACAAGTTATGTGCAACCATTTTCTAAATAATGACAAGAAGCGGTACCCTAAGTTTTATACATGAGTTCAGCTGGAGTTTCTAAAGGTGGATCTCTCCTTAAGGAGAAAGACTTGATTTTGGAGGGACGATTGTCCATAATTTGAGTTCTCTTGTTAAGTGACCAAAGACCGTGGAAATGGAAATGTGGTCACTCAAGAAGAGTTTAGCTATGTCAACTGAACCATGCTTCAGAACCTAGAAAATATAAAACCACAAATTTATTTTAAGCCACAAAGATTTGCTTCCTCTTTTCAAAGAGAAACACTCCTTCACCAAATTTGAACAAGATAAAAGGCTGAAAATTTTTGCAAATGAAACAAAATCTTATCCTGAAAGGAATGTGAAATTACAAATCTGAAAGCCACAGAATCTCTAGGGAAATAATAAATGAAACTCCTACTTTTAAAAGTAGCGCTTCAGTTTCACTTTTGTTGAGTGTGGAATCAGGACGCTTCAACAGAGTCTGCATCTCAGCCAAAACCAGAGAGATTCGAAATCTGAGAGAAGCCAGGCCAGAGACCCTCTCCAGCTCCAATGAAGTCAAAGAAGCGAAAGCCACTTGTGCTATACCAAAGCGCCAAATGTCAGCAAAGCAGTGAAGATTGCAGAAGGCTTGCTTCAGGTCCCATCTGCAGGTTATCAAATGCCAACCTAAAATAATTAAAAGAGTCAGAGCCTAGTTTAAAGAGAGTTCATTCACACACAGAATGTGAGGACGGTTCACCCAGAAACCCCAACTCCAAAGGAACAGAGTCAGCCATCCGAAGTACGGAAGTTAAGATTTCGTTTACATAGGCAGAGACAGAGGAGTTTTTAGCAGGATTGCATTATTCATGTAGGGTTGGCACGTAGTTACAGCAATTTGATTATTTACATGCAGTGTTTCTTTTTTTTTTTTTTTTTTTTTGAGACGGAGTCTCACTCTGCCGCCCAGGCTGGAGTGCAGTGGCCGGATCTCAGCTCACTGCAAGCTCCGCCTCCCGGGTTCACGCCATTCTCCTGCCTCAGCCTCCCGAGTAGCTGGGACTACAGGCGCCCGCCACCTCGCCCGGCTAGTTTTTTGTACTTTTTTTTTTTTAGTAGAGACGGGGTTTCACCGTGTTAGCCAGGATGGTCTCGATCTCCCGACCTCGTGATCCGCCCGTCTCGGCCTCCCAAAGTGCTGGGATGACAGGCTTGAGCCACCGCGCCCGGCCACATGCAGTGTTTCTTATGAGTAAGGATACATGTAACACTTTTTTTTTTGCAAAGGCTGCAATAATCATAGGTTTTCTGTCATCTTGTCTAAGCAAATCAGGACAATAAAGGGGGAATTAATCTACAACAACCGTCATTAATTAAGAAGGCAGAAAGCTTTTGTCCCCGCCATCATTTAATTCTCTCTAGTCATTGAACAGATCAAGAAAGATAAGAAAATGAGTTAACCTATTATTATAATATGAGAACAGAAGTTGTGACCATGCATAACTCAGATCACAGTCACATCTCTATCAAGGCTTAAAAGTATTCTTTGGGGGTCCAACAGCTTTTAAATTTATTTTCACACCTGGTGAAATTAGCAGTACACTTGGACTATTATACCTCATGGATTAGCAGCCTTTTTTCCCCCAGACATTAACTGCAAATTTAGAGAGAAGCCATGATGGCTGACTAGATGCAGCCAGGAAGAGCACCTCCCACTGAGACACCAGACCACAGGGAAGACTGCCATACTCCTAGCAGACCTTCAGAGGGAAGGCATTGAGAGTGGACAGAGGGAAGATGCAGACCCTGAACTGAAGCTGGAAAAAAGCTCCTCTAGGTGGCTTTGGCCTTTGGTGGCTGCCAGACCTGGACAGAGAAGAGAGGTCTTGCCCATGACATGGGACCAGTTTGATCTGAGTGTGTGCCTGTTTACCAGCCTCTCCTGGGGCTCCAGCCTTGCCGCATCTGCTTGCAGCACAGCCTCAGATGCCAAACCAGGGTGCTTCCAAGGGCCGTCATAATAACTCCTTCACCAGCTCACCATGCCTAACTCTGGTTCCAGCAGGCCAGTCTCCACTGTTGTGCAATCAACCACTTTACAGCCTCTCCCCACTGCAGCCTCCTCCCACCACTTTGCCAGCACAGACTCACCCACAGCCAACGCTCACAGCTTTGTCAGTATGAGTGCGGGCAGATCTCCCCTCCCCTCCCCCGCTAGCACACGTGTGGACACGCTGCTGCCCCATCACCATCGGCACAAGCATGCGTACAGACACCACCACCCCACCCCAACTAGTGCCCGGTTCACACTGACGCATGCATATCCCACCATGTCATCACCACCAGCGCCAGTGCATGCACGGATGCTGCCATCCCATCCCCACTGGTGCCCCGCCACTGCTGATGTGCAGGCACCTACTGTGCTGCTGTGGCTGCTGGCAAACACACGTGAGCACAGATCCCACTGCCACTGCCACAACAAAGCACTTTGGCCAGCACCCTACCGGCAGAGTGTTGTGGCCACTGAGCCAGGAACACCTCAGCCCCCCTTATTGCAGCAAGTTTCTAACCTCGAAGGGCCACAGAACAAAGCTAGGACCCAGTACTAGCCCCCCAGAGTTAGAACATGCAGACCAGGAGTGATGAACTGAGCCTTGGCCTCCTGAAATATTTTAAACAAGACAGTTGACTGAACCCATGGTGTACCACAGTCAAACCCTCAAGGCATCAAAGAATAAAAAATCAAAAAACTCCATGCAAAGGAAAGCAACTTCAAAGATCAAAGGAACATCAGCCCACACAAATGAGAAAGAACTAGCTCAAGAACTTTGGCAACTCAAAAAGCCACAATGTCTTCTCACCTTCAAATGACCACACTAGTTCTTTGGCAGTGGTTCTTAACTTGGCTGAAATGACTGAAATCAAAGACACAGAATTCAGAATCTGGATAGGAATGAAGATCATTGAGATTCATGAGAAAGTCAAAACCCAATCAAGCCTGGCACGGTGGCTCACGCCTGTAATCCCAGCACTTTGGGAGGCTGAGGTGGGTGGATCACAAGGTCACAAGACCAGCCTGGCCAAGATGGTGAAACCCTGTCTCTACTAAAACACACACACACACACACACGCACACACACACACACGCGCGCGCGCGCATGCGCGCCAGGCATGGTGGCAGGTGCCTGTAATCCTAGCTACTTGGGAGGCTGAGGCAGAGAATTACCTGAACTTGGGAGGCGGAGTTTGCAGTGAGCCGAGATTGTACCACTGCACTCCAGCCTGGGTGACACAGCAAGACTCTGTCTCCAAAAACAACCACCACTACCACTACTACCACCACCAAACAAAAAACCCAATCAATTGAATTTAAGGAATCCAATAAAATGATACAAGAGATGAAAGATGAAATAACCATTTAAAAAAAGAATCAAAATGAGCTGAGAAAGCTGAAAACTCTGTATAAGAATGGCATGATGCAATTTCAAGTATTTACGGCAGAATAAACCAAGTGGAGAAAAGAATCTCAGAGCTTGAAGACAAGTTGTCTGAATCAACTCAGTCAGACAAAAATAAAAAAAAAATAAAAAAGATAAACACAATCTCCAAGAAGGCTGGGCATGGTGGCGCATGCCTGTAATCCCAGCACATTGGGAGTCCAAGGCAGGAGGATCACCTGAGCCCAGGAGTTCAAGGCCAGCCTAGGCAACATAGCGAGACCCCCCCCATCTCTATTTTATTAAATAAAAAAAATTTTAAAACCTCTGAGCAATATAGGGTTATGTAAAGAGACAAAATATATGACTTATTGGTGTCCCTGAAAGAGAGAGACTTGGTAAACATATTTGAGGGTATTGTCCATGAAAATTTCCCCAACCATGGTAGAGAGACTGACATTCAAATTCAGGAAATACAGAGAACCCCTGTGAGAAACTGTATAGGACAACCATCCCCAAGACACATAGTCATCAAATTTTTCAAGGTCGATGTGAAATAAAAAATATTAAAGGCAGCTAGAGAGAAGGAGCAAGTCACCTACAAAGGGAACCACATCAGCTTAACAGCAGTCCTTCCAGCAGAAACCCTACAAGCCAGAAGGCACTGGGGGCCTATATTCACAGCATGCTTAAGGAAAAGACATTCCAACCAATAAATTTCATATCCAGCCAAACTAAGCTTTGTAAGCAAAGGAGAAATAAGATCCTTTTCAGACAAGCAAATGCCAAGGGAATTCATTACCGCCAGACCTGCCTTACAAGAGGTCC
Source organism: Macaca mulatta (assembly GCF_049350105.2). Classification (NCBI taxonomy): domain Eukaryota; kingdom Metazoa; phylum Chordata; class Mammalia; order Primates; family Cercopithecidae; genus Macaca; species Macaca mulatta. Next base: position 8,336,699 of record NC_133421.1, on the reverse strand, counting down.
TTAATGGAGTGCTAACTATGGAAGCAAAAACTGTTGCCAGCCACCACAAAAAAACACATTAAGTACATAGACCACTGACACCATAAAGCAACTACACAATCAAGTCTGCATGATAACCAGCTAATATCACAATAACAGTATCAAACCTGCACATATCAATTAACCTTGAATATAAAGGTGCAAAATGCCCCACTTAAAAGACACAGAGTAGCGAGTTAAAAAACCAAACCCAACTATATGCTGTCTTCAAGAGACCCATCTCGCATGCAATGACACCCATAGGTTCAAAGTCAAGGGATGGAGAAAAATCTACCAAGCAAATGTAAAACAAAAAAGGCAGGGGTTGCTATTTTAATTTCAGAGAAAATAGACTTTAAACCAACAACAGTCAAAAATGACAAAGAAGGTAAAAGATTTAATTTAACGAGAAGAATTAACTATCCTAAATATGTATGCACCCAACATAGGAATACCTAGATTCATGAAACGAGTCTTAGAGAGCTACAAAGAGACTTAGAAAACCACACAATAATAGGGGAAGACTTTGATCCCTCCGCTGATAGTGTTAGACAGATTATTGAGGCGGAAAACTAAGAATGATATTCGGGACCTGAACTCAACACTTAACCAAATGGACCTAACAACATCTCCAGAACTCTCCACCCCGAAACAACAGAATATTCATGCTTCTTATCTGTACATGGCACACACTCTAAAATTGGCTACATAATCGGCCATAAAAATGATTTTCAGCAAATTCAGAAAAACTGAATAGACCAATCACACTCCCAGACCACAGGGCAATAAAAATAGAATCAATACTAGAAGATTGCACAAAAATCATACAATTATATGGAAATTAAACAACCTGCTCCTGAATAACTTCTGGGTAAACAAGGAAATTAAGGCAGGTATCAAGAAATTCTTTGAAACTAATAAAAACAAAGAACATATCAGAATCTCTGAAACATACCCAAAGCAGTATTAAGCAGAAAGTCGAATCCTCACATCAAAAAGTTAGAAAGATCTCAAATTGACAACCTAATATCACACCTAGAGGAATTAGAAAAGCAAGAGGAAACCAACCCCAAAGCTAGCAGAAGATAAGAAATAACCAAAATCAGAGATGGACTGAATTGAGACTTGGGAAACCATACAAAAGATCAACAAAATCGTAAATTGTTTCCTTGAAAAAATAAATAAGATTGGTAGACCACTAGCTAGACTAATAAAGAAGAGAGATCTAAGTACACACAATCAGAAATGTCAGAAATCACTTTACCACTGACTCCAAAGAAATAAAAAGGGGGAAAAAAACCCCTCAGAAATGATTATGAGTACCAGTGCACACAAACTAAGAAACCTACGAGAAATGGATAAAGTTCCTAGAAACATACAACCTCCCAAGATTGAACCAGTAAGAAATTGAAATCCTGGTCCCAAAATTGAATCAGTAAAAAAAAAAAAAAAAAAAAAAATTCCCTACCTACCAGGAAAAGCCCAGGACCAGATGGATTCACAACTAAATTCTACCAGATGTCTAAAGTAAAGATCTAGTACCTACTGAAACAATTCCAAAAAGCTGAGAGGGAGGGACTCCTCCCTCACTTATTGTTTGAAGGCAGACTAATTCTGATACCAAAACCTGGCAGAGACAGCAGGGCGTGGTGGCTCATGCCTGTAATCCCAGCACTCTGGGAGGCCGAGGCAGGTGGATCATGAGGTCAGGAGATCAAGAACACGGTGAAACCCTGTCTGTACTAAAAAAATATATATATATATAAAAAATTAGCTGGGCATGGTGGCAGGTGCCTGTAGTCCCAGCTACTCGGGAGGCTGAGGCAGGAGAATGGTGTGAACCTGGGAGGCGGAGTTTGCAGAGAGCTGAGATCGCGCCACTGTAGTCCAGCCTGAGTGACAGAGTGAGATTCTGTTTTGAAAAACAAAAACAAAAACAAAAACCTGGCAGAGACACACAAAGAAAGAAAACTTCAGACCAACATCCTTGATGAATATAGATCCAAAAATTTTCAACAGATTACTGGCAATCCGAATTCATCATCACATCAAAAAGCTAACCCACCACAATCAAGTAGGCTTTATTCATGAGATGCAAGGTTGATTCAATATATGCAAATCAATAAATGTGATTCGTCACATAAACAAAACTAAAGACAAAAACCACATGATTATCTAAGGCTTTCAATAAAATTCAACATCACTTCATGTTAAAAACCTCAACCAACTAGGCACTGAAGGAACATAACACAAAATAATAAGAGCCACCTATGCAAACCTACAGCCAACGTCATACTGAATGCGCAAAAGTTGGAAGCATTCCTTTTGAAAACCAGAAAAAGACAAGGATGCCCTCTGTCATCACTCTTATTCAACATGCTTCCGGAAGTCCTAGTCAGGGCAATCAGGCCATAGAAAAAAATAAAACACATTCAAATTAGAAGGCAGGAAATCAAACTATCCCTGTTTGCAGATAATGTGATTTTATACTTAGAAAACCCCATAGTCTCTGCCCAGGGCTCCTAGATTGGATAAACAACTTTAGCAAAGTTTCAGAATACAAAAATCAATGTATGAAAATCAGAAGCATTTTTATACACCAACAACATCCAAGCTGAGAGTCAAATCAAGAATGTAATCCCATTCACAATAGCCTAACACAAAAATAAATACATAGGAATATACTTAACCAGGGCAGTGAAAGATCTCTACAATGAGAATTACAAACACTACTGAAAGAAATCCAAGATGACACAAACAAATGGAAAAACATTCCATGTTCATGGATAGGAAAAATCAATATTGCTAAAATGACCGTGTTCCCCAAAGCAATTTACAGATTTAATGCTATTCCTATCAAACGACCAATGACATTTTTCATAGAATTACAAAAATCTATTCTAAAATTCATATGAAACCAAAAAATAGCCTGAATAGCCAGAGTAATCCTAATGAAAAAGTACAAAGTGGAGGAGGTTCCAAGATGGCCGAATAGGAACAGCTCCAGTCTGCAGCTCCCAGCGTGAGCGACGGAGAAGATGGGTGATTTCTGCATTTCCAACTGAGGTACTGGGTTCATCTCACTGGGGCTTGTAAGACAGTGGGAGCAGCCCATGGAGCAGGGTGGGGCATCGCCTCACCCAGGGAGCGCAAGGGGTCAGAGAATTCCCTTTCCTAGCAAAGGGAAGCTGTGACAGATGGTACCTGGAAAATCGGGACACTCCCGGGACCCTAATACTATGCTTTTCCAATGGCCTTAGCAAATGGCAAACCAGGAGATTATATCCTGTGCCTGGCTCGGAGGGTCCCACGCCCACGAAGTCTTGCTCACTGCTAGCACAGCAGTCTGAGATCGAGCTGCAAGGTGGCAGTGAGGCTGAGGGAGGGGCATCTGCCATTGCTGACGCTTGAGTAGGTAAAGCGGCTGGGAAGCTCAAACTGGGTGGAGCCCACCGCAGCTCAAGGAGGCCTGCCTGCCTCTGTAGACTCCACCTCTGGGGGCAGGGCATAGCTGAACAAAAGGCAGCAGAAACTTCTGCAGACTTAAACGTCCCAGTCTGACACCTTTGAAGAGAGTAGTGGCTCTCCCAGCATGGAGTTTGAGATCTGAGAACGGACAGGCTGCCTCCTCAAGTGGGTGCCTGATCCCTGAGTAGCCTAACTGGGAGACACCTCCCAGTAGGGGCTGACTGACACCTCATACAGCCAGGTGCCCCTCTGAGATGAAGCTTCCAGAGGAAGGATCAGTCAGCAGCATCTGCCATTCTGCAATATTTGCTGTTCTGCAGCCTCCACTGGTGATATCCAGGCAAACAGGGTCTGGAGTGGACCTCCAGCAAATGCCAACAAACCAGCAGCTGAGGGTCCTGACTGTTAGAAGGAAAACTAACAAACAGAAAGGACATCCACACCAAAACCCCATCTGTACGTCCCCATCATCAAAGACCAAAGGTAGATAAAGCCACAAAGATGGGGAGAAACCAGAGCAGAAAAGCTGAAAATTCTAAAAATCAGAGTGCCTCTTTCCCTGCAAAGGAACACAGCTTCTCACCAGCAACGGAACAAAGCTGGATGGAGAATGACTTTGACGAGTCGAGAGAAGAAGGTTTCAGATGATCGGTAATAACAAACTTCTCCAAGCTAAAGGAGGATGTTTGAACCCATTCCAAAGAAGCTAAAAACCTTGAGAAAAGATTAGACGAATGGCTAACTAGAATAAACAGTGTAGAGAAGTCCTTAAATGACCTGATGGAACTGAAAACCATGGTACAAGAACTACATGATGCATGCACAAGCTTCAGTAGCCGATTTGATCAAGTGGAAGAAAGGGTATCAGTGATTGAAGATCAAATGAATGAAATGAAGCAAGAAGTTTAGAGAAAAAAGAGTAAAAAGAAATGAACAAAGCCTCCAAGAAATATGGGACTATGTGAAAAGACCAAATCTACGTCTGATTGGTATACCTGAAAGTGATGGGGAGAATGGAACCAAGTTGGAAAACACTCTTCAGGATATTATCCAGGAGAACTTCCCCAACCTAGCAAGGCAGGCCAACATTCAAATTCAGGAAATACAGAGAACACCACAAAGATACTCCTCAAGAAGGGCAACTCCAAGGCATATAATTGTCAGATTCACCAAAGATGAAATGAAGGAAAAAATGTTAAGGGCAGCCAGAGAGAAAGGTCGGGTTACCCAAAAAGGGAAGCCCATCAGACTAATGGCGGATCTCTCAGCAGAAACTCTACAAGCCAGAAGAGAGTGGAGGCCAATATTCAACATTCTTAAAGAAAAGAATTTTCAACCCAGAATTTCATGTCCAGCCAAACTAAGCTTCCTAAGTGAAGGAGAAATAAAATCCTTTACAGACAAACAAATGCTGAGGAATTTTGTCACCACCAGGCCTGCCTTACAAGAGCTCCTGAAGGAAGTACTAAACATACTAAACATGGAAACGAACAACTAATACCAGCCACTGCAAAAACATGCCAAATTGTAAAGACCATCAATGCTAGGAAGAAACTGCATCAACTAGCGAGCAAAATAACCAGCTAACATCATAATGACAGGATCAAAGTCACATATAACAATATTAACCTTAAACGTAAATGGGCTAAATGCTCCAATTAACAGACACAGACTGGGATAAAGAGTCAAGACCCAACAGTGTGCTGTATTCAGGAGACCCATTTCACGAGCAGAGATACATATAGACTCAAAATAAAGGGATGGAGGAAGATCTACCAAGCTAATGGAAAACAAAACAAAAAAAAAAGCAGGAGTTGCAATCCTAGTCTCTTATAAAACAGACTTTAAACCAACTAGGATCCAAAGAGACAAAGAAGGCCTTTACATAATGGTAAAGGGATCAATTCAACAAGAAGAGCTAACTATCCTAAATATATACGCACCCAATACAGGAGCACCTAGATTCATAAAGCAAGTCCTTAGAGACCTACAAAGAGACTTAGACTCCCACACAAGAATACTGGGAGACTTTAACAACATCCCACTGTCAACATTAGACAGATCAATGAGACAGAAGTTAACAAGGATATCCAGGAATTGAACTCAGCTCTGCACCAAGCAGACCTAATAGACATCTACAGAACTCTCCACCCCAAATCAACAGAATATACATTCTTCTCAAGACCACATCGCCCTTATTCCAAAACTGACCACATAGTTGGAAGTAAAGCACTCCTCAGCAAATGTAAAAGAACAGAAATTATAACAAACTGTCTCTCAGACCACAGTGCAATCAAACTAGAACTCAGGATTAAGACACTCACTCAAAACCGCTCAACTACATGGAAACTGAACAACTAGCTCCTGAATGATTGCTAGGTACATAACGAAATGAAGGCAGAAATAAAGATGTTCTTTGAAACCAGTGAGAACAAAGACACAACATACCAGAATCTCTGGGACACATTTAAAGCAGTGTGTAGAGGGAAATTTATAGCACTAAATGGCCACAGGAGAAAGCAGGAAATATCTAAAATTGACACCCTAACATCACAAGTAAAAGAACTAGAGAAGCAAGAGCAAACACATTCAAAAACTAGCAGAAGGAAAGAAATAACTAAGATCAGAGCAGAACTGAAGGAGATAGAGACACAAAAAGCCCTTCAAAAAAATCAGTGAATCCAGGAGCTGGTTTTTTGAAAACATCAACAAAATTGATAGACCGCTAGCCATAGTAATAAAGAATAAAAGAGAGAAGAATCAAATAGATGCAATAAAAAATGATAAAGGGGATATCACTGCCGATCCCACAGAAATACAAACTACCATCAGTGAATACTTTAAACACCTCTATGCAAATAAACTAGAAAATCTAGAAAAAATGGATAAATTCCTGGACACATATACCCTCCCAAGACTAAACCAGGAAGAAGTTGAATCCCTGAATAGACCAATAACAGGTTCTGAAATTGAGGCAATAATTAATAGCCTACCAACCAAAAAAAGTCCAGGACCAGACAGATTCACAGCCAAATTCTACCAGAGGTGCAAAGAGGAGCTGGTACCATTCCTTCTGAAACTATTCCAATCAATAGAAAAAGAGGGAATCCTCCCTAATTCATTTTATGAGGCCAACATCATCCTGATACCAAAGCCTGGCAGAGACACAACAAAAAAAGAGAATTTTAGACCAACATCCCTGATGAACATTGATGCAAAAAATCCTCAGTAATATACTGGCAAACCAAATTCAGCAGCACATCAAAAAGCTTATCCACCACAATCAAGTTGACTTCGTCCCTGGGATGCAAGGCTGGTTCAACATATGCAAATCAATAAATGTAATCCATCATATAAACAGAACCAAAGACAAAAACCACATGATTATCTCAATAGATGCAGAAAAGGCCTTCAACAAAATTCAACAGCCTTTCATGCTAAAAAAAAAAAACTCCCAATAAACTAGGTATTGATGGGATGCATCTCAAAATAATAAGAACTATTTATGACAAACCCACAGCCAATATCATACTGAATGGGCAAAAACTGGAAGCACACCCTTTGAAAACTGGCACAAGACAGGGATGCTCTCTCTCACCACTCCTATTTAACATAGTGTTGGAAGTTCTGGCCAGGGTAATCAGGCAAGAGAAAGAAATAAAGGGTATTCAATTAGGAAAAGAGGAAGTCAAATTGTCCCTGTTTGCAGATGACATGATTGTGTCTTTAGAAAACCCCATCATCTCAGTCCAAAATCTGCTTAAGCTGATAAGCAACTTCAGCAAAATCTCAGGATACAAAATCAATGTGCAAAAATCACAAGCATTCCTATACACCAATAACAGAGAGCCAAATCATAAGTGAACTCCCATTCACAATTGCTTCAAAGAGAATAAAATACCTAGGAATCCAACTTACAAGGGATGTAAAGGACCTATTCAAGGAGAACTACAAATCACGCTCAACGAAATAAAAGAGGACACAAACAAATGGAAGAACATTCTATGCTCATGGATAAGAAGAATAAATATTGTGAAAATGGCCATACTGCCCAAGGTAATTTATAGATTCAATGCCATCCCCATCAAGCCACCAATGACTTTTTTCACATAATTGGAAAAAACTACTTTAAGGTTCATATGGAACCAAAAAGAGCCTGCATCGCCAAGACAATCCTAAGTCAAAAGAACAAAGCTGGAGGCATCATGCTACCTGACTTCAAACTATACTACAAGGCTACAGTAACCAAAACAGCATAGTACTGGTACCAAAACAGATATAGACCAATGGAACAGAATAGAGCCCTCGGAAATAATAGCATGCATTTACAACCATCTGATCTTTGACAAATCTGACAGAAACAAGAAATGGGGAAAGGATTCCCTGTTTAATAAATGGTGCTAGGAAAACTGGCTAGTCGTATGTAGAAAGCTGAAACTGGATCCCTTCCTTACACCTTATACAAAAATTAATTCAAGATGGATTAAAGATTTAACCGTTAGACCTAAAACCATTAAAACCCTAGAAGAAAACCTAGGCAATACCATTCAGGCCATAGGCATGGGCAAGGACTTCATGACTAAAATACCAAAAGCAATGGCAACAAAAGCCAAAATTGACAAATGGGATCTAATTAAACTAAAGAGCTTCCGCCCAGCAAAAGAAACTACCATCAGAGTGAACAGGCAACCTACAGAATGGGAGAAAATTTTTACAATCTACCCATCTGCCAAAGGGCTAATATCCAGAATCTACAAAGAACTTAAAGAAATTTACAAGAAAAAATCAAACAACCCCATCAAAAAGTGGGCAAAGGATATGAACAGACACTTCTCAAAAGAAGACATTTATGCAGACACATGAAAAAATGCTCATCATCACTGGTCATCAGAGAAATGTAAATCAAAACCACAATGAAATACCATCTCACATCAGCTAGAATGGCGATCATTAAAAAGCTGGGAAACAACAGGTGATGGAGAGGATGTGGAGAAATAGGAATGTTTTTACACTGTTGGTGGGACCGTAAACTAGTTCAACCATTGTGGAAGACAGTGTGGCAATTCCTCAAGGATCTAGAACTACAAATACCATCTGACCCAGCAATCCCATTACTGGGCATATACCCAAAGGATTATAAATCATACTGCCATAAAGACACACGCGCACGTATGTTTACTGTGGCACTATTCACAATAGCAAAGACTTGGAACCAACCCAAATGTCCATCAATGATATACTGGATTAAGAAAATGTGGCACATATACACTATGGAATACTATGCAGGCATAAAAAAGTTCATGTCCTTTGTAGGGACATGGATGAAGCTAGAAACCATCATTATGAGGAAACTATCGCAAGGACAGAAAACCAAACACCACATGTTCTCACTCATAGGTGGGAACTGAACAATGAGAACACCTGGACACAGGGTGGGAACATCGCACACTGGGGCCTGTTATGGGGTAGGGGGAGGGGGGAGGGATAGCATTAGGAGATATACCTAATGTAAATGATGAGTTAACGGGTGCAGCACACCAACATGGAACATGTATACATATGTAACAAACCTGCATGTTGTGCACATGTACCCTAGAACTTAAAGTATAATTTAAAAAATAAAGTACAAAGCTGAAGACATCATACTACTTAATTTCAAACTATACAATGGGTCTACAATAATCAAAACAACATGATACTGGCAAAAAAACAGATACACAGACCAATGGAACAGAATAGAGAGCCCAGAAATAAAGTCACACACTGGCACCATCTGATCTTTGAGAAAGTCAACAAAAACAAGCAATGAGGAAAGGAGCCCGTATTCAATAAATGATGCTGATATAACTGGCTAGCCATATGCCAAAGATTGAAACTGGGCTCCTTCATTTCATCATATACAAAAATCAACTCAAGATGGATTAAAGACTTCAATGTAAAACCTAAAACCATAAAAATCCTGGAAAATAACCTAAAAAATACCATTCTGGGCATACGACCTGGGAGAGATTCCATGATGAAGAAAACAAAAGCAACTGCAACAAAAACAAAAATTGAGAAAGTGACCTAATTAAAACAAAGAGCTTCTATAAGGCAAAAAACAAAACAAAACAAAAAAACCAAAACAAAAAACCTATTAACAGAGTAAACATATAGCCAACACAATGTGAGAAAATATTTGCAAACTATGCATCTGGCAAAAGTCTAATATCCAGAATCTATAAGGAACTTAAACAAATTAACAAGCAAAAAACAAACAACCCCATTAAAAATTGGGACAAAGGACGTGAGCAGACACTTTTCAAAAGAAGACATACATAGGGCCAAAAAGCATATGAAAAAAATGTTCAACATCACTAATCATCAGACAAATGCAAATCAAAACCACACTGAGATACCATCTCATACCAGTTAGAATGGCTATTAATAAAACGACAAAAATAATAGACACTGGAGAAGTCGTACAGAAAAGGAAATGCTTATATACTGCTGGTGCAAGTGTAAATTAGTTCAGCCACTATGGAAAACAGTTTGGCATTTTCTCAAAGTACTTAAAACAGAACTATCATTTGGTCCAGCAATCCCATTATTGGGTATATACCCAAAGGAACATAAATTGTTCTGCCCTAAAGACACGTGGACACTTAATTTCATCATAGAACTATTCGCAATAGCAAAGACATGGAATCAACCTAAATGCCCATCCATGGTAGACTGGATAAAGAAAATGTGGTCCATATACATCATGGAATACTACATAGCCATTAAAAAAAGATGATGTCCTTTGCAGCAACACGGATGGGACTGGAGGCCATTATCTTAAGCGAATTAATGCAGGAACAGAAAACTAAAGACCACATGTTCTCACTTATAACTGGACACAAAGAAGGGAACGATAGACACTGGGGCCTACTTGAGGGTGGAGGGTGGGGGGAGAGTGGGGATCAAAACAAACCACCTATGAAGAAACCTGCTTATCACCTGGGTGACAAAATAATCTGTACACCAAACCTCTATGACACAAAATTTACCTATGTAACAAACCTGCATATGTACCCCGAACCTAAAATAAATGTTTAAGATTTTTAAAAATGCAAATTTAAAGGATTTGGTTTTCCCTTGTAATTGCATCATCATGCAATATGTAGATGTCCTCCTTCTTTGCTCCAGTACATTTGATAATTTATTGGCAGATACTCAGTACCTTTTGGAAGATCTGACTTAAAAGGGACATCATTTTCAAAAGACAAAATATAATTTCACTATCCTTAGTTTTGCTATTTTTAGTTTCACTTCCTAAAACATGACATCGCCTGTAAGGGAAAATCTTTGTCTCCAGATGTATCAAGAGCATCCCTAATTATACTTTATCTAAAACAATGAGACAACTCCTGGACTTTCTGAGACTGGTTGGCTGTTGTAGAATGTGGATTCCTTGTCTGAACCCCTATAAGGAGAATTAGCCACTATCACAGTATTGGATCCTTTTAAAAACCCCCCTTTCCTCTTCCACCAGCTTGGGACTTCCAAACTACTCCTTGCCCTTCTCCCTATTCATTCATGAGAGAGAAGAACATACTTTGGATGTCCTGTCTCAGAAATACAAAAGGAGCCCGAGGCCCATTGGATATTTTACCTTCATGCTAGGCCCTATGGGTCAAGCCTTCCTTGCTTCCGAGTTGTCATAGCAACAGCAAATTTGATTCAAGCCACAGTTGATTTTGTGCTAGGTCACACTTCACATGCTTCTGTGCCCAAGTGGTTCACATCTTTGTCCTGACTGCAAACCCTCAACATTTTTTCAACCTCTAACCTTACCTCTTATGAGATCCTTTTGTTTGTTCCTTCTCACATTACTATTCACCATAACCAAAATCTTAACCTTGTTACCATTTCTCTCCCAACTGAAGTACAACCACCATGACTGTATTTCAGCCACCTAAGCTCTAACCTTTCCCTGTCCTGATCTTGCTGAAGTACCTCTTATAGATCCAGATCTCATTTTCTTTGTTGATAGTTCATGCCTCTGACCTCAGAAAGAGGTTTCCAGGCTGGATATGCCATTGCATATATCCACAGTCCCATAACATATGAGGCTTTACCCAGTGCGAATTAGATCAGAATAATTTGTGGCGCTCACAAGAACCTACACTCTAGCTGAGAATCAAAGAGTTAACATCAACACAGATAACAGATATGTTTTTAGGGTATCACATGACTTTGACATGTTGTGGAAAGTCAGGGAATTTGTGACTACAGCTGGAACACTAGTTAAAAATGGGAAATGTGGATAACCTTCTAGAGACCTTATTATTACAAGAGCTGGCCATACTCAAGATAGAAGCTTATATGGGCAATAAGACCCCTAAGGCAAGGGGAAGCTCAGCTGACAAATATGCTAAGTAGCAGTTTATAAACCTGTCCCAGTCCCACTGTAATCAGACCAGATATTAAACCTACTCAGTTTGCCAATTTATCCTCTATTTGAGGACATTAAAATATCTCAGTTAAAGGCCCCTGAAGATGAAAAGGCTAACTGAAAACAAGGTGGATGTTTTACCCACCGAAAAGTCCAAAGATAGGCTTCGAAGACACTAAGAAGGCTACTTGGTCTCTCCTTGGTCCCTGACCTGACGTTCAGTCTTCACAAAATTTTTCATCATGAGAAGAATACGGACTCAACTCCTTCATCATCATTTGTGGGGGAAATTTCACTCTTTACTTGGGATATCTGCCAAAAATAGAATCCTGGACAAGTTATAAAGGTAGAGCAAGGAAAAGGGCCACCTCCAGCAGGACTCTTTCTCCGTTGGCAATGATATTTTATTCAGCTTCCTAAGTCCGTGTTATTAATATGCCCTGGCCATTGTTTTTATGTTCACTTATTGACTAGAAGCTTTCCCATGTAAGAAGCCCACAGCTACTACTGTTGGTTCTGTTAGAACAAATTTTCCCTTCCTGAAGAATTCCACTTGCCCTGTCAAGTGACCAGGGAACTCTTCACACCAGTAAAGTCATCCAAAAAAATCCAAGAGTTCTTCCTCTGTTCCCTAAATTACATGATCCTCACCATATCCAGTCATGCAGAATGACTGAACAAGCAAATAGACAATTGAAACTAAAATTTTCAAAATTCAGAGGCGAGGCCAGGTGTGGTGGCTTATTCCTGTAATCCCAGAACTTTGGGAGGCTAAGGCAGGAGGATCACTTGAGACCAGCCTGGGCAACATAGTGAGACCACATTTCTATGGTAAAAATACATATTTATATTTTAAAAACCTTCAGAGAACTCAGCCTTCCATGGCCCAAGGTATTTCCCTTGGTCTTAATTGCTCTCTAGCCTTTCCTTGCTAGACTACACCAGCACCCCACTACCAAAAAATAATCACTAGCACAACTAGGAGAATTCCCTACTCTACGTGGGTAACAGAAGACTCCAGTGAAGTTAATTCAGACATTATTTCAGAATTCGACCTTGGATGCATGTCTCACAACTTAAAAAGTACAGGAGTTACTTATAATAAAAATCTACTTCACCTGGAGATCTTAAATCGGGGCCCTCTAGGAGGACTATGGCTGCCTCTGCTGAGTCATGCAGGTTGTCAGAGAAGCAGGTGAAAGCCAGCAATCACAGGCCTCACCCAGATCTCACACAAACCGAAGGGCTGGTCTCACTCCCACCGTGTCCCGCAACACCTCCAAGTCTGTTTCCAGGCAAAGGGCGGGTTTGAAAACTTGTCCGAGGCTTTCTGCCTCCCACCTGTGAAACAAAAGGGCTTTAGTTCTTCCCCCACCTGTGAAGTCTGCAAGCCAGATGGGCGTCCTTCCCCAGGTTCTGGCCAGGAGGCTTCTCGCACCACTCAAATTGTTACAAAGTTCAGCTAGGGAAGTCCTTCTCCTGGGTAGGGTTTTACCCCTTGCTCCTCTGGCCTCCCTCCTGATGGATCCCAGTGGTTCTAGGCAGGAACAGGCTACTTGGGGATTCAGCGAGCTCCCAGGGCCTCCCTGCTGCCTCCTCCGCCCCTGTATTTCGCTTGGCCCAGCTAACTTGACTCAGCTCCAGGTGAAGTCGGGAGCATCTCCCGGAAACAGACCTTCAGCTTCTCCAGAGGGGAGGGTGTGTTCCGGAAAGGAGGGTCTCCCTTTCTCACTTCCGCAGTTGGGGCACTCACAGTATTTGGGGTGTCTCCCGGGTCCTGCAGGAGCAGTCTGCTTCTTTCAGAGGGTCTGAAAGAGATATATATATATATATATTTTTTTTTGTAAACTTGCATTTGACTAGCCAGAGTTGAGTCAGTATTTTTCTCATGATGAAAAATTTTGTGAAGACTAAAGACAGGGGCCTTTAAACTTCTCACTCCACTACCTTTCTCTCAAAATATTTTTTAAGTATTAAAAGCAGCCGGTGATATGGTTTGTCCCCACCAAATACCGTGTTAAAATTTGATCCCCAATGTTCAAGGTGAGGCCCGGTGGGAAGCGTTTGGGTAATGAGGACAAATCCCTCATCCATGGTTTGGTGCCTTCCCGTTGGTAAGTAGTGAGTTCTTGTCCTATTCACGTGAGAGCTGGGCTGGTTGTTTAAAAGGGCCTGGCATCTCTCTTGCTCACTTTCTCACCGTGTGACACGCCTGCTCCCCCTTCACCCTTCAACATGAGTGGAACCTCCCTGGGTCCCCTACCAGACATAGATGCTAGTGACATGCTTCTTGTACAGTCTGCAGAATCATGAGCCAAACAAACCTCAAACCTCTCTTCTTTTTTTCTTTTTTTTGAGACGGAGTCTTGCTCGGTAGCCAGGCTGGAGTGCAGTGGTGTAATCTTGGCTTACTGCAATCTCCGCCTCCTGGGTTCAGGTGATTCTCCTGCCTCAGCCTACCGAGTAGCTGGGGCTACAGGTGTGTGCCACTATGCCCAGCTAATTTTTGTATTTTTAGTAGAGATGGGTTTCACCATGTGGGCCAGGATGGTCTTGATCTCTTGACCTCGTGATCTGCCTGCCTCAGCCTCCCAAAGTGCTGGAATTACAGGTGTGAACCACTGCACCCAGCCCCTCTTTTCTTTATAAATTACCCAGCCTCAGGTGTTCCTTTATATTAATAGTAATACAAAACAGACTAGCGCAGATGGAGAAATGGATTCCAGCTTTACATAGTAGAAGCTATACCCTAAAATGCGTTGAGGGGGAATACCAGTAAGTACCAAGCCAAAGAGCTCTCAGAGAACCCCTCAAAGATCCAAGCCTTGTAGTTACCCGTTTCCTAGAATACATGAAAGTGAGAAATGCCAGGACGGGCTAAAAGTCTCTATATGGAACAATGCCCAACCCACATACCCCACCTTGCACAGAAGATTCACCTTTGTCAAGACCCTAGAGTTTTATTCTCTGGAGAAATGAAATGAAGAGGATCTGAACTTACAGCATTAGGTACAGAGATCCGTTGGATTGGGGGATAAGGTAAAATGGGCATAACGTCAAAGTCTGCAAAATGAACAGTGAAGCTCCATCCTTTTTCCCACTGCCTGCCCCTAGAACATCAGGAGCCAGGTGTTGTTCTGAATTCAGGCAATTGGAAGAAGCATCTATTAAAAAAAATTCTGAATGGTCCTAGAGAAAATATCTCCAAATATCAACATCTGGGGATGCCCCAATAATCACCAGCAGACTACTCAGAAAAGTTCACAAGCACCACCTGTACACGTAGAGCTTCAGTTCTTTCTTTTTATAGCCAGTATTTTCCTGAGGATAGTTCTTGCTCTTGGTCCTTTACTAATTGTTAACTTGAAACACCGTGAACATTTTCAATGCTCAAAGGCAATCTTCGTTTCAGGAATAGTGTTTCTAAGTTTTCTGTGGATATTTAGTGCCATTTGTTCTATCTTTCCTGGAGTATACCCTGCAGATGATTCTCAAATCTGTGTGTCTAGCATGGACATTTCCCTGAGCCCTGCACATGCATACACAACATCTTTATCTTGAGGTACCTCCAGGTAGTCAAATGCAAGTTTAAAAAAAAAAATAGTCATTGCTCTCCCTCTAACCCCTCATTATTACTGTCACCATATCATTATCCTCATCTACATTGGTGTTTTGGGTAATGTTATTCCCCTAGACATTCATCCTACAAATTTTCAGTCAATTCTGATTTTTCTAACTCTTCTTCACCCTTCCCTCACCACCAAGCCACTGATTCAGCGTTTATTGAATTCCCCACAGCTGTCTTTTCCTTGCCCTTCCCACTTACCTTTCCCTCGTTATCATCTCCTATTTGGATTGCTGATGTAGTGTCAGAATTAGCCTTCTCACTCCACTACCTTTCTTAAATCTTCAAACTTCTGCCAAGTTAATCTTTAAATGACCTGCTCTGATCATTATCCTCTTATATCAGAAATCAACATTGGCTCCCTGCCATCACTGCAACCTAAAAACAAACAAACAAACAACACCTTTCCAAATTCAGTGCGTAGATTAATCTTCCTATACCTCCTTTTTAATGATAAAAAGTAATACATTCCTGGGAAGATAGTTTCAGTGGAGGCAGCACAGAATTTGGATCTTCCTGGATATCCGCATAAACACAGACAGAACAACTAGGTAGCAAAATCAAATACCCATGAATCACTTTTACAAAAAGCCAGACAAGTAATCCCTGCAAACTCCAAAACGGGACAAACCACCAATAGCCATAAGACCTATGTGTTATCCACATCTCACCTGTGCAAGAGAACATGGAAGAAAACAACAGGACATATGACAAACCTGAAAATGGTAAAATTGTAGTAGGCCAATTTGGGAACAACAGCTGGAACTAGGAGGGATCATGCCCACTTGTTTTAGGCCATTCTTGCACTGCTGTAAAGAAATACCTGAGACCGGCTCATTTACAAGAAAAGGTTTAATTGGCTCATGGTTCTACAGGCTGTACAGGAAACATAGTGACTTCTGCCTCTGGGAAGGCCTCAGGAAGCTTCCAATCATGGAAAAAGGCAAAGGGGGAGCGGGCACATCACATCCTGAAGGCAGGAGCAAGGGAGAGAGGGAGAAGGTGCCTGATACGGTTTGGATCTGTGTCCCCACCTAAATCTTGTGTCAAATTGTAATTTCCAAATGTTGGAAATGGGACCTGGTTGGAGGCGATTGGATCATCGGGGTGGATCCTTCATGAATGGTTTAGCACTATCCCTTGGTACTGTTCTTATGATAGAGTTCTCATGAGATCTGGTTGCTTTAAAGTGTGTGGCACCTCTCCCCTCTCTCTCTCTTCCTCTGGCTCCAGCCATGTGAAGTGCCGGCTCTCCCTCCACCTTCCATTATGATTTTGTTTCCTGAGGCCTCCCAGAAGCCAAGTAGATGCCAGCATCATACTTCCTGTTCAGCCTGTGGAACCATGAGCCAATTAAACCTTTTTTCTTTGTAAATTACCCAGTCTCAGGTATTTCTTTATAGCAATGCAAGAACAGACTAGAACAGCATCACATACTTTTAAACAACCAGATGTCAGGGGAAGTCATCCACTAGCACAAGAACAGCACCAAGGAGATGGTGCTAAACCATTCATGAGAAATCTCCCCAACGATCCAGTCACCTCCCACCAGTGGGGATTACAGTTTGACATGAGATTCAGAGGGGACACAGATCCAAAGCCTATCACCACTCTAATAGCAAGTAGTGCCAGGCCCCGTGATAAGACCTAAGGACCTAAGGGAACTCTTGAAACTGGGCAGCCAGGATTCTCGTCCAGGATGCAGCAGAACAGTTCAGAGAAACCCTTGGAAAAACTCAACTGAAATAAATGAAAGAAAAGATCCAGAAAAGCACAGGGCGGGGAAACAAAGCCAGGAAATCTCAGAAAGCAGGCCATCGTGTTTTTGAACATTACAAGAACAAAAATGGATGGGAATCCAAGAAGTTAGATGTGTTATCTGAACAAGCTTCTTTTTATTAACATGGAAAACAAAATGCACATAAAAATGGCAATAGAAAAGTAGTGAAGTCAAATCCCATACAACGTTACTATAAGAAAAAAGATGGCCAGGCACGGTGGCTTACGTCTGTAATCCCAGCTGAGGCTGGGCAGATCATGAGGTCAGGAGATCAAGACCATCTTGGCTAATACAACGAAACCCCATCTCTACTAACGATACAAAAAATTAGCTGGGCATGGTGGCGGGCACCTGTAGTCCCAGCTACTTGGGAGGCTGAGGCAGGAGAATGGCGTGAACCCGGGAGGTGGAGCTTGTGGTGAGCCGAGATCGCACCACTGCACTCCAGCCTGGGGGACAGAGCAAGACTCTGTCTCAAAAAAAAAAAAAAAAAAAAAAAGAAAAGAAAAAGAGAAGAAGAGAGACAATAAAGGGCAAAATTATATCATTACACAAAATAAAAGCACAATGGAAAGATGAATAAAAACCAAAGCAAAGGATCAGAAAAAATACTAAAAGGTATAATTCAAGAAAATGCAGGGGGAACTCGGCAAGATAACCTAACAGGAACAGCTCTGGCCTGTGGCTCCCAGCGAGACCAATGAGGAAGATGGGTGATTTTTGCATTTCCAACTGAGGTACCCGGTTCATGTCATTGGGACTGGTTAGACAGTGGGTGCAGCCCACAGAGGGCAAGCAGAAGCAGGGTGGGGCATTGCCTCACCTGCGAAATGCAAGGAGTCAGGAACTCCCTCCCATAGCCAAGGGAAGCCATGGGACTGTGCCATGAGGGACGGTACTATTCAGCCCAGATACTATGCTTTTCCCAGGGTTTTTGCAACCAGCAGACCAGGAGATTCCCTCAGGTGCCTACACCACAAGGGCCCTGGGTTTCAGGCATAAAACTGTGTGGCCATTTGGGCAGACACAGAGTTAGCTACAGGAGTTTTTTTTTTTTGGTACCCCAGTGGCACCTGGAACCCCAGTGAGACAGAACTGTTCACTCCCCTGGAAAGGGGACTGAAGCAAGAGAGCCAAGGTGGTCTTGCTCAGCGGGTCCCACCCCCATGGAGACCAGAAAGCTAAGATCCACTGGCTTGAAACTCTTGCTGCCAGCACAGCAGTCTGAAGTCGACCTGAGATGCTCGAGCTTGGTGGCGGGAGGGGCATCTGCCATTACTGAGGCTTGAGTAGATGGTTTTCCCCTCACAGTGTGAACAAAGTCACCTGGAAGTTCGGACTGGGTGGAGCTCACCAAGTGCAACAAAGCTGCTGTAGCCAGAATGCCTCTCTAGCTTCCTCCTCTCTGGGCAGGGCATCTCTGAAAGAAAGGCAGCAGCCTCAGTCAGGGGCTTATAGACAAAACTCCCATTTCCCTGGGACAGAGCACCTGGGGGAAGGGGCAGCTGTGGGCACAGCTTTAGCAGACTTAAATGTTCCTGCCTGCCAGCTCTGAAGAGACCAGTGGATCTCCCAGCAGAGCACTAGAGCTCTGCTAAGGGACAGATTGCCTCCTCAAGTGGGTCCCTGACCCCCATGCCTCCTGACTGGGAGACATCTCCCAGGAGGGGTTGACAGACACCTCATATAAGAGAGCTCTGGCTGGCATCTGGCATGTGCCCCTCTGGGACTAAGCTTCCAGAGGAAGGAGCAGGCAGCAATCTTTACTGTTCTGAAGCCTCTGCTGATGATACCCAGGCAAACAGGGTCTGGAGTGGACCTCCAGCAAACTCCAGCACACCTGTAGAAGAAGGGCCTGACTGTTAGAAGGAAAACAAACAGAAAGGAATAGTATCAACATCAACAAAAAGAATGTTCACACCAAAACCCCATCTGAAGGTCACCAACATCAAAGACCAAAGGTAGATCAATCCATGAAGATGGGGAGAAACCAGTGCAAAAAGGGTGAAAATCGCAAAAACCAGAATGCCTCTTCTCCTCCAAAGGATCACAACTCCTTGCCAGCAAGGGAACAAAACTGGATGGAGAATGAGTTTGATGAATTGACAGAAGTAGCCTTCAGAAGGTGGGTAATAACAAACTCTTCCAAGCTAAAGGAGCATGTTCTAACCCAATGCAAGGAAGCTAAGAACCTTGAAAAAAGGTTAGAGGAATTGCTAACTAGAATAACCAGTTTAGAGAAGAACATAAATGACCTGATGGAGCTGAAAAACACAGCATGAGAACTTCGTGAAGCATACACAAGTATCAATAGCCAAATCGATCAAGCAGAAGAAAGGATATCAGAGATTGAAGATCAACTTAATGAAATAAAGTATGAAGACAAGATTAGAGAAAAAAGAGTGAAAAGTAATGAACAAAGACTCCAAGAAATATGGGACTTGTGAAAAGACCAAACTTACGTTTGATTGGTGTACCTGAAAGTGACAGGGAGAATAGAACCAAGTTGGAAAACACTCCAGGAGAACTTCCCCAACCTAGTAAGACAGGCCAACATTCAAATTCAGGAAATACAGAGAA
The DNA here is from genome assembly GCF_049350105.2 of Macaca mulatta. NCBI lineage: Eukaryota > Metazoa > Chordata > Mammalia > Primates > Cercopithecidae > Macaca > Macaca mulatta. The sequence goes on along the minus strand of NC_133421.1, from coordinate 8,316,809 downwards.
CACCACAAAGATACTTCTCAAGAAGAGCAACCCCAAGACACATAATTGTCAGATTCACCAAGTTTGAAATGAAGGAAATAATGTTAAGGGCAGCCAGAGAGAAAGGTCGGGTTACCCACAAAGGGAAGCCCATCAGACTAACAGCGGATCTGTCTGGAGAATCCCTACAAGTCAGAAGAGAGTGGGGACCAATATTCAACATTCTTAAAGAGAAGAATTTTCAACCCAGAATTTCATATCCAGCCAAACTAAGTTTCATAAGTGAAGGAGAAATAAAATCCTTTACAGACAAGCAAATGCTGAGAGATTATGTCACCACCAGGCCTTCCTTACAAGAGCTCCCGAAGGAAGCACTAAACATGGAAAGGAACAACCCAGTACCAGCCACTGCAAAAACATACCAAATTGTAAAGACCATCAACACTATGAAGAAATTGCATCAACTAACGGGCAAAACAACCAGCTAGCATCACAATGACAGGATCAAACTTGCACATAACAATATTAATCTTAAATGTAAATGGGCTAAATGCCCCAATTAAAAGACATAGACTGGCAAATTGGATAAAGAGTCAAGACCCATCAGTGTGCTGTATTCAGGAGACCCATCTCACATGCAAAGACACACATAGGCTCAAAATAAAGGGATGGAGGAAGATCTACCAAGCAAATGGAAAGAAAAAAAAAAAAAAAAAAAAGCAGGGGTTGCAATCCTAGTCTCCAATAAAACAGACTTTAAACCAACAAAGATCAAAAGAGACAAAGAAGGCCATTACATAATGGTAAGGGGATCAATGCAACAAGAAGAGCTAACTATCCTCAATATATATGAACCCAATACAGGAGCACCCAGACTCATAAAGCAAGTTCTTAGAGACGTACAAAGAGACTTAGACTCCCACACAGTAGTGGGAGACTTTAACACCCCCCTGTTAATATTAGACAGATCAACAAGACAGAAAATTAACAAGGATGTTCACGACTTGAACTCACCTCTGGACCAAGCAGACCTAATAGATATCTACAGAATTCTTCACCCCAAATCAACAGAATATATATTCTTCTCAGCATCACACTGCACTTATTCTAAAATTGACCACATAATTGGAAGTAAAACATTCTTCAGCAAATGCAAAAGAATGGACATCATAACAAACAGTCTCTTAGACCACAGTGCAATCAAATTAGAATTTAGGATTAAGAAACTCACTCAAAACCACACAACTACATGGAAACTGAACAACCTGCCCCTGAATGACTACTGGGTAAATATGAAATTAAGGCAGAAATAAATAAGTTCTTTGAAACCAATGAGAACAAAGACACAACTTACCAGAATCTCTGGGACACAGCTAAAGCAGTGTTTAGAGGGAAATTTATAGCACTAAATGCCCACAAGAGAAAGCAGGAAAGATCTAAAATTGACATCCTAACATCGCAATGAAAAGAACTAGAGAAGCAAGGCAAACAAATTCGAAAGCTAGCAGAAGACAAGAAATAACTAAGATCAGAGCAGAACTGAAGGAGATAGAGACACAAAAAGCCCTTCAAAAGATTAATGAATCCAGGACCTGGTTTTTTTTTTTTTTTTTTTTTTTTTTTTGAGACGGAGTCTCGCTCTGTCGCCCAGGCTGGAGTGCAGTGGCGCTATCTCGGCTCACTGCAAGCTCCGCCTCCCAGGTTTACGCCATTCTCCTGCCTCAGCCTCCCGAGTAGCTGGGACTACAGGCACCCGCCACCTCGCCCGGCTAATTTTTTTGTATTTTTAGTAGAGACGGGGTTTCATTGTGTTAGCCAGGATGGTCTCGATCTCCTGACCTCGTGATCCGCCCGTCTCGGCCTCCCAAAGTGCTGGGATTACAGGCTTGAGCCACCGCGCCCGGCCAGGACCTGGTTTTTTGAAAAGATCAACAAAACACATAGACTGCTAGCCAGACTAATAAAGAAGAAAAGAGAGAAGAATCAAATAGATGCAATAAAAAATGATAAAGGGAATATCACCAATGATCCCACAGAAATACAAACTACCATCAGAGAACATTATAAACACCTCTATGCAAATAAACTAGAAGATCCAGAAGAAATGGATAAATTCCTGGACACATACACTCAGCCAAGTCTAAACCAGGAAGAAGTCGAGTCCCTGAATAGACCAATAACAAGTTCTGAAATTGAGGCAGTAATTAATAGCCTACCAGCCAAAAAATGTCCAGGACCAGACAGATTCACAGCCAAATTCTACCAGATGTACAAAGAGGAGCTGGTATAATTCCTTCCGAAATTATTCCAATCAATAGAAAAAGAGGGAATCCTCCCTAACCCATTTTATGAGGACAGCATCATCCTGATACCAAAGCCTGGCAGAGACACAACAAAAAAAGAGAATTTCAGACCAATATCCCTGATGAACATCGATTTGAAAATCCTCAATAAAATACTGGCAAGCAAAATCCAGCAGCACATCAAAAAGCATATCCACCACAATCAAGTCAGATTCATCCTTATGATGCAAGGCTGGTTCAACATATGCAAATCAATAAATGTAATCCATCACATAAAGAGAACCAATGACAAAAACCACTTGATTATCTCAATAGATGCAGAAAAGGCCTTCGGCAAAATTCAACACCCCTTCATGCTAAAAACTCTCAATAAACTAGGTATTGATGGAATGTATCTCAAAATAATAGTACCTATTTATGACAAACTCACAGCTAATATCATACCGAATGAGCAAAACCTGGCACAAGTCAAGGATGCCCTCTCTCACCACTCCTATTCAACATAGTATTGGAAGTTCTGGCCAGGGCAATCAGGCAAGAGAAAGAAATAAAGGGTATTCAAATAGGAAAAGAGGAAGTCGAATTGTCTCTGTTTGCAGATGACATGATTTTATATTTAGAAAACCCCACCGTCTCAGCCCAAAATCTCCTTAAGCTGATAAGCAACTTCAGCAAAGTCTCAGGATACAAAATCAATGTGCAAAAATCACAAGCATTCCTATTCACCAATAATAGAAAAACAGAGAGCCAAATCATGAGTGCTCCCATTCACAATTGCTACAAAGGGAATAAGATACCTAGGAATACAACTTACAAGGGATGTGAAGGACCTCTTCAAGGAGAACTACAAACCACTGCTCAATGAAATAAGAGAGAACACAAACAAATGGAAGAACATACCATGCTCATGGATAGGAAGAATCAATATCGTGAAAATGGCCATACTGCCCAAAGTAGCTTATAGATTCAATGCTATCCCCATCAAGCTACCACTGACTTTCTTCACAGAATTAGAAAATACTTTTAATTTCATATGGAACCAAAAAAGAGCCCGCATAGCCAAGACAATCCTAAGCAAAAAGAACAAAGCTGGAGGCATCATGCTACCTGACTTCAAACTATACTACAAGGTTACAGTAACCAAAACACCATGGTACTGATACCAAAACAGATATATAGACCAATGGAACAGAACAGAGGCCTCAGAAATAACACCACACATCTACAACCATCTGATCTTTGACAAGCCTGACAAAAACAAGCAATGGGGAAAGGATTCCCTATTTAATAAATGGTATTGGGAAAACTGGCTAGCTATATGCGGAAAACTGAAACTGGACAGCTTCCTTACACATTATACAAAAATTAACTCAAGATGGATTAAAGACTTTAACGTAAGACCTAAAACCATAGAAACCCTAGAAGAAAACCTAGGCAATACCATTCAGGACATAGGCATGGGCAAAGACTTCATGACTAAAACACCAAAAACAATGGCAACAGAAGCCAAAATTGACAAATGGGATCTAATTAAACTAAAGAGCTTCTGCTCAGCAAAAGAAACTATCATCAGAATGAACAGGCAACCTATAGAATGGGAGAAACTTTTTGCAATCTATCCATCCGACAAAGGGCTAATATCCAGAATGTACAAGGAACTTAAACAAATTTATAAGAAAAAAACAACCCCATCAAAAAGTGGGAGAAGGATATGAACAGACACTTCTCAAAAGAAGACATTTATGCAGCCAACAGACACAAGAAAAAAAGCTCATCATCACTGGTCGTTAGAGAAATGCAAGTCAAAACCACAATGAGAAACCATCTCACGCCAGTTAGAATGGCGATCATTAAAAAGCCAGGAAACAACAGATGCTGGAGAGGATGTGGAGAAATAGGAATACTTTTACACTGTTGGTGGGAGTGTAAATAGTTAAACCATTGTGGAAGACAGTGTGATGATTCCTCAAGGATCTAGATCCAAAAATACCATTTGACCCAGCAATCCCATTACTGGGTATATACCCAAAGGATTATAAATCATTCTACTATAAAGACACATGCACACGTATGTTTATTGCAGCACTATTCACAATAGCAAAGACGTGGACCCACCTAAATGCCCATCAATGATAGACTGGATAAAGAAAATGTGGCACATATACACCATGGCATAGTATGCAGCCATAAAAAAGGATGAGTTCATGTTCTTTGCAGAGACATGGATGAGGCTGGGAACCATCATTCTTAGCAAACTAACACAGGAACAGAAAACCAAACATCGCATGTTCTCACTCATAAGTGGGAGTTGAACAATAAGAACACATGGACACAGGGAGGGGAATATCATAGACCAGGGCCTGTTGAGGGTGGGGAGCAAGGGGAGGGATAGCATTAGGAGAAATACCTAATGTAGATGATGGGTTGATGGGTGCAGCAAACAACTATGGCACGTGTATACCTATGTAACAAATCTGCACATTTTGCACATGTACCCCAGAACTTAAAGTTTATTAAAAAAAATCTAACTCTTGATTAATGGATATCACCCTTATTTTATTTTTCTGAAGAAATTGCTTATCAAATTTTTATTTTCACATTTTTTTCTACATCTTCCATCATTTCCACTTTCTCCAAGTTCCTTTTTCCTATTTGTTTGGATCTCTTTCTTCCAAGTTGGAGGCGATCTTTAAACGTTTGGTGATCCTGGGCTGCCTGTTCCTGTCTAAGTGTGACTCACTGAAAAGATGAATGGGAACTCTGAGGGAGTAGGTGAGGCTTGTCCACAGAAGGACTTACAACAAGGTCGTTGGGCAGCAAACTGGCTTTTAAATTGGGACAGGACTCCAAGATGTCAGAATTTGGAGGTCTTTTCTCCGAAGCCATTCGGTTATCCAGAGAGAACGTGTCAAACCTCCTGCTGGCAGTGAGGGTGGGGAGGTATGCAATGGGTGGGTGGAGAGAGCTGGGGTGCGCCTGCTGTAGGAGGAGGAAGGAAGTCCATCTTCCCCCTATACAGGCCACTTACCCCACCCTGTTTTTAGTCCCATGCCTCATGCCCACCTTCTGTAGATTTGGATCTCCCCGTCCTCAGCACCTAGACTTCTACAAAACCACCCCCTTTCTTCTTGTCAGTTTCCTCGTCTGCAGGGAGCCAGGTAGTGATCTCCAGCTCTGCCAAGTCAGCTCCTGCTCCTCTCCCTCTTCCAGATATTTGTGGGACTCTCTCATCCATGTTCGTCTCTTCCCTCATTTTATCCCCTTATGAGTTGATATATTCTTGATTCCTTGATTGCCATTTCAGTGGAGTTTTGGAAGGGAGAAGCGAGCAATCTGCCATGCTTACTCAGAAGTGGGGCTGCATTTTAAAAACAAAATCGGCTGCATTGCTCAAAGATGAGGGAGGGTTTAGGAAAACCAATTTTTGTACAAGACATACTTTCTCATGCATATATGTATGCATGCCTTACATGATGAAACTCCTGCGATAGGGGCCAGCCCATGAAATTCCCAGATGGTGAACATAGGACCCACCTCACTGAGTTGCTATGAGAATTAAATGAGCTAATACAAGTAAAATGCTTAGCACGGGGCCTGGCATTTGAGTTCTCAAGGGATAGCAGTGATGATTATTCTGATAGTTTCAGGATGAACTTGACTAAGGGCTCTGGGGATTTAGGGGAACTTCTGTCCGTCCTCTTCTCTGCCCTGAAGGAGGAAGAACCTTCTGCAGGCTTCTCCTGGGAACCCCACCAGCCTGTGGATCTCAGAGCTCTTTGGAGTTTGCAAAGGCAGTGGGGAAATCCCTCTGGTCTTGGCCACTCTGACACTGCATAATCGGCATAACTGGGATCCCAGCTCAGACAGGAATATTCTTGTTTCTTGGCATGAACCTGTCTTTTTGCAAACACAGTCTCTTTGTGTCTGGCCCATCAGCCCTCTTCCAAAGGTTTCTTCTACTCAGTCCTGCCCATACACATCTTTTTCAACAGTAAAGTCACTCTTTAATTTGTAACAAAGATATATGGGTTCTAGTTCTGTTTTTGCCACTAATTGCCTAGAAATAGCTCAAACTTGGGATCTAGATTTGATCTGCCCGATTTGAATCCCAACTCTGCATGAGCTGTGTCCCACAGGCAAGCCCTCAGTCCTCTATGGGCCTGGTTTCCTCATCTGTCAAATGAAGACAATAATAGTTCCTAACTCATAGAGCTACTGTGGGGCTGAAAGAAATAATCCATGTAACGCTCCCAGCCTGGTACTCAGAGTTCAAATAAAGCTAGCTATAAAGATTACTATCTTTCCCAATTTAAACTCTCCTGCAAACTTTGTAGCTCCAGGCACAACTTGAGGTGAGGACTCAGAGGAAATGTGATTTCCTTGATTTTGTATGTAGCTTCTACTAGATCACATAGCAGCTGAGCAACATAGCAGCTAATGAAAGCAATTCTGTATAATTCCAAGTCCAGGAGCTTACGTTTTCAAAAGTATGTCATTCAGACTTAAAAAAACCCCAATCTTCTTGAGTAGTTTTCATGTCATATAGAAAAGCCCTTTATGGCAAAAATGGTATTTGATTTTTGTTTTTGTTCAAAGCAGTTCTTATCACAAATTTAAAAACTGATCACCAAACTTCCTTGGCTCTTCCAAGCCTAGTTTTATAAATGAGTTATTATACTGCCCTCTTGTGGAACACATTGATTTCCTTGACTTAAAATCCTTGCTTAGATTTGAAATAGGACTCCCATTTATAATTTATCATTCATAGTATTAGGTTCATTGGAAGGTATGCTTTATCCACATATTTCACAAAACTCTTTTAAAAATGAATTATTCTTTCATTTTCAGTTGTTTGAACTTGGAGGCTTGATGTTCACCGATTCTATCTTCCTACAGCGATTCTACCCAGCGGGTATGTCAATCCTGCTCCTCGAGCTTCCTCTGGGTTCAGAGGCGACTCATAAATTAGTCCACAGCAATTGAGGCACAGTGGGGAGAGCAGGCCACAGGCCACAGGCCAATTGTTCTGCGGGGGTTGCGGTTAAAACTCAAGGAAACTGCCTGAAAGCCTCCTTTGTGCCAGTCCCCGTCCAGCCTCACCCCAGCTGGAGGCGCCGATGATCCTAAAGAGGATCAGAACATGCCACCCCCAAAATACGCTACCTGGGAAGAAAGACATTTCGAGCTGTAGGCAATGAAGAAACAACAGATGTAGTAAAAGTTCTCCGCCCGCCCTTATCTGCCTAAATGCAGGACCTAAATTTTGCTTTGAGGAAGATGCCCCCCTGTACCCGGAAGAAGGACAGTGACTCTTATCACCGGTGATGGGAGTTGCATCGAGAAGAATCTGCATAAACCAACCTTACAGAGAGAATTTTTATCTTCCATTATTTTCTCCAATATATTCCTAAGCAATTTCTCACAATTTATTACCCCAGAAGCCCAAACATTCTTTCCTTTGTCCAGTCACTTATCCATAATTTATCGCCCTTTGTGAAAACAGTATATACTTTCTCACATCTAACCACTTATTTGAGTTTTCACTTCTTTTTGTGAAGCTCCTGTGCACATAAAAATATTAACATCAGTTAAAATTGTATTGTTTTTCTCTTGTTAATCTGTTTTATCAGCTTAATTTGAATGTCCCCAGGACTGAATCATAAGAGAGTAAAAGGTTTCCTCCTCTCTAATGCCAGGTGTGGAGTTTTTCGGCAGAGGAGCAGGACGTGGGTCAGCAGCCTTCAGGCCCTTCTCTAGGAGAGGTTCTTGCAGTTGGTTCAACTCTTGAAAAGTTACTCCCAACTTCAGCAACCACAGTTACTGTGCCTGACAAATGGCAAAAGACAAGAAACCAACCACACAAAGATCCCAGGGTTCCAGGCAGGGTTTTCCCTGCCTCGTCTTGACTTTCAGGTGGCTTTATGTGCCTATGCAATGTTGCAATGTTAATCCTCGAGGTGAAATCCAAGCTGGTTTATCCATTGAGCTGCCAGGGCCAGTGGTGATGGTGAGCAACGAGGCACTAAATTTCTTCTCCTACAATACAAAGGATCTGCTCAACGCACTCGCAATTTCACAGTACAAACAGCTATTCTGTATTAGATCAGCAAAGGAAACCAGTCCCTGTGCAAAGACAATTTTAGATCTATGTCCTGTTTCTTGTGGAAACGCGAAACCAAAGGGGAGCCCACTGGCAGGACAGAGCAAGCACCCGTGAAGGTGCAGCGTCTTTTAAACTTAAGTTCTGATTCAGCAGGTTTGCGGCGGGTCCTGCGAATCCATCCGTTAACAAGCATCCCCGGCGGGCGGGGTTCTGATGCAGAGTGTAGGAGGGCTGCCTGTGTTCTGAGAAACACTGGATGGTTCTGCCAAGATTCAATAGCAGACATTATTACAATTATCGGGAGACACAGGCTGTGCCAAATAGTAAAATAAAAATAAATATATTTACATTTCCCAGGGTTTGGCCCAATCAGACTGCTTGGCTTACATAAATCCCAGCGCATAGGCATTTGCAAACAATAAGCATATGTTTAGCATCCTAAACTCTACTTTTAAATAAAACATTAAGGAATAGTCATGATTTATGCAATTAGTAAGTCCACAATTAACACTGAAGACTATTAACAATAATTAACACATAATTTTTGCTATGTAATACTAATTTTAAAATACCTTTCACAACTCAAGGGATCAGGCAGTTGTTCAAATTTTTCTAAAGGCCTGAACATTTTCTAGAAGGCTTACACCAGCATCCATGACTATCCTCCTTTCTTGGAAACTGGACCTTCAGATCTCATTCATGTGTTTGATAATTTCATCATAAAGAACAAAGACAACTGTGATGTGCAGACATACTCTGCCATAGCACAGAATTGTTCTTTGTAAAAGTTTTTTCAATACAAACTTTATATGAAAAAAATGCCCTTCAAGAAAAAAAGTTATCAAAATATACTTTTCTTGGAAGCTTCTGGTATTTGTATGGGAAATAAAATCCAGTTTAACCACATATTTTTATTTTTTATTTTTTGCTTATGAATTTTAAAAAAGATTACTGAGTGCCTATTTTGTTAAAGGCACTCTTCTCAGTATTGGCCTAGCACCATCTTTAAGGCAATTTTCAGTGAATATAATATATATTGATTATATATTATACACTTCCTTATTGACTAATACAAGATAGAATAATTTCAAAAGAAATGATTTTCCTGGGCATCATTTTAGCAGAAGTTCTGCTTCCTTTTCTTTCATGCATAGAAAATGTGTTCTCTCCTAATGCAGAGGGGCGGGGATGCTTTTTCTGCTCCAATGAATGGCCAGGAGAAAATTGCTTTCTCTTTGTATATGAACTCAAGGGCCAACATTATTCTAGCAACAGTAGGACAGGTGGCAAAAGTGTTCTTGTGTCCTAGTTGTTGCTATTAGAAAGTTCAGGCAACTAGAAAGTTGCCTGAGGTCATGCTCTGCAAGTTATGTACCTTACATAATGAGGAACTGGAGAGAGAGCCAAAAATTCCCAATTAAAAATACGCAAGCTAGGTGAGGTGGCTCACGCATGTAATCCCAGCACTTTGGGAGGCCAAGGCAGGAGGATCGCTTGAACCCAGGAGTTCAAGACCAGGCTGAGCAACATAGTAGAACACTGTCACTACAAAAAATTAAAAAATTAGCGAGATGTGGTGGCATGTGCCTGTGGTCCCAGCTACCCAAGAGGCAGAGGTGGGAAGATCACTTGAGCTCAGGAGTTGGAGGCTGCAGTAAGCCACAATTGCTGCCACTGCATTCAGCCTGGGCAAAAACAGAGCAAGATCCTGGCAAAAAAAAAAAAAAAAGAAAAGAAAAGAAAAAGAAACTAAGCTAAACAACCCCCAAACAAACAGACCAACAAGCAAAAAACAAGGGAAACAAATCCTGCAAGTAGTATAAGCCTGAACTGGACTTGAACTTGGGTCTGACACCAGAGGCTGACCCCGTGCTACCCACCCTGAAGCACCTAGCACTGTGCGATGTAGAGAGCGGAGCTTAAAAAGGGACTGGTTCAATGATGTATAAATAATGCAAACACTTTCTGATATACAGGCACTCAACTACCATTATTAAGGAAAACTACAAAATTTCTATTCATTATTGTGCCTGAATGACTTCTGGGGCCTCATTACAAGAAGAAACAATGGTTAGGAACTGTAATTAATCCAAACGCAGATTATGTAATGGCTTTAACCAAAGCAGAGATTTGATTTCGGCTTTCTCTAAAGCAAATGACCAAATGTAGCTACTCTTTTAACTGGCTAGTCCTTACCGGTTCACAGACCATCATTGTAACTGAAATATTCTAGCCCTTTGTCTTATTTGTTGTAAGATTTTCTATCTTGCTCCTACTTATCAATACTGGTCTAGAACTAATTTTAATAATAGTAATATAAATAAAATTCAATTACTATTTTTGCAAAAGTAGTAAATACATGTATATGGTTCAAAGTGTAAAAGACACAAAAAGGTATTCAGTGAAAAGTCTCCTTCTACCATTGTCCCTGGCTACCTAGTTTGCTTCAGAGTCAGCCAAGGTCACCAGTTTCTTGTGTATCCTTCCAGAGATATTTATGTATTCACAAGCAAATATGTATATGTGTTTTCTTCCTCCCCTCTTATTTTTAGAAATATTTTTGAGGACAAAATAGGTAATATCAACTTTTCTGCTTCAGCTACTCAGGAGGCCGAGGCAGGAGGATCACACTGATTCTTTATTGTTTTTCACTGAAAATTATCCTTTGGAGGTCATTTCATTTGGTTACAAAAGGGTTCTTCCTCATTCTTTTGTAGCTTCATAGTTTCCAATGGTAAGGATGTACCATAATTTGTTTAGCAAGACACCTACTGATGGGCATGTAAGTTGCTTCTAGTCTTCTACTATTATCAGCGATGCTGAAATGAATAACATTGTGCATGCAGGTGCAGGTGTCATTCTAAAGCCATCTCATCGTTTCTTTCTTGCTTACTTTTGATTATATTTGGTCTTGTTTTTGGAATACTTGGTAAAACCCTGAATATGTTCAACATTTGGTTTGGTTGCCTAGAAAGCAGCCAAGAGCAAGCCTTCTAAGCCTGATCGAGTAGATACATATTCCCTGAGTGTCTCCAAAGCAAAAACCCTAAACCCTTAAAACAAAAGAGTTTCATAAAAGTTACTCCAGTAATTTTGGAGATGAGGGACTGCTCATCGTCCTCAAATTCAAACTGCCAAAGCACAGTCAAGATCCTGCTGTGATCAAGAGCCCAGACTTCCAGACGTAGGAGACAGCCTGGTAACAAGACTTCTGGCTCAGGACTGGGTGAGCAGAAGCTTACAGGAGAGTCTGTGGACGCAGATGGGGCGCTCAAAGGATCACGTACATAGCTGGTTTTTCTTTAAGGAGAGCCATACAGCGTATGATGAAGGGCAGGAAATAGCCACTTTGCTCAAACTCCAGAAGGCAAATAGGAACCAGACTTCAGAAAGGTCTAGTCCCGCCTCCAATGTTACACATTGAAAAGATCATTATGCACTATCTTGAAAAGGACTAACCTGTCTCTTAGGAGCATCTGAGTCAATGTGGTGCCCAGACAATGGGAATAGTGGTTAACATTACAGACTCTGGGGTCAGGTAATTAAAATCCCTGTTCTCCCATTTAGTAGCTGTAAGTAACTTCTTTGTGCCTCCTCTCTTCTAAAAAATTGGGTCATTAATCATAGCTTCCCTAAAGGGCTGTGTGTAGATTAAACGGGATAAGATCTCCAAAGTATTGAGCACAGTGCCTGGCACATAATATGTGCTTGATAAATGGTGGCGATGGTGATCCTTTGAGAAACAGGAAGCATTTCACAATTTAATTCTATACCACAAGCATGCTACTGGAACATTTCGTGAAGACTCGTAGAAATAAATACCTGTTCACATATTCTTGACTATCATGTTTCTAGCCTCAGGATTTTGATTTATTTTGTACTGTGGTGTCAATTACAGAGAAAAACCACATTCTAGAAACGAGAGATGGGGACCCTGAATGGGGCCTCATTTGTGAACTGTGCTGGGACATCCTGGTGTGTGCCATACAGTCCTGTAATTGATCAGCGTCCTTTGAATCTTTCCCATTTTTTTCTTCCTTGTTGATTGGCTGTGACCATCTGAAAGAAAGATGGTGGAGAACATCTCTTCATCCTTACTGACAGTGAAAATCTGTTATTTCAAAGGGGAAGCTCATGCTTTATATCCTCTTATTCTCCTAAGGGCCTCTTAAAAGCACACCACAGTTATTTGGTAGGTTAAAATTCCAATGAAAAGCTTTTAAGTTATCATGTTTGTTAACTGCTAATTTGGGGATAGCATCATGTAACAGGGGACTCAGTCCCTGCTACAGACCCAGGACACTGGGGTCTTGAATGCCCAGCTTCATACAATGGCCTGTGATATTGATACTTATTATAAGGCGTAGCGAGAATAAAAGGCTGGTTCTTATCAATGAACTCACTGTTATCAATGAACTCACTGTTCCACAGTGAAACTGAAGATGGAAAACAATTCACATCTTACCAATACCCTCATATGAGGGAAGTTTTTCCCCCTTATCCAGGTGCAGTTCAGTGAGGAAGTTGACACGGATTCCAATACCACTGGCAGTGCTAGCAAAACAGAGGTCAAGGGTCATAGTGGCCACTGTATGAAAGTTAAACAAGAAGTGAGTAAGATCTGATGTTTGGGAAGTGAATAAGATCTGACGTTTGGGTAGCACTTTTGCATCCATAAAATGCTCAGGAGAGCATGACAGATTTATCATGGATGGGAAACCTGAGGCTCATCCGTGGTGAGATCTGAGCTGGAAGCCAGTCTTCAGGCCCCTGGCTAAGTGTGTCGTCTCCTAGACATACTGCCTCTGTTCATTTCCCTCCGAATTCTTCTGGTTTCAAAATGACTAGTTAGCTCTGTCTCAATGCTCTCACACCTCCTGCTCTTTTAGCAGCTGCCCTATTTGTGTCATTTGTTTACTTAAATCATTTATTATAGAGTTTCTGCATTTTTATATTCTTTTAAAAGAGATAATGTATTGTACAACTCTCAAAAGGCAGAAGATTATTCAGTAAAGTCTCCTTTCCCCTCCACATCCCAGCCATCCAGATCTCTTTCCAGCAACCAGTGTTACCAGTTTCTTATGTATCTGTCTGGAGAAATTCTATGGGTACACAAACAATTACATTCTACCATTTTCTATCATCACAATGGTAAAATATTATATGTATGATTCCTCGGAACCTTGCTTTTTTCATTTAATATATCTTGTTGGTCACGCCATATCAAAGAGATGTAAAAAAGATTTCTAATTATATATTTTACAGTAAAAAATACTCTATGACTGTTTCATAATGTATTTAACCAGTCTCCTCTTGGTGGACATTTGGGATATTTAAATTTTTTCCTACTAAGAACAACTTTGCAATGAATAACTTTTTCCACACAGTTACATCATTTTGCACATGTGCAGATGTATCTGTAGGATAAATCCCTAGATGTAGAATCGAACAGCTGTGTCAACAGCTGTGCATCTGTAATCTCCACAGAAGGCAGAGACTGTGTTTTATCTTCATCTATCCTTAGTGTCTAGCACAGGTCTTGATACTTCATAGATGTTCAATAGGTATGTGGACAAATTAATGAATGAGTGATTTCAGAGAACGAGTTCAGAGAGTGGTCAACAAATCTTTGTGGAACAAATCAATGAATGAGTTCAGAGAATGAATGAGTTCAGAGAATGAATGAGTTCAGAGAATGAATGAGTTCAGCTGGGATGATCATGAAGGGCATGGTGACTTTTGGCACCATCTCTTGTATTTCATATACTATTCTGAAAATGACATCAAAATTTAATGTTCTTCCTACTTATAACTTTCTTCTGCAGGTTTTTATTTTTTATTTATTTTTAGGTTTTTAGAGACAGGGTCTTACCATGTTGCCCAATCCGGTCTTGAACTTCTGATCTCAAGCAATCCTCCCGCCTTGGCCTCCGAAAGTGCCAAGATGACAGGTGTGAGCCACCATGCCCGGCCCTTGTGCAGCTTTTAACTTTTCTCAGAATTTGTATTTGTGTATTTTTTAACTCATAAAAATTAAAAAACATTTTAATAGACAGGGATCTGTGTCACCCAAGTTGGAGTACAGTGGTGTGATCAGAGCTCACTGCAGTCTTAAACTCCTGAGCTCAAGCCATCCCTCCCAGGCATCCCAAGTGACGGCACTTCAGGCATGCAGCATGGAGCCTGACATCGTTTATCTACTTTTTATCGATCAGAAGAGACATAATTTCAACTCCCCACGTGGTTATACTTCTGGGTTATGAATCATAGTTTGTAAAACTCCGCTTAAAGATGTTCTTCAAAACTTCTTTGGACTTTTAGTTGTAATTTGGACTGATTGCTTTTTAGTTCTACAGCTATTACACTGAGCCTTGTTTTCAGCACACAGCTGGGTCGATTCCACTATGTCTTATATCCAAATATCCAATGTCTTCTTCTTTCTGGATTTTTCACTTTTGCTCTATTTTTTTTTTCCATAAAGAATGTACAGCTCACCGTTTTGAGTACTGGCATGTCCAAAGAAGTCCTCATTTTGCTCTCATACATGAAATGCTTTGAGTGGTTGTAGAATCCCAGATTGGAAATAATTTTCTATAGAATTTTGAAGGCATTATTCTAGCATCATTTCTAGCAACCATCATTTCTAGCAACCTGTGTTAGAGATGAAACGCTTGATACCTATTCTTTCTTTTTCTCCCTGTTCTTTGAATTAAGAAATTCCACCAGAATAGGTATAAATATAAAGTTGGCCCTTCATATCCATGGATTCTACATCCTTGGATGCAATCACACGCAAATCAAAAATATTCAGGAAAAAAATTCCACAAAGTTCCAAAAAGCAAAACTTGAATTTGTTGCGCTCTGAGTGCTGTGTTGAATCCATGCGAATGAAGTGACGAGTAGGCATTGTTAGGCATTGTATTAAGTATGTATTAGACATTGTATTAGGCATTGTATTAGGTATTATATTAGGTATTAGATGTTGTATAATGTATTAGATATTGCATTGAGTATTGTATTAGACATTGTATTAGATATTGTATTAGGTACTGTATTAGGTAGTAGGCATTCTATTAGGTATTGTATTAGGTATTAGGCATTGGTTTAGGTATTGTATTATGTATTGCATTAGGCAGTGTATTAAGTATTGTATTAGACATTGTATTTGGTATTGCAGCAATCTAGAGATGATGTAAAGTATGTCTATCTAGGGATATGCATAGGTTATATACAAATACTACAGCACTTTATATAAGAGACTTGAGAATCTGCAGATTGTGGTATCTGAGAGGGATCCTGGAGCTAATCACTATATGGATTATATGTATAATCCACAGGGAGGACTATAAGTAAGGAGTGGGCGTGTGTGTGTTAATTTCAGGTGGGTCGTTAATCTTTTTTTTTTTTTTTTTTCTGGCTCTGCCGCCCAGGCTGGAGGTGCAATGGCGCAATCTCAGCTCACTGCAAGCTCCGCCTTCCAGGTTCACGCTATTCTCCTGCCTCAGCCTCCCGAGTAGCTGGGACTACAGCTGCCCACCACCATGCCTGGCTAATTTTTTGTATTTTTTAAATTAGAGACAGGGTTTCATCATGTTTTCCAGGATGGTCTCTATCTCCTGACCTCGTGATCCGCCCTCCTGGGCTTCCCAAAGTGCTGGGATTACAGGCGTGAGACACCGCGCCCGGCCTTGGGTCATTAATCTAAAGACTTGAGTCTTCAGCTCAGGTTATGTCTCTCACCTTCATAATTGTTTTGCCATTTTTTTTTCTTTCCTTCTGGAAGTCCTACTTGACAAATATTAAATCTTCTGGACCTATCCCCTCTGATTTAATTTTTCTCCCATATTTTCCATCTCCTAGTGGATGTAGAGTGACTTCTGGAGTGTTTGTCTGAAGGCGTCCTACTCACA
Organism: Macaca mulatta; assembly: GCF_049350105.2. Lineage (NCBI taxonomy): Eukaryota > Metazoa > Chordata > Mammalia > Primates > Cercopithecidae > Macaca > Macaca mulatta. The sequence goes on along the minus strand of NC_133421.1, from coordinate 8,300,514 downwards.
CCTACCCTCAGGGAGTGCCCTATCGGGCGTCCCACGCAGAAATAAGCCAGTGGTGGTAACAGACCTATACAAACGCTGGAGGAAACTCATTGGAGCTTACATAATCCATCAACTTGCTTTCCTGATTTTTAACCCTCAATTTCACCTGCCACTGCGAGGGCCTGGAGGCATCACTCAGCCCAACCCCACTGTATACCCGGGGAGTCCGAGACCCGGGGTACAGCGCGACCCGAGATGATTCGGCCTGCGGGAGGGCCCGGACTGGACGCAGGTCTCCTGACTCCCAGCTCGGGGCTTTGGCTGCTGTATTCTGCTTGGTGACCCGCGTCTTCGCGGTAGGTTGAGGTGGCCGCAGCATCTGGCCTTACCCTTCTCACACGCCACACTCCCGGGTCTCTGGCTCTGGAGTCCGCAGAATTTGCGCCTGCGCCAAGCCACTGAGGCAAGGCTGCTCCGGGCGGAACCCGCCCTCTTTGCCCTGGCAACGCGTCACTTGTTGTCATGGAGACCGCGATGTTTACCTCTTTGTTCTGCAAGAGCTGGAAGCTCCATTTAGGGTAAGGAGGCTCCCATCCCGAGCTTGCGAAGTGGTTCTGTGTGGCGCTGAGGTAAGTAAACCTTGACCCTATCCCACCGACCCCCACCCGCAACCCTCCCCGCCTAACCAAATCCTCATGGCGTGGGGATGAGCCCTAATTTAGGTCCCCACCTCTCTGAGGACTACTCAGACTTATCCAGGAGTCTTGGGTTAAATGCTGGGCTCCACACTCAGATAAATTTGGTAGAAGTCATAAAAGGGACTGGACTAGGAAGAAATGGAGAAACTCCATGTTGTCTGAGGGGGCTGGGTGGGCTGCGGTTCTCAGCCTGGTCAAGATCTGACTCTAGTTTCATCCTTACATATGTGAAGGCTTCAGAGATCCAGAGGCCCCTAAAAGCAGCGGCTCAGACTTTGAGGTAGAGTTGGAATTGGGGGCAGATTTCAGCCCTATCTGAGGAAGACAGTTCTCACGGTCCATCAGAGTTGTATGGAGATGAAGTGGGTAATTTTAGTGTTTCCATTGCCGACAGCTTCTGCCAGCTGGCTTCCCCTGTGTTGTTCCCCTTCCTGTCCTCTCCTTTCCTTTGTCCTGGAAGTTTTTAGATTCTTTTACGTGTTGAACAGGTTCGATACCCAGTTGTCAGTTTACACGTCACATTTCTTCTTCTTCCTCTTCCTCTTCTTCTTCTTCCTCCGCCTCCTCTTCCTCCTCCTCCTCCTTCTCCTTCTCCTCCTCCTTCTCTTTCTCCTCCTCCTCCTTCTCCTCCTCCTCCTCTTTCTCCTCCTATTCTTCCTCCTCCTCCTCCTCCTCTTCCTCTTCTTCTTCTTCTTCTTCCTCTTCCTCTTCCTCTTCTTCTTCCTCTTCTTCTCCTAGAAAACATGTCTGGGTTCATCTGTTTGGCAGAACATTACTCCACGACCTCGCAATTCTAATGTTGAGCTAAAGCAGTCAGATACAAAATAATACACACAGTATGATTCCATTTATGTTAAATTCAAAAACAGCAAAACGAATTTGTAGTGTTAAAAGTCAGGATACTGGTTACCCTGAGGGGCTTGAGGTGGAGTTGCTGGGAAGAGGTTAGAGATGCCGGTAATGCTTGTTTCTTGGTTTGGGTGCCAGCTACACAGGTGGATTCATTTTGTGTACAGATCATGATTTATTCAACTTTCCATATGTATGTCATGCTTTAATAAAAATTGACATAAAAAGGACAAATTGCTTTCATTTAATCTAAAAGAGTCTACCTCTGATCCGGACTTTGGAAACCTCAAATGGCTAAACTATTACAACCTCCGCCCAAGTTCCTGCCCTCAGAGTGGCACATTGCTAACAAGAACCAGTACCACAGAGCAGATGCCCAAAGGTCCCGATCGGAACGCCTGGTCGCAGAAAGCCAGAGGCTTGTGGATGAAATTGGAAAGACTACAAGAAAATCTCAAAGTGATGTGAACAAGAAACTAGGTAAGAAAACATGCTTGGCATATTCGCGAACATGCTAGGATGAGGCTGATGAGCTTAGCTATAGTGTCATGTTCAGGTGTGGCAACGTATTATTCTTGAGTATTAGAGAAAATCGAGTGTATTCCCCAGATTCTATGTTTAAGTTCACTGCCCTAAGATAGACACAAGGTAACCCAGTCTGATTTTCAGCCACCCATCATTCATTTATTTGTTGATTTGATGCACAGTTATTGAGCATCTATGGGCATCTATATACTACACATGAGGCATATCACAGGGAATGATCAGAATCTCTGCTTTGTAGGGGCTTTTAGCTTGAAGAGGATAAAGACAAAAAAATTAATCATCAGAATACAGTCAGCACTTCGTATCCATGGGTTCAGCCAATTGTAGGTCCAAAATACTTAGGAAAAAAACCAATAAAAGATAACAATACAACAATTAAAAATACATATAGAAACAATACAGTTCAACAACTATTTACATAGTGTTTGCATTGTATTAGGTATTATAAGTAAGCTGGAGATGATTTAAAGTATACTGGCTGGGTGTGGTAGCAGCTGCTGGGAGTCCTAGCTACTTGGAGGGCTGAGGCAGTAGGATCGCGTGAGTCCAGCAGTTAGAGCCCACCCTGGGTGATACAGCAAGACCCTGTTTCTTAAAAAAAATAGAAAAAGAAAAGAAGAAAGAAAGAGAGAAAGAGAGAAAGAAAGGAAGAAAGGAAGAAAGGAAGGAAGGAAGGAAGGGAGGGAGGGAGGGAGGGAGGGAGAGAGAGAGAGAGAGAGAGAAAGAAAGAAAGAAAGAAAGAAAGAAAGAAAGAAAGAAAGAAAAAGAAAGAAGGAAGAAAGAAGGAAAAGAGAAAAGGAAAGTACATGGGAGGATGTGCATAGGTTAAATGCAAACACTACACCATTTTGTATAAAAGACTTGAGCATCCATGGATTTTGGTATCTGTCAAGGACTCTGGAACAAATCCTCCGAGGATACCAAGGGACAATTGTATAACCAGATAGGTGCTGGGGTGGGGGAACAAAGACAGGGGTGGAGTAGACATGAAACACTGGAAAAGTTTTTCTAGAGAAGAACATTTACTTGAGTCTTAAAAGAAGAGTCATTTCCTCTTGACAATTCCTTACTTAAAACAGTACTTATTTATATTTATTTAAATTTCTTGAGACAGAGTCTCGCTGCATCACCCAGGCCAGAGTACAGTGGCACAATCTCAGCTCACTGCAATCTCTGCCTTCCAGGTTCAAGAGCTTCTCCTGCCTCAGCCTCCCGAGTAGCTGGGATTACAGACATACGCCATCACACCTGGCTAATTTTTGTATTTTCAGTACAGATGGAGTTTCACCATGTTGGCCAGGCTGGTCTTGAACTCCTGACCTCAGGTGATCCACCTGCCTCGGCCTCCCAAAGTGCTGGGATTACAGGCGCGAGCCACTGTACCTGGCCTAACACAGTATTTAAAAGGTAGTGTTCTTTAGCAAAGATCTCAGGAAAGCACATTAAAACAAAAGATAGTGTCCTTAAATAATCAAAACAAAAATAAACATAAAACAAAACAAACAACCAATATCTCATAAATGCCAAAAAGGGATTAACCAGGGGTCACCAACTCAACTATCTACAGGGACCAAGCAGGTAGCATAGGGGTTGGGTGTAAGGCATTAGGGTTTAGTAGAGACTGTGGGGACCTGGAGAACATGTGCCCCATCTAAGGAGGAAGGTGCTACTCGATTTCAACCCATTTCTTCCAAGAAAGAACATGGGCCCAGTGTTGCCTAATTGTTGGATTTTTTTTTTTTTTCAAGAAAATCTGGAAAGCTGGAATTTATTCACGTTTTCAATGTTGGTAACTGATTTAATTTATTTATAACACTGGGCCAGCTGTACAAACACATTTGTGGATCAAACCTGGTCTGAGGACTGTAGTTTCTAATTTCCAATAAACTAAACTTTCATTCAGGTCAGCAATGTTAGATGTTAGGCTCTCCTTATAGGTTGACCCTTACATTGATACCACCCTGCAGATAGGCCTGTTCTAAATAATTGTGCAAATAGATAGGTGTTAAAAATGAGAAGGCACCTGGGTGTGGTGGCTCAGGCCTATAATTCCATCACTTTGGGAGGATGAGGTGGGCAGATCACGAGGTCAGGAGATCGAGCCCATCCTGGCTAACACAGTGAAACCCTGTCTCTACTAAAAATACAAAAAATGTATCGGGTGTGGTGGCGCGCATCTGTAGTCCCAGCTACACAGGAGGCTGAGGCAGGACAATCGTTTGAACCCAGGAGATGGAGGTTGCAGTGAGCCAAGATCGCGCCACTGCACTCCAGCCTGGGTGACAGAGCGAGACTCTGTCTCAAAAGAAAAAAGAGAAGGCATTATTCATTTTTACAATACTGTGTTTCAGTATATATGGGAAAAAGTGAACCTTCATTGATTCATTGAATCATTTTAAAAATTAGCCATTAGGCATTAAAAAATCAAATACGTAGGAATGAATCTAGCAAAAGATGTGCAAGTGTTTTGCACTGAAAAATCATTTTTGCAAGAAATTAAAGAAACTCTTAGTAAATGCAGGGATTTATGAGTTAATGAATTGGAAAGCCTAGTATTTAAAAGTGTTGATTCCCTTCAAAAATTAATCTATAGATTCAATGCAGTGCTAATGCAAATCTCAGCAGTTTTATGGTGAAATTGGCAAACTGCTTCTAAAATTCATATGGAAATGCAAAGCATCAAGAATAGGAACTAGGCTGGGTGCAGTGGCTCATGCCTGTAATCCCAGCACTTTGGGGGGCTGAGGCAGGTGGATCACCTGAGGTCAGGAGTTTGAGACCAGCCTGACCAACATAGCGAAACCCTGTCTCTACTAAAAGTATAAAAGAAGTAGCTGGGCATGGTGGCGCACACCTGTAATTCCAGCTACTCAGGAGGCTGAGGCAGGAGAATTGCTTGAACCCGGCAGGCAGGCGGAGGTTGCAGTGAGCCAAGATCGTGCCACTGCACTCCAGCCTGGGCGACAAGAGCGAGAAGCCATCTCAAAAGAAAGAAAATAAAAAAAATAGGCACAACTATCTTAAAGAAGAACACAGTTGGAAGACTTCTACCATAGGTACTGAGAGCTGTGACAAAGCTATGGCAACTGAGACAGCAAAGTATAAGTGGGGAGAGACCTGTTGACCAATGAAACATGACAAAGTCCACAAACAAACCCACACACATTCATCTGAGTATGACAAAGCAACACTACAGTGTAATGGGAAAAGGAGAGCCTTTTCTAATTGGCCAATTAGATATTCATATAAAACAATGACATTCCGGCTGGGCGCAGTGGCTCATGCCTGTAATCCCAGCGCTTTGGGAGGCCAAGGTGGGAGGATCACAAGGTCAGGAGATCGAGACCATCCTGGCTAACACGGTGAAACCCTGTCTCTACTAAAAATACAAAAAATTAGCCAGGCGTGGTGGCAGGCACCTGTAGTCCCAGCTACTCTGGAGGCTGAGGCAGGAGAATGGCGTGAACCTGGGAGGTGGAGGTTGCAGTGAACCGAGATTGCGCCACTGCATTCCAGCCTGGGCGACAGAGCAAGACTCCATCTCAAAAAAAAAAAAAAAAAAAAAGATATTCCAACCCCTAACTCGTATTTTCTATCTATCTATCTATCTATCTATCTATCTATCTATCTATCTATCTATCTATCATCTATCTATCTATCTGCAAATCTAAGTGGAGTGTATATCTAAATGGGAAAGGTGAAACAATCATCACTTAGGGGAGAATATCTTTATGATCTTTATGACTTGGAGAAGGCAAAGATTTCTTAAGCAGGACTGAAAAGAGCCATTCATAGAAAAGAAAAATAATACATTGAACTATATTAAAATGAAGAACTTTCGTTTAACAAAAACACCTCATCAAAAGGCTAAACAGCAATCTAAAGAGTACGAGAAGATATTTGCAATATATGTATCTGACAAATCCATATTCAGAATATATAAAGAACTTTTAAGAATACAAAAGAAAAAGACAGATAACTCAACAAACAAATGGACAAAACCTTGACAGACGCCTTACAAGTGAGGACATTCAAACAGCCGATGAACATGTGAAGAAGTGCTCTAGTTTTATGAGTCATCAGGGACATACAAATTAAAATCAAGTTGAGATGCCATTATACAGCCATGGAATGGCTACAATTAAAAAGAAGGAAGAGAACAAAAAGAAAGGAGAGGGAAGAGGATGTGGAGCAACTGGTACTGTCATACTCTGCTGGTGGAAATATAAACTGCTATAATCACTTTGGAAAGCTTTGGCAGTATTGAGTATAGTTGAAGATATGCCTACTTTTCACCTGGTTATTCTACCTTTAGAGTTTTATCATACAGGAATATATGTTTACCAAATATATATGCTGCAATGGCCAAAGGAGTGCCATTTGTAATGGCCCCAAACTAAAACTACCCACATGCTCATCAACAGTAGGATGGATAAATCTGCTACACTTTACAGTAAAGAGAATGAGTGGTCTACAGCTATACACAACACTACAGATGACTCTTACAAACTTAGTAAGATGTTGAGTGAAATAAATGACACACAGATGAGTACGTGCTGTATTATTCTATTTATGTAAAATAAAGCAAACCAAATAAAAGGGAAAAGTTAATCTATACTGTTAGAAGTCTACCTTGGTGTGTGGCATGATAGGAACTGGAAGGGGTCATGAGAGACCTCCTAGGATGCCAGTTATATTCTGTTTCTTGAGTTGGGTCTGTGTTATACGTGTGTGTTCACTATGAAAATGCATTGAATTTTATGATTTTATAATATGTGTACTCCTCTATAGGTTTTTGATATTTCAATAAAAAGTTAAAAATAACTTGCAAGTACCTGTGCTGGTGCTGATGATACAGATACACCAGACTGGTGCTTGCCCTTGGGGAGCTTGCAGTCTGAAAGTAGAGATGAGTCCAGTACAGGATACCCAGGATACGGTGTGATTCATCCCATAAGTGGCACCAATAAAGCACCGTCAGATTGGAGGAGAGGGCAAATCACTTCCAACTGGTCACATCCAATGACTACTCAATTTCCCAATCTAACACTCACTTAGTGTTCATCCAACTTGACCTCTCTACAATACTGGATGCTCAAAACGGGATGCGTCCAGTTACTTTTAGAATTCTATGGCACAAATTTTTCCTGATTCATTTCCTTTCTCTCTGGCCATTTATTCCTCTTCTCTGTTGTTGATGCTTCTTTCTCCATTCATTTCCTATTGGTGTTCTTTAGTGTTTTGTTCTTGGTCTTCTTAGCTTTTTCTTCTCTTCCCTCTATGCAATCTCTCTTGATGACCTCATTAGAAATTTTATCACTATTTTCTTTGTGTTATTGGTTTGCAAATAGAAATCTTCAACTCTAATTTCTCATGAGAACTTTTTGGGGAAATAGAGAACTACTTGCTATATATTGCCACCTAGATTCCTTCAGGCACCTCAAAATAAGTATATCCCAAGATGAACTCATGACTGTCCTTCAAAACTTGCTTCTGCTTCTGTAGTTCCCTATCCTGGTTAATGGGACCAGAGCTCATTCATTCATTCATTCATCCTTCAAATAGGTCTGACCCTGTGCTAGATGCTTAGGAGTATAAAATTGAAAAAGACTGATACATTCTACTATGCAAGAGAGACAAAACACAAGTAAAAAGACAAGTAACTAAAATTATTGTAAGTTGCTGGCCTAGATGAAGGCAATGACAGTAAAGATGGAGAGAAAAGGTGCTCGATAATATGTATGTTGGATTTATGAATGAATTTTAACAACAGAAGTCAAGGAGATAGCTTGGACAAAATAATAAAGGCAGGATGAGTGTGACATTTATGGGGAATGAGTAGAGAGGTCCAAGTTGATGTATAGAGTATGTGAGGAAGAGCAGCATGATGAAGATGAGAGGGAGATGAGGCAGGGCCAAGCCTGAGGAAGACCTTGAATTTGGAAGGTTCAGTTCAGTGGGTAGCCTGTTAGAATTTAAGAGGTAACGCTAGAAATCTGGAAGTAATCACATAAAGATGGGTAAGGGGAGCCATAAGTGTAGATTAAATTACCCAAAGAATGTATTGAAAGAGAAGAAAAAGGCACATGAGTTGAAGAGGACCAAGAGAAGAGCTGAGGAACAGAAGTTCAGGTGGAAGAACAAAAAGATGAAACCAAGGTTATGAAAGCCAAAAGATGAGGTTTCACAGGCAAGGAAGTCTTCTATTGTATCAGTGGTTGTCTAATGTCAAAGAGGCTGAGAGCTGAGCCAAAATAAATTTGGACTGGTGACTTGAAGATTGGTGACCTTTGAGATAAGAGATGTCCAGTAGAGTAGTGGAGGGTACACAGTGGAGGTGAAAATCAGTTACAAGGTGTCAATGGGAGGACGCCAATCTATGTGGTGGATTGAGCACATGCATTTGTCTTCTCTTCCTTTTAGAATTGCAACAAAATAGCAGTAAAGAATTAATAACAGTAAAGCTAACAAATAATAATAAAGCTATGCCCCAAGCATGAGAGAGATTGAGACACACACACACACGCACACACACATACACAGAGTTAAAGAGGAAGCAACAGTAAACAAATGATGAAATCAAGATTTTAGAAAGCAAAGGTCAACTGGTAACAGACCTAGGGACTGCAGAAAGTCAGGGTGGGTAGAGAACAATAAGAAGCCAGTTGATTCGTGCTACAGAAATCTTGCAGTGCTCAAAACTGGATGCGTCCAGTTACTTCTGAAGCTGAAGGGTCAGGATAGAACCAGAAACAAGATTGGTTGAAAGTCTTTAAAAAGAACTTCCTCTTCACTCTGGCTCTCCGTCACTCCAGTAGAAGGTTAAAGGTTAAAGGGTTCAATGAATCTCTACTTAGTGATTCATTCATTCCTATGTCTACATAGTAATTCTTCCAGCTGGTTCCTAGGACACTGGTAGCCAGGTTTCTACCCTCAGGAAGGAGACTGGAGGACTTCTCTGCAGAGAAAGTAGAAAGTAACCGGCCCAAAAGGAAAGATCTATAGATATTAACATTTGAGGATTCTCCAGCAAGATGCCAGGGTCTAACCTGATCACTCTGTACGGTAAACCATTCTGGTTGACAAGCACTGTCCCTGTAGACAGCATTTCCAGGTAGCACTTTAGCATCTCGGTCTAAATCAGATGATCGCCAAATAATCGAGGAAAGCCACTAACATAGCAGACACCAAAACAAATAATCAAAGACACAGAAACTCAGCAGACAGACAGTGCATAGAGAAAAAGAAGAAATATACTATCAAATCCATCAAGAATTTAGAGAAGAGATTGCATCCTTGGGATGTGCAGAGGAGTCTTTAAAACGGATAACATTTGGAGAACAAGCGTTCTTAGAAATTAAGAATATAAGAGCAGGAAAATCTTAGAAATCAAAAGAAGTGTTGAGAATCTCCAGAAAGTGGGAAAAAAGGACAACAAAAAAAATAACAGCAAGGAAAAGACAAGAAAATTAGAGGCTCAATCTGGGAGGCTTAATAACTAACAGGAGTTTCAGAAAGAGTACATAGAGAAAATGGAGAAGATATGGTGGCTCATACCTGGAATCCCAGCACTTTGGGAAGCCAAGATGGGAAGATCAATTGAGACCAGGAGTTTCCGATCAGCCTTGGCAACATAGAGAGACCTTTGCCTCCACAAAAATAAGAAAACTAGGTGGGTGTGGTGGTGTGTACCTGTAGTCTCAGCTACCCAGGAGGCTGAGGTGGGAGGATCTCTTGAGCCCAGGAATTCAAAGTTACAGTGAGCTATGATTGCACCACTGACTCCAGCCTGGGTGATGGAGTGAGATCCTGTATCTAAAAAGAAGAAGATGAGGAAGCAGGGTCCTAGGCCTGGCCCAGGAAACCATTTTTTTCTCCTAGGCCTCTGGGTCTGTGATGAGAAGGGCTGCTGTGAAGATCTCTGACATGCCCTGGAGACATTTTGCCCACTGTCTTGGCAATTAGCATTCAGCTTCTTGTTACTTATGCAAATTTCTGCAGCTGGCTTCAATTCCTCCCCTCAAAATGGGTTTTTCTTTTCTACCACATGATCAGACTGCAAATTATTTAAACCTTTATGCTCTGCTTCCCTTTTAAAGTTCCAATTTCAGATTATCTCTCTCAAATTCAAAGTTCCACAGATCTCTAGGGCAGGGGCAAAATGCTGCCAGTCTCTTTGTTAAAGCATAAGAAGAGTGAACTTTGCTCCAGTTCCCAATAAGTTCCTCATCTCCATCTGAGACTACCTGAACCGGACTTCATTGTCCATATCACTGTCAACATTTTGATTAAAACCATTCAACAAGTCTCTAGGAAGTTCCAGACTTTCCCACAACTTTCTGTCTTCTTCTGAGCTCTCCACACTGTTCCAACCTCTGCCTGTTACCCAGCTCCAAAGTCACTACCACATTTCCAGGTTATCTTTATAGCAGTGCCTCACTTCCAGTACCAATTCTCTGTATCACTCCATTTTCACGCTGCTATAAAGAAATACCGGGAGACTGGGTAATTTATAAAGGAAAGAAGTTTAATTGACCCACAGTTCCACATGGCTAGGGAGACCTCAGGAAACTTACAATCATGGTGGAAGGGGAAGAGAAAACAAGGACCTTCTTCACATGGTGGCAGGAGAGAGAAGAGAAAGTGAAAGGGGAAGAGACCCTTATAAAACTATCAGATCTCAGGAGAGCTCACTCACTATCAGGAGAACAGCATGGGGGAAACTGCCCCAATGATTCATTTACCTCCCACCCAGTCCCTCCCTCAACAGGTGGGGATTACAGCTCGAGATGAGATTTGGGTGCAGACGCAGAGCCAAACCATATCAAAGGGTATGTCTGGCATGTGGCACAACAATTAAATAAGTTTGACACCAGTGTGAAATTTCAGGACACTAGGAAAATGGAAAGATGACTAAAATTTTTCAGAGTGGAAAAAACAGGTCACATACAAAGAATCAGGAATCACAATGGCATCAGACTTCTCAACAGAAACTCCGGAAATTAGAAGGAAATAGAGGGACACAGTCACAATTCTAAATAAAAAAGAGTTACGAACTGTAACTCAGGGCACAGCCAAATAGAATGAAATGGTGAGGGTAGAATAAAGACATTTGCAGACTTGCAGGTTTTCAAAAACTTTACCTCATGTGCATCCATTTCTTAGGAAGTTACTGAAGGATATGCGTTAGCATACTGAGAGAGTAAATCAAGGAAGAGGAAGAAAACAATCCAGGAAATGGGACAGCAACACAAGAAGAAGGAAGGGGATTCCTGGAAGCAAAGTCATAGGATGATAGCTACACAGCAAACTAGAGAGGAACCAATCCAGCAGAAGATTGCAGCAGGAGAAGATGCTCTAGGAGAGACGTCTCCAAGGAAGAAAGAAAACTGATAGCTTACTTGATGGGTTGGAATATATTAAAGGCATATTGAGAAAAAGTTAATAATATAAAGAAAGTGAAGCAATCACTATGCTACCCATTTTGCTATCTCATAACGTCATGTTGTAAACCTCAAATATATACAATAACATTTTTTTTAAAAAACAGGGTCAGTTGATGGAAGTGGAAACTGACACTACAATACAAGCAGTACATTATGACTTTTAAGATCCAAATGCCGAACTACTCATTATCAGTTAAATATATATAACATATAGTTTTCCTAGTATAGTCATTTTTTACTTATAGTGCCTAATAAATCTGCCTTTAATTATCATTTAAAAAAGAAAGTGAAGCAAAAATGCCATTTTAACCCCTCCCCAAAACAGCAAATTTTATAAGAAATGTATCACAGTGTATGATAGGGCTCAGGTATAAATAACATTTACATATTTATAAAATGTAAATAAACAATAAGTTTACTTATGTATTGTTTAACAAAATGGTGATACAACTATATTGGGAGATGGAAGTATGTCGTGTGAGTTGGTTAAGAGCAAATCATTATCTTTCATCCTAGGAAATCAACATATAATATCAAAACTGATCATGAGTGAATAGCAGTATAAGCAAATGTCAGAAGAAGTGATAAGCGTGTTTAAAGTGGCTGCCCCCAGAAGGTGGGCATGGGTGGGGACAGGTCAGAGAGTTTCAACTCTTTGTGATACTATTTGACTTTTCAAACAACACACATTTATATCTTTGATAAAATTAAAAGTTATTAAAAACAGCAGGCACCAAAGAACTAGTGAGCGTAGAATGACACATTTGATGTGGACTGTAAGAAAATAGATCTTCCTTTCCTTCCTGCAAATAAACATTTAGAAAGATGAAAAGATGCCCCAAGTAGCACAGTGCTAAGAGGAAAAGAGCATATCACAGGTAGTTTTACAACAGTCCTCAAGTTGCTAATTCGAATGTTAGCTACCTTGGGATAGATTAACCCTGGTGTAACTTCCCTGTGTGCTTCAGAACAGAGACTCGAGGAAGTCCGGTTCTGGAAGAAGGAGTTAGATGACAAACTCGAGCAGCTTGTGAATGTAACCGATGATCTACTCCTATATAAGATCAGATTGGAAAAAGCCCTGGAGTGCTTGAAAGAGCCCTTGCACATTACTGAGACGTGCCTGGCATACAGGTAGGAGCGAAGGTCCTTCAAATGATTCATGTGTTGTGACAAACGAGATGCTGGGTAGTAAATGCTGGCTGTGCGCGATCGTGAGTTAGAAATGGCAACTGAGCAGGTGTTCTTTTAGAGCCTGAAGTTATCCCGGCATGCCCCTGGTGCTGGACAGGGCAAGGGGCACTGGACTTAGTTCATGCCTCAACTCTGCTCTTGAGTAACTCAACTCAAATATATGTTAGGACTAGGTTTGGCTGTGGGTAGCAGAAAACTCTAAAATGACATTGAATTTCAAGAAAACGATTTCTTTCTCTCTTACATTTAGAGTCTAGAGATAGTCAGTCCAGGGTTGGAGTGGTGGGCCACAGTTTTAGGGTTCCAGGCTCTGTCTATCTTGTTGTTCTACTGCACATGGCTTTCACTCTTAATGTTACCTCATGGTTTAAGATGGCAGCTGGAGCTCCAGCCATTGTGTCTACATTCCAGCAAGTAGGAGTAAGTGGGGTCTGACATTCATCATTTCTATTTGCATCCTGTTGACTAGAACTTAATCACATGGCCACACCAACAGAAGCTGCGAAATGATTGGCTTTACTTTGGGCAGCCAGGTGCTCAGCTAAAATTCCAGGGGTTCTGTTGCCAAGGAAGAAGGTGAGAACAGGCAGTACAGCTCCCGGGGGACAGTATGTCTCTCCCATGCTGAGCCACACGGAAGCACTTTGTAATCCAGACAGCACTATATGAAGGTGCTTTTAATTAGTGTTTCCCTCATCTAAATCCAGTGAGTAGAATGATCCTTTCTACTCTGGGGTGATGCTGGTTTCCGGACCTGGGTCCTGCCGCAGCCCTAGCTGGAGTGTCCTAACACGTCTTCATGCTGTTAGCATAGTCCCCTATAATCTAGTGCACCCTCCACACCGGCTGTTCAGTGAACTTTTCCAAATGCAGATTTTTTCAGGTCACCGCCATGCTTAGAATCCTTCAAACCCCAATGACGTCAAGATACATTTTAAGCTTCTTAGCTTAGCAAACCAAGGTTCATCACGATAGAGCCCCCAGTGACCTCTCTGGGTCCGTATCTCGTCCCCAATAGCAGGATGTGCTTAGGTGTGGGGAGCTCCTTGCAGTTTCTCAAATGCACCATGCTGCTGTCTTCCTGGAAAGCCCTGTTCCTTCCGTAAGCTTAACCAGGACCCTTTGCAGGAACCAGACAGCAGTCTCCCCAGCCAGATTTAGAAAGTCTATGCAGCAAAGAGAAATAGCAGCTCGTCAAAGAGCTCAACACCCAGTTGGCCCAAGTCTAAGCCTAAAGATAATGATAACATAGAGGCTGCTAAGTTTATTGAGCATATACTATGTGCCAGGTACTGTAGCTTATGCTTTTACAGCTCATTCGTACTGTGCCACAATCCTATGAAGTACTAATAATGATCCCTATTTTACAGAAAAGGAAACCAAGGCACAGGTAGGTTACATAGTGGCTAAGGGCACGCAACTAGTGAGTAGGGGAACCTCCTTTCCAAGGTTGAAAAAGAGCAAAACGTCGTGCAGCAGGGTCAGTTTGGGAGGAGGATGGCATCATGACTAGAAGCACAAGTGATACACAGTTCCGTGACACTGGGTAGGTCACTTAATCTCTCTGAAACTCAGTTTCCCCATCAGTACCTGAAAGGGCTAAGAAAGAATGTTTATATATAAAAAGCTTAGCACAATGCCTGTCACAGAGTAAGTGCTCACTGGCGGAGGCAATATTACTATTGGTGTTATTACTATTAATAGTTATTATTACTATAAAATGTCTTTTTTTTTTGAGACAGAGTTTCGCTCTTGTTGCCCAGGCTGGAGTGCAATGGCGCAATCTCGGCTCACTGAAACCTCCACCTCCTGGGTTCAAGTGATTCTCCTGCCTCAGCCTCCTGAGTAGTTGGGATAACAGGCATGCACCACCACTCACGGCTAATTTTGTATTTTTAGTGGATTCAGGGTTTCTCCATGTTGGTCAGGCTGGTCTCGAACTCCCAACCTCAGGTGATCCACCCGCCTCAGCCTCCCAAAGTGCTGGGATTACAGGTGTGAGCCACTGCGCCCACCCTAAAACATCTTTCTATATTCAATTGTTTGTCTAAACATTGAATGAGGATCAAGGAAGGAAACAGGTCTTTGAATTTATTATTATTATTTTAAACTTTCTTCTTCTTGGGAAAAAAGATCCATTTGGTTGCAAATCAAAATCACAATGAGATATCATCTCATGCTGGTTAGAATGGCAATCATTAAAAAGTCAGGAAACAACAGATGCTGGAGAGGATATGGAGAAATACGAACACTTTTACACTGTTGGTGGGAGTGTAAATGAGTTCAACCATTGTGGAAGACAGTGTGGCGATTCCTCAGGGATCTAGAACTAGAATTACCATTTGACCCAGCAGTCCCATTACTAGGTAAATACCCAAAGGATTATAAATCATTCTACTATAAAGACATATGCACACATTTGTTTATTGCAGCACTATTCACAATAGCAAAGACTTGGAACCAACCCAAATGTCCATCAATGATAGACTGGATAAAGAAAATGTGGCACATATACACCATGGAATACTATGCAGCCATAAAAAAGGATGAGTTCATGTCCTTTGCAGGGACATGGATGCAGCTGGAAACCATCATTCTGAGCAAACTATCACAAGGACAGAAAACCAAACACTGCATGTTCTCACTCAGAGGTGGGAACTAAACAATGAGAACACTTGGACACAGGGCGGGGAACATCACACAATGGGGCCTGTCATGGAGTGGGGGGAGGGGGGAGGGATAACATTAGGAGATATACCTAATGTAAATGATGAGTTAATGGGTGCAGCACACCAACATGGCACATGCATACATATGTAACAAACCTGCACGTTGTACACACGTACCCTAGAACTTAAAGTATAATTTTTAAAAATGCAAAGAAAAGAAAAAGAGAGGAAAAAGTCCATTTGGCATGTTTCAGACCAAGTGACCAGTCATCAATCAATTTTTCTTCCTTGTGTTTGGATATTTTGAAGTCACATAGATACCAACGAATACCTGTCACCCACTGCCTCATCAGATGGATCGGGTGACACTCAAATCAGTTGTTCAGGTAGTTCTGAGTGTGCAGACATTAGCCAGTGTTGAGTCACCTCGTGTTGCACGTGTTGGCTGACTGGCTGCCTTTCCCCCTGCCAGGGAGAAGCGTGTTGGCATTGACCTGGTGCATGACACAGTGGAGCATGAGCTGATAAAGGAGGCTGAGATCATCCGGGGCATTATGGCTCTGCTGACCCGTACCTTGGAGGAGGCTTCCGAGCAGATTCGGTATGACTCTTCGGCCTGCCCTCCACATCTCCACTGGGAATTTTGAGAAGAGGCAGTGTCCACAAAAGCTGGGCTTCATGGCACAGAAAGAAAGGGGTTCAACACTCCCACTCCCACTTTGTATCCCCAGATCGCCCCAGCACTCAGGGTAAGAGCTGGCCACATCCCTCATACATGGCAGCCGCCCTCTGGTAATGGTGGGGCTGGAGCTGGATTTCACCCTGGTTATAAACTGGAGGGCGCTGGAGCCCACTGGCGAGGCTGACCCGTCACACACAGGAGGCCGCAGTGGTGACACTGGAAAATGTCACAGTAGAAGGGGGATCTCCAAGTCCACGTTTGGTCATGTTGATTTGTCACCAGGCATCAAACGATGTATGAGTGAGTGTTGGGGTGATGGGAGTCGGGGTGGGGCAGTACCATCATCCTGCACCAGACCTAGCTGCAGCTTCACTTTCCAGGACCTCCCCAAGGACCTGTGGGTGCCACCTGGGCACTCCAGAGGCAGAAACCCAGTTTACTTTCTCCCTTCAGGATGAACCGCTCTGCCAAGTACAATCTTGAGAAGGATTTGAAGGACAAGTTTGTGGCCCTGACCATAGACGATATCTGCTTCTCGCTCAACAACAACTCACCAAACATCAGATATTCTGAGAACGCCGTGAGGATTGAGCCAAAGTGAGTGAGCCTTGCCGTCTTCCTCCCTGCTG
The DNA here is from genome assembly GCF_049350105.2 of Macaca mulatta. Taxonomy (NCBI): domain Eukaryota; kingdom Metazoa; phylum Chordata; class Mammalia; order Primates; family Cercopithecidae; genus Macaca; species Macaca mulatta. The sequence continues at coordinate 8,283,822 of NC_133421.1, read as the reverse complement.
GTGATGTCCCAGTGCTTCTCAGACAGGCAAGACCTAGTGACTCGTCCTTGCAGCTGGCTGAGAGCTTGGAGGTGGTGGGCTTGGGGAAAGGCGGTGTTGAATGGTGACCTTGACATTGGGCCCAGAGGCTCCCGATCCTCCAGGTTAGGCCCACTAAGAAAGTCTGAGATAAAACCTTTAAACCTTTAAAGACTAAAACAATTTATTCCTTTATCTATACATCTTTTTAACAAGTAAAAGAATCTAAAAATGTATAAAGCAAGTGAATTTTTCTCCTTTCCATTTTTTTTTTTCTTTTCTTTTTTTTTGAGATGAAGTCTCGCTCTGTCTCCCAGGCTGGAGTGCAGTGGCGCGATCTCGGCTCGCTGCAAGCTCCGCCTCCTGGGTTCATGCCATTCTCCTGCCTCAGCCTCCCGAGTAGGTGGGACTACAGGTGCCCGCCACCATGCCCGGCTAATTTTTTGTATTTTTTAGTAGAGATGGAGTTTCACTGTGTTAGCCAGGATAGTCTCGATCTCCTGACCTCGTGATCTGCCCACCTCAGCCTCCCAAAGTGCTGGGATTACAGGTGTGAGCCACCGCGCCCGGCCTTCCCTTTCCATTTTTACATCCACTGAGATAACTGGTGTTAGCTGCATGTTCATACAAACATATGTACATATGCACTCATACACATACGGTAAACTTTGTTTAGTTTATAAAAATGAGATTATACTATGTACCTTTTCTGTGACATCTAATTTGCATTTTTCAGTTAACATTATATCACAGCCTAACTCACTCTAATTTTTAAAACCTTCTTTTTGAAATAAAACATACATATAGAAAAGTGCACAAGTTCGAAGCATTCTCGTTGTGTTAGTTATCTTTTGCTGTATAATAAATTATCCCAAAACTTTGCAGCTTAAGACTATAAACATGTATTATCTCATGGTTCCTGTGGGTGGGGAAGCCAGGCCCAGGCTCAATGTCTTCTGAGGTTGTAGTCAAGCCAGCTGCTAGGGTTGCAGTCCATCTGAAGGCTTGACCCAGATGGGGTCCAATTCTGACCTGATTGTGGGTGATGGTGGGCCTTGATTCCTTGCCTTGTGAATTTCACCATGGGGATGTCTCATGACATGGCAACTGGTTTCTCCCATAATGAGTGATCAGAGAGAGAGAGAGAGAGAGAGAAAGAGAGAGAGAGAGAGAGAGAGAGAGAGAGAAAACCGATGACAGAAGCCACAGTCTTTTTATATCCTAATCCCAGAAGTGACAACCTTCTATTTGTGAGAGGCAAGTCAATAAATTCATACCATATTCAAGGCGAGGGGATTACACAAAGGCATGAACACCAGGAGGGGGGATCACTAAGGGCCATCTCAGAGGCTGCCTCTAATCACAAACTGAACAAGCCTCATATCACCACCAGGTCAAGAAAGAAAACATTATCACCATCCCTATCATCCTATCCTCTTCCAATCAATAGTTCCTCCCTCCATCCTGAAGGTAATAATGTTCCTGACTTCTAATAGGGTGGTTTTGCCTGCTTTTCATTAAACAGCATTATGTGCTAGGGTTGTGTGTGTGTGTGTGTCTGGTTTCTTCCAATTAACATTATTGTGAAGTTCATCAGTGTCGTTCCAGAAGACAGTTCCTCTTCAAACTAGTAATTTATTCACTTGTTTATTTCAATCTGTATAGATGGATGGTTTCTGTTTTTTTCAGTGTATTATAATCTGTTACATTAGTATTTATTTTGATGCTCAAATTATCTCTAGCTGAGCGATCTCACCCAAGTTACTTCATTTTTCTGAGCTCAGTTCCCCTCATCTGTAAAATGGGGATTAGAAAAGTTAGCTCACTTGGCCGTCATTAGGATTAAATGAGATAATGTCTATAAGGTGCCAGCCCAATGCCAGAGTAGGGAGGTTGCCCAAAGGGACAGCTATTGATACTGACAGACCACTACTTGCTCTGCCTAGAGATAGGGAAACGTTCTAGGTGCTTCTGATGAGAGGTAGGTGTAGCTCATCCCTCTTCCCCAAGCCCCTTCCCCACCCCAAATATGCTGTGAATGAAAGTGTGGGGTCTGTTTCAGCTCCGTGAGTCTGGAAGACTGGTTGGACTTCTCCAGCACCAATGTGGAGAAGGCTGACAAGCAGCGGAACAACTCTCTGACGCTGAAAGCCCTGGTGGATCGAATCCTGTCCCAGACAGCCAATGATCTGCGCAAGCAGTGTGATGTGGTAGACACGGCATTCAAGAATGGGCTGAAGGATACCAAGGATGCCAGGGACAAGCTGGCTGTTCATCTGGCCAAGGTGAGGTCCCTTGAGGGAGCATGGAAGAAGAGCAGATTCAGGAGGTTTCACCATGGAAAACAAGAATGCCCCCTGGGCCAGACCGCTAGAATTCTGGGCTTGGGATATTGGGTTAACTCGTGGGTAGAGGTCATTCCTCTCTCTCCAGCTTAGCGGCAGGCTTTGCATTTTTGGGGACTGGAGTGGGACTTTGCCCCACTCTGGGCCTCCATTTTCACTCACTGCTGCAGAGAACACAAATGCAGAGGACAGAACCCTGAGGCTTAGGGGCTGGCTGCAGCTTTGTGCCTGGCTGTCTTCCCACTCCAGTTGCCATTCCTCCATATGTGAAATATAGAAATGGACGACATGCTCTCACGTGTCCTTTAGGGCTCTGAAGCTACAGGAGTCAATGAAGTCAGTTTCTCCAAACCTGGTTGTAGCTTTAGGACTCTAGCCAGTCGTTCCTCCTGGTTATCCAGTGTTGTGCTGGTAAACTGGCCCTCAGAGGGTGTTTTAGTCCACTTTCACACCACTGGAAAGAGCTCCCCAAGACTGGGTAATTTATATAGGAAACAGATTTAATTGACTCACAGTTCCGCATGGCTGGGAAGGCCTCAGGAAACTTACAGTCATGGCAGACGGTGACGGAGAAGCAAGCACTTTCTTCACAAAGCGGCAGGAGACGGAAAGAGTGCAGGGGAAACTGCCACTTTTAAAACCATCAGATCTCGTGAGAACTCCCTCACTGTCATGAGAACAGCATGGGGGAAGCTGCCCCCAGGATCCAATCACCTCCCACCAGATTCCTCCCTCAACATGTGGGGATTACAATTCAAGATGAGATTTGGGTGGCGACACAGAGCCAAACCATATCAGAGGGGTTAGTATTTGTATTGCAAATACAATGTGGGAGCATTTGTACTACAGATGTCGGCAAATTCTACAGATTAGGGTCCTTCCTGTAGAATTTGTCGATATCTGTAGTACAAATACGCCCACACTGGTGGATTTCAAGCTACCCACTTCAGCAGGTCACTGGCAGCCCACCCTACACTTTACTGCTGGTGCAGCTAAAACAGAGAGGGGAAGGGCCCCAAGGCGGCAGCGTGGGAGTGGAGCCCAGGCCTTCTCAGCCCCTGAATCCCTGTCCTGTTGCCACATCCTGAACACCCCCTCCCGGAACTCAGAGCCCAGCTGCGGACAAGATTTATTTCTGTGATGTGCAGGAGAAACCAGAATATCATCGAGGGTGAAACTGCAATATTCAGCAAACGGAGAGGTAGACTAGCCTAGTGGAAATTGGTAGATGTCAGAGCCAGACATCTTGAGTTTGAATTGTGGCTTCAACACTTGCCGTGGGACCTTAGGGAGACCCTGAAGCCTCCTGCTCTTTTTTTTTTCTTTTTTTCTTTTTCTTTTTTTTTTTTTTAGACGGTCTCGCTCTGTCGCCCAGGCTGGAGTGCAGTGGCCAGATCTTGGCTCACTGCAAGCTCCGCCTCCCGGGTTCACACCATTCTCCTGCCTCAGCCTCCCGAGTAGCTGGGACTATGGTGTCCGTCACCTCGCCCGGCTAATTTTTTGTATTTTTAGTAGGGACGGGGTTTCACCATGTTAGCCAGGATGGTCTTGATCTCCTGACCTCGTGATCCACCCACCTGAGCCTCCCAAAGTGCTGGGATTACAGGCATGAGCCACCACACCCGGCCAGCCCCCTGTTCTTTAGTTTCCTCCTTGATAAAATGGGAAGAAACTAGTTTTCTCCAGCCAGGGTTAAGTTAGGCAACTCATATGAAATATTTAGAACAGTGCCTGGCATGTATACATTTCACACACACACACACACACAATTCGCATATATGATTAACATATAATATCATACATTTAAATAATAAAAATTAGTTGATTGATGATGATGATGATGTTAGCCAAGGAATACTGCAGAAGCTTCCTGGTGGAATAAGAACTTAGTATAGGCCTTGAAAGACGGATCTGAGATAGGAGAGGAGCGAGGAGGGGAGAGCACTGAGAAGAGAGGAAGAGAAGAGGCTAAGGAGCAGAAACAAAGACACACTGGTAATAAAACAATAAAATAAGATGTCATGGCCGGGCGTGGTGGCTTACGCCTGTAATCCCAGCACTTTGGGAGGCCGAGGTGGGTGGATCACCTGAGAGGTCAGGAGTTCACGACCAGTCTGGGCAACAGGGTGAAACCCCGTCTCTACTAAAAATACAAAAAATTAGCCCGGCATGTTGGTGGGCGCCTGTAATCCCAGCTACTCGGGAGGCTGAGGCAGGAGAATCACTTGAACCCAGGAGACGGAGGTCGCAGTGAGCTGAGATTGCGCTACTGCGCTCCAGCCTAGGCAACAAGAGCGAAACTCCGTCTCAAAAAAAAAATACATAAAAATAAAATAAAATAAGATATCACTGTATGGTGATACACGGTTGGAAAACTGTCAAGTTATAAACATGTCACTGTGATTTATAGTGCTCTGGGCAACAGTGCAAAGCCATGAGAACATCACATACAGTGTGTCACCATGACTTAACTCTGCCATGGCAGTTCAGAAGCAATAATAAATAAATGAATAAGCATGGCTGTGTTTCAATACAGCTTTAATGATGGGCATTAAAAATTAATTTTATGTAATTTTCACATGACAATATTCTGCTTTTGTTTTTCTCCCCAGCCATTTAAACATTTAAAAACGCTTAAGACAATGAAAACACAAACCACTCACTGGGAGAAAATATTTGCAAAACACGTATCTGATAAAGGATTATTATCCAAAATATACAAAGAACTCTTAAAATTCAACAATAGGAAAACAGACCAACTAAAACTGAACAAAAGATCTAAACAGACACCTTACCAGTACAGATATACAGAGGGCAAGTAAGCATACGAAAAGATGCTCAACATCCTATGTCATTAGGGAATTGCAAATTAAAGCACCACCTCTGAGCCTACAGAAAATCCAAAACACTGACAACCCCAAATGCTGTTGAGGACGTGGAGCGACAGGAACTCTCATTCATTACTGATGAGAATGCAAAATGGTACAGTCCCTTTGGAAGAGAATGTGGCAGTTTCTGACAAGGTTAAACATATATTCTTAGGATTCAGCGATCTCCTTTCTTGGTATTTACCCAGATGGGCTGAAAACTTATATTCATACAAAAACCTGCATATGAATGTCTACAGCAGCTTTATTCATGATTGCCAAAATTTGCAAGCAGCTAAGATAGGTGAATGGATGGATAAACCGTGGTACATCCAGACAATGAAATATCATTCAGCACTAAAAGGCGTGAGCTATCAAGCCATGAAAAGACAGAGAGGAACTTTAAATGCATATTGCTAAGTGAAAGAAGCCAATCTGAAACTCATACTGTAGGATATGAATCATGATTCCAACTATATGACATTCTGGAAAAGACAAAACTATGGAGATGAAAAAGATCAGCAGTTGTCAGGGTTTGGGTGGGTGGAGGAAGGAAGGAAGGATCAATGGGAGCAGCCCGGGGGGTTTTAGGGCAGCAAAACATATTCTGTATGATATCGTAAAGGTAGATACATGTAGTTATACATCTGTCAAAACCCGTAGAATCGGCCGGGTGCGGTGGCTCATGCCTGTAATCCCAGCACTTTAGGAGGCTGAGGCAGGTGGATCACCTGAGGCCAGAGGTTCAAGACCAGCCTGGCCAACATGGCAAAACCCTGTCTCTACTAAAAATACAAAAATTAGCCGGGTGTGGTGGGGCATGCCTGTAATCCCAGCTATTTGGGAGGTTGAGGCAGGAGACTTGCTTGAACCTAGGAGGCAGAGGTTGCAGTGAGCTGAGATCATGCCATTGCTATCTAGCCTGGGCGACAGTGTGAGACTCCGTCTCAAAAAACAAAACAAAACAAAACAAACAAACAAAACCCATAGAATGTACAACACAAAGAGTGAACCCTAATGTAAACTGTGGACATTAGTTAATAATAATATATCAATGTTGGCTTATCAATTGTATTAATAACAAATGTACCACACTAATGGAAGATGCTAATAATAAGGAAAACCTAGGTAGAGGGGAGAAAGCATATGGGAACTCTACTTTCTGCTCAATTTTTCTTTAAACCTAAAATGGCTCTAAAAAAAATGAAGACTATTACTTAAATAAATTCTTATTTCAGTCTGTACAAAAACAGATTGCAGACTGGATTTAGTTCGTAGGCATTGTTTGCTGATTCTTGATCTCACTCGTAGCAGCAGTAGTTTTATTGTAAGTGTATTGTTATCTGTGTATTTTGGATGGTTAAGGTATTTATAAAATTTAAGAGATTTGGACTGTTTCTTAAAAATTTCTTTAAAATATATAATAATTGTTTTAACCTTATGATTTTAGTTGAAAATTTAAATTTGAAGACAGCATTAGAATATTTAAGAGAATTTAAAGCATCATCGTTTTTTACTAATTTGTTAGATTGACAAATCTATTTAAGAACTCTAGAGGTCTTATTTGTTAAGATAATTCAAATCTTTTAAAAAGTTATATATCAAATTTATAAATGCTGCTTTAAATAAATATTCAAAGGACTTTAAGTAAGTTTGAAGTGGGAGCAATTATTAGTCAAAATCAGCTTAAAGTAATTGCTAATATCTGCTAAATTTAAAAATAAATAGAACTGGACTTATGAAAAGCTTAAGAAGTGTTTAAAAAGAAGCTTAAGAAAGTCAAGTGCAATTTCTGGACCTCATTGGGATATAATTTGGACAAACCAACTCTACCAAAATATATGAAACAATTGGTGAAATTTCATCACTAAATATTATTATAATATTAAAGAATAAGTCTTTTGTGTCTTTTTTCAGTGTGATAAAGGTATTGTGGTTATGTCAAAAGAAAAAAAGGATCCTTATGCTTAGAAATACACACTCAAATATTTAAGTGAAATATTTAAAAGGAGATAATATCTGGGATTAGTTTTAAAATAACGAAGCTGAGGGACAGCAGTATAGATGAAGCACGATTGGCCACATACTGCTCATTGCTCAAACTGATGATGGATACACGAGGTTCTTTAGTCTATCTACCCTAATCTATCTACTTTTGTGTATATTGCAAAAGTAGATGTACAAGCTTTTAAAAAAATGCTTCATGAAGAAATACATTTTAAACCAGTTAAATATTAATTTTGTTAAAACCAAGTAACTTAAAAGTAGTCTTTTTCTTTTCTTTTCTGAGATGGAGTCTCACTCTGTACCCCAGGCTGGAGTGCAGTGGCGCGATCTCGGCTCACTGCAACCTCCACTTCCCGAGTTCAAGCAATTCTCCTGCCTCAGCCTCCTGAGTAGCTGGGATTACAGGTGTGTGCCACCACGCCCAGCTAATTTTTGTATTTTTAGTAGAGATGGGGTTTCACCGTGTTGGCCAGGCTGGTGTCGAACTCCTGACCTCGTGATCCGCCTGCCTCGGCCTTCCAAAGTGCTGGGATTACAGGTATGAGCCACTGCGCCCGGCCTAAAAGTAGTCTTTTTCTGTGCATAAAGTCACTCACAAAAATAACAACCATACTCAGACCGAACTGCTCCTTCTTTCCCCAGGCTTCCAGAGGACAGAGCTGATGCTAGCAGGATAGGAGTGTAAGGAAATAGGCAGCTTTCTGCTCACGATACAAAGGTACCCTGTACCAAGGCGAGCAGGCAGCTTTGAGCAGCAGTGACATCCCCACGCCAGCCAGGACTTTGCTGAGGGCATTCTTCTGTGGGTAGATGAGGTGACAATGGCCTGTCCTGCCCCTTGAGTCCATAAGGTTCTAAGTCTGGGTGAGTGACCTTGCCCACCAGCAATCACTGCTTTAGGGAAGAGAGATCAGACTCACTCTGGCATGCTGCTTAAGAAGAAATCCGAGGTTCCCTCTTCCTAACTTACATGATCACAACGCATCTGCTGTCAGCTGTTGAGTTTTGAGGAGCACAGCTTGGCCTCACCTACTCTAATCCTTTTTGTAAGGTCATGGAAGAGATTGCTTCCCAGGAGAAAAATATTACAGCTCTTGAAAAAGCCATCCTTGACCAAGAAGGGCCCGCCAAGGTGGCTCATACGCGCTTGGAGACCAGGACACACCGGCCGAACGTGGAGCTGTGTCGTGATGTCGCACAGTACAGGCTAATTAAGGAGGTTCAAGAGATCACCCACAACGTTGCAAGGTAGGTTAGCAGCCAATGGGCAGAGGGCCTTAGGGTCTTAGTCCCAACCTGGATTTCAAGCAGAGGCTAGGTAGTGACCAGCGGGCTGAATGAAGCCAGCCTGCTCTGTGATGTTTGAGGAATCCCCGCTACAGGGCAGTCTCCACCACCTCCCGCCAAAATTGTTGACGTGGGAAAAATGGATCCCAATACTGAATGATTCTACAGAAGCCCAAATCCAGATATTTAGGTCAAATCTGCAGTTTTAAACATCAGCATTTCATAAGGTGTCAACGTCATGAATCTGGCCTGTGGCCACCAATTTGAAATCTCTCTCTCTCTCTTTTTTTTTTTTTCCCAGGGCCTTTTCAGTATGCATTTTATTCTAAAATTAATGAGATCTCTGTCTTCATGAGGAGAGAGGAAGGGGAAGAGCACATGTCAATTTGGCTCCTGCACTGAACACTGGGGAACATTCTTTCCCTTGAAAAAGCAATGCATAGAGAGAAATGATTCTCTTCTGTTCTTCCTTTTCTCCCAGATTAAAGGAAACTTTAGCCCAAGCTCAGTCTGAGCTGAAAGGGCTGCATCGCAGACAGCTTGCCCTGCAGGAGGAGATCCAGGTCAAAGAGAACACCATCTATATCGATGAAGTGCTGTGTATGCAGATGAGGAAGTCCATCTCACTTCGGGACGGGGAAGACCAAGGGGTCTGGGCCGGGGGCCTCCGCCCTGATGCTGTCTGCTAATAGTAGGGCTAGTTCCAATTCTCATTAAACCACATCGTAAACAGTAGTTACAGTCGTACCGAGCTCTCATTTCAGGCTGGCGGAGCCTCTAGCCAGCCTGCTGCAACCTCTTGACTGGCATTCCAAGCCCGCTCAGGGGGCTGATTTTGGGACGAGTTTCTTTTCCTATGCTGCTGGTGTGGTGGTTGCCTAACAATTAAAATCCATGTTTTAGCACAGGCCACTCTTACAATATCACAGGACTTGGGGCCCCAGGACAGGGTTTCAAGATATTTCAGTTCAGATTCAATTCAATAAAGTAGTTGGGCTGGATCACCTATGTAGACCATGCCCCTCTTGCTCATGAGATGGGATGCTAACCTTTCTCTTGGCTCTCAAAATTTCTTTTCTCTAGAAAACAATGTGGTGATGGCTGACTTAGACCCCTCTGGCTGGTCCATAGGAAGCTTATTCAAGTCCTACAAAACCTAGGTGAAGAGCAGCAGCCCCCATCGGGAGTCGTCTTGAGCCTGTAGGCACCTCTCTGGGTCTTTCTCCGGAGTAAAATTCGATCTGGGGGCAGGGAATGCAGAGTGGGTGAGCCAGGTTGCTGTTGTCTGGGGTTATGGGGTCATAGGGTGGGGATATCACAGGCTGGAGGAGAGCTCTAAGGGGCACCTGTGGACGCGCGTGTCAGTTGTGGGTGGCAGGCGTGGGAGAGGCAGCTGATGGGGGTACACAGCCTGTGTGCCCACCCCAGGAACTGCAGTCTCAGAATTGCCAGCTTGGAAAAGAGGAGGCAAACATTCCCGGGCTCCAGGCTCGAGCTTTTCCGGGTACCAGTAGAGTGCGTCCTTTAGCGCCACCACGCGGTAAGATATTTACATATCTTCTTTTCCTGAATGTAAATATCCTCAGAGTGTGAGTTTGGTGGAGATTTCCAGACCATTAGTAATATTGTGAGAGGTTTTTTGTTTTCTTTTAAATACTCAAACAACATAAAGAAAAAGAAAAAAATTCCATTCATGCCATGGGTTCAAGTCAATGGGTAAGACTGGAGGTTCTGGAGTTCGCCGTCTGCAGTACGGGACCTCCAATAGTCCCTACTCATAGGCTATGGGGGCGTTGAATGAAATCACTTCCCTAAAGGGCTTCATACTGAGCCTGTATCATGGGGCAGTAAGTATGTAATGAATGTGAGCCATTGTGAGCAGTCCAACCCTTTACCAGCATAATTTCTGCACAATTGTAATTACGGCATAAACTCAATTTCATGATTGTTTTTTCCCTTCACTGCTAATTATTGCAAGCCTTTGTTCATGCTGCTAAATTGTCTTTATAATTATTTTAATGGTTACGTACCTCTTTACAAGTTTTCAGCAAGACTGTTTTATATACTTACTATTTCTTGTCCAAAAAGAGTTCTACTTATGGGAGGCTGCCTTCCGCTGAGTTGCAGCAGGTCGGAGATCGATGTGGGTTACTGTCAAAGGAAGACCTTGGCTGTGGGAGACTGTGCATTCATTTCTTATTCCACTAACATTGAAGGAACACCTTCTAAGCACGAGGCTTACCATCTCAGCACCCTCCCATGTGTGAAGCCGCTGCTACACTCTGCTAAGTTGGTTCCCTGATGCTTGTGGACACCTGATGGTGTGGAGCTCAGGAGACCTAGCTTCTAGTTCCAACACTGCCAGGCAAGTTTCTCTCCTTCCTCAGAGCCACCTGTAAAGTAAGGAATGGACTATATGGTCCGGAACTGTTCCTAATCCTTGCTGTTGCCTGAATCTGGCTGTCGTAGGGCAAAATGATAATGCAGAGTGTGGGCCTAATACCTGGGAGCTTTGCAATCTAGGTGTTCCTTGGTCCAGAGACTCTTTGCCATCAGAAAGGGATGTTCCCAATCTGGGATGGAGAAATCCCCTTTGAGGCCAAAAGCGCTGGCTTAATTCTGATCTATGCCACTCCAGTGCTGAACATCTCCTCTCAGAGTGCTCAGCAAATATGCAGCCCTTCCCAAGCCCCAATCAAGGAGGGAGGCCCCTCTCTGCTCACTGGGAAGCCTCTGGGTGCTCTTCTGCTCTGGCTTGGAAGAGTCCAAATAGGCCTTCCCAGCTCACTGGGCAGACCTCAGAGTTTCTGCTAACTTAGCAGGGTTATGAGGTGTGTCCCAGAGGATGTGAAGACACTGGGCTAAATCCTTTCTTGTGAATACTGCTCTCAGAGGCAGCCAGCCTCAGTGGTGGATTGAGATCTTAGGCTCTGCAGGGAGATGTGACTCAGATCAGCTGGTGAATGAGTTCTACGGTCTGCCTGTGGTGTGATCCCCGCCGAGTTACTCAACTTCCCCGAGCTTCAGTTGCCTAATCTGTAAACAAGACTAATAAAGCCTAGATGAGCGAGATAACGTATGGAAGACTCTCAACAGTGTCTGGAATACGCTGATTTTAAGGGAAATGCAATTTTGATTACGGTTGAGGCCATTTCTCAACATGTAGACACAAAATGCAGCAACATCTAAGATTTCAAGAAAACAATGTTTTGCTGGTAAACCTGCTCATGCACTTCCTAGGTCTTACTGGGTATCGACGTGTTTCACAAATGAAATCTGGTCTTAGGCTGTGTTTCATGAAGGACACCTGCAATTAGCCCACAGTTGCAAAAGCCTTCGTAGCTACTGATGAAGGCCATCCTGTTCCATACTGCTCTGACCCATCGAAGCCAGATATCTTTTTAAGATAAAATACAGCTTTCTTCTTAGATAATACAAAATTTATTTTAAAATAGCATCGCTTAAATTGGGAGTCATTTAAACTTGAATTTTCTTAAGATAGAACCAAAGTCGAACGTGTCTGTCATCCACATAATTAAAAGAAACACAGAGCAAAGTTTTTGTCTCTCCTGTGGTTCATTTGGCAGTGATAAGTGGGAATTCTCCCGGTGGCACAGGACTTGGCACGCTGGGAAAATCTCCAGACGCTTGTTTTTCTCCCAGGGTACCCAATCTAGGTATTTCTCTGTTCTGTGGATTCTGTTGCCTGCCACTCACCCTAACCCAGAGACCCCATGTCTTGTCATCTTCGCCCTCCACCGCCACTCTAGCATGCTCTGGGGGTGCCAGGGTTGGGAGTGACAAGGTCAGAGCCGCCCTCCCAGGGGAGCAGGATCATATTTGGGTAACAGTAGTGAGTAATGGTATTAGAACTCACCTTTGGTTCCCGTTCAGTCTGGGCTCTGTTTAAGCGTAGTTTCTCATTCATTCATGCCCAGTCCTGATTTTTCCATGAGTCGATTTTTCCGTGGCTTATGTAGGTGTGACACAACCTCAGGCCATCCCAGATAATTGACTGATGGACAACAATAGCGATGACCTGTCACACTCGGCTGTGATCTATGGTTCATAAAGTGACTTCTCGTATATTTTCTCACCAAATCTTTACAAAAACCTGAAGAGGCTGGTATGATTACTAGCTCCATTTTATACATGGGATGCTGGCCTTTATGTCAGATAGACCAAGGTTCAAATCCTGGCTCACTCTTTCTCTTACTGTGTGACCTTGGGTAAGTTGCTTAGCCTCTCTGTGCCTCTGTTCTGTTATCTCAGAGTTATGAGGACTACACTGTTCTTGTGATCCACATAGCCCTTTTCTGGTGTAGCACTTTGTCATCCCAGGCTCTGGGATAGAGGAGGCTAGTGAGATTCTTGAGGTTTCCAACAAATGTTCATACAGCCTGCTGTCAACAAGTTCAGACACCCAAAGCTGCAAAACTAACAAGAAATTAATAGGAACACTGATGCTGGATTCTGAGCTGCCTGTCATAGGAAATAAAGTATCTGATCATGAGTCAAGCTGGTATCTCCTTCCCCCCAGGCAAAAGAGAGACCTATCCTCGCAGCTGCCTAGGCCTGCTGGCTAACCCATTGGTCTCTTGTGCAAAGAGTCCTATGTTGGGGGGAGAGAAAGGAAAGGGGGAGTGGATGAAAAACACGAGGAATGGAGGGCTGCACCTCAGATACTAGTGTTGCAAAGGACACTCCCTAGAGTCATTTGCCCACCAGGGCAGGGCTGGTGGCCATACAGTCAACAGTCTCGTGTAGCTAATTTATTTTTACAGGGCATGTGTAGTATTGAGGCAAACCAAGTCTGACTTACAGAAAATAGTCCAAGGAAGGAAAACAGGGAGCTGGAAAGAAGACAGTCTTTCAACTCTGCTTAATGAAGTGAAGAACTGGTTCCCACGGTCTCACTTTAAGTCCATTGACTAGAATTCGAGCTTCCAAAGGTCACTCTGCCACTGGGATCTAGTTTCTGTGGCCACCTGATAAGGATGAGCTAACCTTTAACTGAGACCAGATCTGAAGTAAATTAGGTAAACATGCTTTGTTAATCACTGGCACTTGTGTTTTTCACAATGAGCTAACAGTGTTTAAATCTGGCTTAAAGGCAACCATTTCCACTCTTGCAAAAGAGGCTTCACATTTTCCAGGCTATCATGAGAACTTCCACATAAACGTCAAACACAGTTCCTGCATCCAAACTGATTCTGAGGCCTTGTAAAACCTGCCAAAATAATAGTTCCAGATGCATCCATAAATCAAGGAAAACCACATTTAACAGAAAGAGAATAACCTTATTTAGGAGAATCATCATATACAGTCTACCTAAGGCCACTGCTAAAATATTGGGAATGAACTTGGTCCATAAGAAAGGTACTTGGAGGCCTGGTGTGGTGGCTAACGTCTGTAATCCCAGCACTTTGGGAGGCCACGGGGGGGCGGGGGGGATAGATCACCCAAGGTCAGGAGTTCGAGACCAGCCTGGTCAACATGGTGAAACTCCGTCTCTACTAAATAAGAAAACATACAAAAATTATCCAGGCGTGGTGGCGGGTGCCTGTAATCCCAGCTACTCGGGAGGCTGAGACAGGAGAATCGCTTGAACTCAGGAGGCAGAGGTTGCAGTGAGCCGAGATCACACCACTGCATTCCAGCCTGAGTGACAAAGAGCAAAACAAAAGAAAGAAAGAAAGAAAGAAAGAAAGAAAGAAAGAAAGAAAGAAAGAAAGAAAGAAAGAAAGAAAGAAGGAAAGACAGGCACTTGGTCACAATCAATTGTTCTATTTGCTGCTACCTGAAGAAGACTAATATGTTTAATTCAGAAGACAATTTTCCGAGTCTTTTTTTCTCTACATAAAATTTTTTCTCAGCTAATTTTCCAAAGCTAGTGGTGTGATTTGGAGAACCTCTTACATCACTGGACCTTCTTGTTTGAAGATCTGGCACACAGGGTCAACTGGGCTTTAAACTTGGGGGCCTGCACATCCTGGGAAAATGCCGACACCAGTCACTGTCTCAAACACCACCAGAAAAATCTCCTGAGAGATCATCAGTGGAAAAAATGAATATTAGAGAAAGTTTTAAATCCCATATGTAATTTCTCAGGCAAGTAAACAGTTCATTCTTGCATGGTGGCATTAATGGTGTCAATGTTAAATGAAAGCCAGTTAGAAACCATAGGGTGTTACAGACCAATCTGGTACCTTAATCCATTGTAACAAATAAGAGGAAAGTATAAACAGTCAAATTCCTGGCTTACTGGCTCCTAAGATTCCCAATAGCCAGTGGGAGTGGAGAGGAAGGATTCCTCAGAGTGGGTCCAGATCCTAGACTTACATTCCTAAGAGCATGAAAAGTAAACCTGCATCCTTGTTCTCAGCATCTCAATGGCATGTGGCCGCTGGTCCAAATACCACAGTAATGGCTTGATTTATTCTTCTCCCTGGATCATCCCCTGAAAACAGATTAATGTTCAAAATGAGAGACCAACTTAAACATTTAGGTGTGATGTGAGCATTTGGTCACATATTTGCTTGGGCTGTTTCTGCCATAGGTAACCACCCCGATGGTATTAGAATCCCACTTTGGCTCCCGTTCAGTCTGGGCTCCATTTAAACGTAGTTTCTCATTCATTCATGCCCAGTCCTGATTTTTCCATGAGTCGATTTTTCCGTGGCTTATGTAGGTGTGACACAACCTCAGGCCATCCCAGATAATTGACTGATGGACAACAACAGCGATGACCTGTCACACTCGGCTGTGACCCACGGTTCATAAAGTGACTTCTTGTATATTTTCTCATCAAATCTTTACAAAAACCTGAAGAGGCTGGTATGATTACTAGCTCCATTTTATACATGGATGCTGACCTTTATGTCAGATAGACCAAGGTTCAAATCCTGGCTCACTCTTTCTCTTACTGTGTGACCTTGGGTAAGTTGCTTAGCCTCTCTGTGCCTCTGTTCTGTTATCTCAGAGTCATGAGGCCTACGCTGTCCTTGTGATCCACATAACCCTTTTCTGCTGCAGCACTTTGCCATCAGGCTCCGGGATAGAGGAGGCTAGTGAGATTCTTGTGGTTTCCAATTGACCAATGCATGTCAGGGAAATTTCTTCCTCTTAACAAGTGTAGATACATCCCAAGGGTGCCTTTCTAGGCAGGGGTTTCTATGTATCAGGTCAGCAGGTAACTGCCTAATTTAAGACTGAAGTTTTTGAAAGATCATTGTCAAGTTCCAAATCACCATTTCCTAAAAAGCCTGAGTCAACATCTTGCCAGGATACTGCCTCTGTAACAGCCCTAGGTGTGGGGTGTGGGGCAGCGAAAGGAGTGGGTGAGATTGGAATTCCTGCTCTGCACAAAGTGGCTGTGAGGCTTCAGGGAAGTTACTTAACTTCTCTGATCTTCATTTTTTGGTCTGTAAATCAGATGAAGACCATTCTTCTTGCCAGGTTGTTGTGAAGATAAAATGAGTTATGGTATGTATAGTGCCTGATGTAGTGGGTTCCCACTAAATGGTACCTAGTTTCTTCTTAAATGAGTCAGTTTCCAATATTTTGAGAAAAAGCATCTGTGAACTAACAGTAAATATTGAAAAGTAGTACCAGAGCTTTAAAAAGTACAAATTTGTCCAGGCACGGTGGCTCATGCCTGCAATCCCAGCACTTCGGGAGGCTGAGGCGGGTGGATCACCTGATGTCAGGAGTTTGAGACCAGCCTGGACAGCATGGTGAAACCCCGTTTCTACTAAAATTACACAAATTAGCCAGGCGTGGTGGCGGCTCCTGTAATCCCAGCTGCTCGCTAGGCTGAGGCAAGAGAATCGCTTGAACCCAGGAGGCAGAGGTTGCAGTGAGCCGAGATCACGCCACTGCACTCTAGCCTGGGTGACAGAGTGAAACTCTGTCTCAAAAAAAGAAAAAAATAAAAATAAAAAGTACAAACTTCTTTTCTTTTCTTTTCTTTTTTTTTTTGAGACAGAATCTTGCTCTATCACCCAATCTGGAGGACAGCAGCGTGATCAGGGCTCGCTGCAGCCTCGACCTCCCCAGGCTCAGGTGATCCTCCTGCCTCAGCCTCCTGAGTAGCTGGGACTAGAGAAAAGTACAAATTTCAAAATAATATCTCCCGCATTTATTGAGTACCTATCATGTAGCAGGCAGAGTAGGGAGGGAGGCGAAGCGACAATAACCATGATAGCTGTGAGAACGGCCTTAGGGATCAGGAACAGCTTCCTGGAAGAGGAGTCGCCTAAACTGAGACAGGAAGGACGCTGATGAGCCTGTCTGAAACAGCCATTACCAACTGGTGACACCTGCTATGGAACATGAGCAGAACTTCAGCAGTCAAGGAGAAAGGTAGGAAGCACATTCCAGGAAGACGGGAAGGAAGAAACCGCTGCTTGAAAGAGCAGGGTGCTTTTAGGCAAATGTAGATGGGGCTGAGGGCTGGAGGCTGGGCAGAGATTGGAACTGGAGGCCTGAAGGCAATGCAGGAGGCCCAGCAATCCAGGTAGACATAAGAGAGACTGAGTTAAGACAGGAATATAGAAATAGTGAAGAAGGGACAGAGTCCAGAAATGTCTGGGGGCTAAGTGGCTTGGAGACTGATTTGTTATACAGGTTGAGGGACAGGGAGGGATCTAGGGTGGCTCCCAGGTTTCTGGCTTGAGTGGCAGGGTGAATGGATTGCTGAGAGGGAACGTAGGAGGAGGAGGGCTTCTAAAACGAGGGTGAAGGCCGGGCACGGTGGCTCACGCCTGTAATCCTAGCACTTTGGGAGGCTGAAGTGGGTGGATCACTTGAGGTCAGGAGTTTGAGACCAGCCTGGCCAACATGGTGAAACCCCCGTCTCTACTAAAAACACAAAAATTAGCCGGATGTAGTGGCAAGTGCCTATGATCTCAGCTACTCAGGAGGCTGAGGCAAGAGAATCGCTTGAAGCAGGGAGGCAGAGGTTGCAGTGAGCTGAGATAGTGCCACTGCACTCCAGCCTGGGCGATAGAGTGAGACTCTTGTCTAAAAATAAAATAAAATAAAATAAAATAAAATAAATTAAGGGTGAGGGCGGGAGAGCCAAGGGGGCAAGCTCTCTCTCTGAGTATGAGGAGCCCGTGGGTGGAGAGAGGTCTGGCTGTAGCAAGAGGGCTGGGAGACATCTGCAGACAGGTGGTGGAGACATCTGCAGACAGGTGGTGGTAGAAGCCGCCGAGGGGCTGAGTCTTGAGAAACATCAACACTCTCAGGTTGGGCGAAACATCCCAGGGGCTGGAGGAAGCCAGGAGAGCATGGGTGTCATGGCTGCCACTTTTTTTTTTTTAAGACGGAGTCTC
The DNA here is from genome assembly GCF_049350105.2 of Macaca mulatta. Taxonomy (NCBI): domain Eukaryota; kingdom Metazoa; phylum Chordata; class Mammalia; order Primates; family Cercopithecidae; genus Macaca; species Macaca mulatta. The sequence continues at coordinate 8,265,960 of NC_133421.1, read as the reverse complement.
GCTCTGTCATCCAGGCTGGAGTGCAGTGGCGCGATCTCGGCTCACTGCAAACTCTGCCTCCTGGGTTCACCCCATTCTCCTGCCTCAGCCTCCCGAGTAGCTGGGACTACAGGCTCCCGCCACCACGCCCGGCTAATTTTTTGTATTTTTAGTAGAGACGGGGTTTCACCGTGTTAGCCAGGATGGTCTCGATCTCCTGACCTCGTGATCTGCCTGCCTCGGCCTCCCAACATCCTGGGATTGTAGGCGTGAGCCACTGCACCCGGCCTCGGGTGCCACTTTTTGAGGCACTGGGTCAGCAGGTCAAAGGCTCCAGAGAGTCAGCTAAGAAAGGAAAAGCATCCTCTAGATGTGGCAATTAGGCAGCCACCAATGACACTTTGCCAAAAGCAATTCCAAAAGAGTATTGGAGGAAGAAGTCAAGAAGTGTAGAGGCTTATGTTTGTTTTACCTATTGTCTATTTGTATTAGAGATGGGGTCTCGCTCTGTTGCTCAGGCTGGAGTGCAGTGGTGTGATAGAGGCTTAAAGATGCTTATCTTTGGCTGGACTTTGAAAAGAAATTGACTAACCTCTGCCATCTGCTGATACGTACAACTGCCTCAAGGGCTGAGAAAAGCTGATAGGACAGAGAAGAAATAGTGAAACATCTCCCTGTTTACTACAGGCAAGCCTACAGTCCACATTATAAAATAGCAGGTTGGCTTCTTTCAATTTGGCCTACAGCCCTAAAAAATATGTGTCTTGAAGGCATAAACCTTACAGCTGTGAATGGAGACTTTGAAAAGTATCTAGTCTAGCCCAGAAATGGAATTAGCAGAATGCTATCAACCTACTTGTATTCCAAACACTGAAGTCTCATTAATACCTAAAAAGCCTGAGCCAGCTTTTTTTTCTTTTTTCTGGTTTACCTTTATACCAATTGCATAATAAAGTCATTATGGAGCACAGGGTAGCTTGTTTTGAGGCTTATGTGAGTTGTGGCTGTCAGTCCCTGGCATATATTCCTTAAAATCCTTAAAGAAGACAAGTTACTTATAAAATACTTCCCGTTGCCTGCCTCATATCATAAATGGCATTTAAAAGGACGATCTCAATTAGGTTCAGAAAGTCCTTATTGGAGGGAGTTAGCATTTCTCAAATTTGTTGGGATGGTTAAATTTAAGGAAAGAATAGCTTTATGTTGCCATGGAGATTAACATGTCAGTAACAAGCCGTATTGACGGGTGCCTGTTGCTCAAGCTGGTACAGACCTTTGTTCCCTCATCATCTCTGGATACCATGGAAAATCCTCAGTATTTTGGAGTCCTTGAGATCTGTGAATAAATGCCACCTGTGAGTGCCATGTGGTGGATGGTGAGTCTATGACAGTTGCAAATCCTTTGTCTGACAATGTCACCAACACTTCTCACTTTCGAAAACCTCAGCTAAGCAACTATATGGGCACAGCACACAAGAGGCAAGACAAACAAAATCTGAAATGCCACTTGTTAAAAGTGTTCTGGGATTTTATTAATTTGTATCTATTGAAAAAAAGAACTCTATGCCATCGCATGCACAAAACCCTCAAAGGACCAGAAGTAATACAATGTCTATGGCATGGGCTCAGGAATTTATTATTATCATTGATCCTCTCTTCCAACCATGCTCTTCACTTAGTAGAATTACGGTACAACAGACCCCAGATCCTCTTGCTGTGGGGGATAATATGTAGGAATTAAGAGCAGAGCTCTGGAATTGGGTTGGGTTTGACACTCCCTTCCAGCACTTCCTAAATGCGTGACGGGGCAGGTTAGACTTGGCAACCCTTCAGGATCCCTCTAAAAGAGGGATAACAGTAGTCTCTACTTTCTAGAGCTGTGTGAGGATTAAATGAAACTAGGTGAATTTATATCTAGCATGTAAACACTCAACCAGTGACCACTTTAATATCTGTCTGAGATAAGCTGGGTGGAGGAAGGGAGAGGGAATGGGTTGTTCGCATTCTGTTGTTTAGGTGGAAGAAAGAGTCTTGGGTTCTAAATCTGGAGACTTTGTTATTAGTTCTGCCACAAATTGGCTGTATGCCTCGGGGTAAATTAACTTCCTTAGAACCTGTTCCTTCATATACTAAACAAGATAAAAGCGTCCACAGGCCAGGTGTGTATGTTGCAATGCATGTAATTATTTTTTTTTCTTCATTTACACACAGAGAAGCTGAAACTCAGGGAGGTTAAATTCTTACCCAAAGGCACAAGACAAGTGCATGGCAGGCCAGTACTCAACCCCAGACACCTGGCTCCAAACGCCAGGTTTGGGGCCATCAAACTTGGCCATTTATGTCTATGTTCAACATCACAGACCCAGTCCCAGCATATTTGTGGAAAAATGGAGGAGACATAGCAAAAATAGAGGCAGGAGATTCAAGTCCATGATGCCATTAAGTCAGGGGCTGGGTTCCTTCTGTGGGAGGGAGTTCCAGCTCTGAGCAGACTCCTTCTAAAAGTGGGGCTTTTCCTGCTTCATCCAAGGGCAGTCTATTTCTATGCATCTGAGATCGGGCCCAGACAATGTCAATGTCAGGAGGTTCCCACATGAAGGTCAGCAGACACAAAGGATTTAGAAACTGATAATGTCAGTCAGTAGAAAACGTGATTTGATTTGCTCCATGGTTACACACACCTTTTCAGGTGCACAGGTCAGCAGGAGTCAGGGTCCTCTAGTAAGAAGCTACTCTGGGACCAGGTGTGGTGGCTCACGCTTGTAATCCTAGCACTTTGGGAGACTGAGGCAGGTGGATCATTTGAGGCCAGGAGTTGGAGACCAGCCTGGCTAATGTGGTGAAATCCATCTCTACAAAAAATATGAAAATTATCTGGGCATGGTGGCACATGCCTGTAGTCCCAGCTACTTGGAGGCTGAGGCAGGAGAATTGCTTGAACCTGAGAGGCAGAAGTTGCAGTGAGCTGAGATTGCACCACTGCACTCTAGCCTGGGCAACAGAGCGAGACTCCGTCTGAGGACTAAGCTCTTATTTTTTTTTTAAATCTTGCCCAAATTCCTATTGAAGGGGTCTGAGGAGGAGTCATGCCCTACAATCCATAAATTCTAGTCAGATGGGTTTTATTTAACCCTGTATATAGTGACTTTCCAATCTGACTCTGGCATAACAAGGAAGAAAATCAAAATGTTTTATCCCAAAATATATTTCCTTGTCATATCTTGAAATTGCCCTGCAAAGTCTCTTGTGGGAAAAATCCACATTCTACAGAGAATCTCCTTTCCTCTTTGTTTTCCTTCCTTCCTTTCCAGTTCCAGGAGATAATCAACTAAGAGCCAGGGACCATTTTAAGTCCAGTAAGAAACATTTTACAACTTGCTCTCTCTGAAGTCAGCTGTCTGAGAGCTTCCTTTGCGCAGTAAAACTTGGTCTCCACAATCCTTTATCTTAACCCAGACATTTCCTTTCTGTTGATCCCAGGTCTTCAGATAAACTCAACCAATTGTCAACCAGAAAATGTTTAAATTTACCTACAGCCTGGAAGCCCCTGCTTTGTTGCCCCGCCTTTCTGAATCAAACCAATGTATTTCTTAAATCTATTTGATTGATGTCTCATGCCTCCTAAAATATATAAAAGCAAGCTGTACCCCAATCACCATGGGCACATGTTCTCAGGACCTCCTGAGGGCTGTGTCACAGGCCATGGTCACTCATATTTGGCTCAGAGTAAATCTCTAAAAATATTTGGCTCAGAATAAATCTCTAAAAATATTTTACACAGTTTGAGTCTTTTCATCAACACATCTCAAAAAAAAAAAAAAAAAAAAAAGGAAGCTACTCTGAGTGGCTTTGGGTTTTTAGCTCTGTGGATGAGTGAGGGTGTCAAAAAGCAAAACTGACAAAAAGAGAAATTACACCTGGATAGTTGGTAAACATAGCACTTTAAAGCCACCTGGAGCCTTCAGGTCATCAGCAGTCTCAGCCTTTGCTGGGCTGCTCGTCTTGGTATTGAACTGACCAAAAAAAAAAAAGAGAGGAGGGGAAGAGAGAGGAGCAAAAGGGCTGGCCATGCCCGAGTGTAGTTCTAAGAGAAATGATTTTCAAGTTCAAAGTGCTCCTAGCTTTCTTCATCTGTAGAGCGTTCATTACATCATAGGGTAAGCGATGACAAAATAGCTAAGCTCTGAGTCGATCAGCTTTCTATACTTCCTGTAAATTTCCCGCAGGGTCCTGTCCTCTTCATTCGTCTCATATCTGTTTGTATAAATTCTCACCTGTGTCAACAGAGAAATACATCCACATATGAGCATGTACACACACACACACACACACACACAGACACATTGTGACTACACTTTTCAGGGCTTGACAACAACTTAAATGATCTACACATACAGTTGTTGAATCAGGAAAATATGTTGGCAGAATCAGGAAAAGACCAAACCCAACTGCTAGAAAAAAGAGCTCCAAATTTCCTTCTGTGAAACTGCTGATTTCCAATGAACAGATGATTCTGTTCATTGCCTTATCTCTGCCCTTCATTCCAGAGCGGAAGTACCATTCCCGGATGCCCCCACTCCACCCCGTGGAACCAGCCTGGGGACCGCTTACCTTGAGCGTGCGCAGGGCACACTGCCGTTCTTTCTGACTCTTCAGGATCCGCTCCACAAACCTAACATCAAGGAAAGCCCAGATTTTGAAGTAAAACAACTTCCTGCAGGATACGATGAGGAGGTGCAGCTCCTCGTCGAGTGACTCGTGGTTGTTGTTGAATTCAAAAGTTAATTTCTGGAAAAGCGCCAAAAGGGAAGATGTGTGTGGGCAGAGACGCTGAGACTGGCTGGGTTGCCCTGTAACAGTTCCACGACCTGGCTCTGGGCCTGATAGCTATGATGGTTTGGGGGCTTTTAATTTTAATTTTTAATTTTTGTGGTACATAGGTATATATATTTACGGGGTATATGGGATATTTTGATGTAGGCATACAATGTGTAATAATCACAATGGGGTAAATAGAGCATTTATCCTTTGTGTTACAAACAATCCAATTATACTCTTTTAGTTATTTAAAAATGTACAATTAAATGATGCTTGACTATAGACACCCTGTCGTGCTATCAAATACTAGATCTTGTTCGTTCTTTCTAAGTTTTTTTGTACCCATTAACCATCCCCACTTCCCTCTCCACCCCCTACTACCCTTCCCTGCCTCTAGTAACCATCCTTTTACTCTCCATCTCCATGAGTTAAATTGTTTTAATTTTTAGCTTCCACAAATAAGTGAGAACATGCAAAGTTTGTCCTTCGGTGCCTGACGTATTTCACTTAACATAACGACCTCAGTTGCATCTATGTTATTGTAAACGAGAGAATCTCATGCTTTTTTGTGACTGAATAGTACTCCGTTGTGTGTATGTACCACATTTTCTTTATCCATTGATGGACACTTAGGTTGCTTCCAAATGTTGGCTATTGTGAACAGTGCTGCAATAAACATGAGAGTGCAGACATCTCTTTGATATATTGACTTTCTTTCTTTGGGGTATATACCTAGCAGTGGGATTGCTGGATCGTATGTAAGCTCTATTTTTAGTTTTTTGAGGAACCTCCAAACTGTTCTCTACAGTGGCTGTACTACTTTAAATTCCCACCAACTGTATATGAGAATTTCCTTTTCTCCACATCCTTTCCGGCATTTGCTATTGCCTGTCTTTTGAATAAAAATCGTTTTAACTGGGGTAAGATAATATCTCACTGTGGTTTTGATTTGCATTTCTCTGATGATCAGTGATGTCAAGCACCTTTTAATATATCTATTTTGCCATTTATATGTCTTCTTTTGAGAAATACCTGTTCAGGTCTTTTGCCCATTTTTAATTGGATTACTATTTTTTTTTCCTATCGAGTTGTTTGAGCTCTATATATTCTGGTTGTTTATTAATCCCTTGTGAGATGGGTAGCTTGCAAATATTTTCTCCCATTCTTCCTGTGGGTTGTCTCTTCACTTTGTTGATTGTTTCCTTCGTTGTGCAGAAACCTTTTAACTTGATGTGATCCCATCTGTCTATGTTTGCTTTGGTTGCCTGTGCTTGTGGGGTATTACTCAAGAGATCTTTGCCCAGTCCAATGTCCTGGAGAGTTTCCGCAACGTTTTCTTGTAGTAGTTTCATAGCTTGAGGTCTTAGATTGAAGTCTTCAGTCCATTTTGATTTGATTTTCATATACGGCAAGAGATAGTGGTCTAGTTTCATTCTTCTGCATATGGATATCCAGTTTTCCTAGCACCATTTACTGAAGAGATTGTCCTTTTCCCAATGTATGTTTTTGACACCTTTGTCAAACATGAGTTCACTATAGATGAATGAATTTGTTTCTGGGTTCTCTATTCTGTTCTGTTGGTCTTTATGGGATTAATAAATAACCAGAATATATAAGGAGCTCAAAATCTGTTTTTATGCTAGTCTCATGCTGTTTTAGTGACTATACCTCTGCAGTATAATTTGAAGTCAGGTAATGTGGTTTCTACAGTTTTGTTCTTTTTGGTCAGGACAGCTTTGGCTATTCTGCATCTTTTGTGGTTCCATATATGTATAAATTTAAGATTCTCTGTTCTATTTCTGTGAAGAACGTCATTGGTATTTTGATAGGATTGCACTGAATCTGTAGATGGCTTTGGGTAGTGTAAACATTTTGACAATATTGATTCTTCCAACTCATGAACATAGAATATCTTTCCATTTTTTGTGTCCTCTTCAATTTCTTGCATCAATATTTTATAGTTTTCATTGTAGAGATCTTTCATTCCTTTGGTTAACTCCTAGGTATTTAATTTTATTTGTAGCTATTGTAAACAGGATTACTTTCTTATTTTTCAGATTGTTCACTGTCGGCGTATAGAAATGCTACTGATTTTTGTATGTTGATTTTGTATCTTGCAACTTTACTGAATTTTTTTAGCTGATAGTTTTTTTTTTGGTGGAGTCTTTAGGTTTTTCCAAATATAATATAACATCTTCACACAAAAATTATTTGACTTTGTTTTCGATTTGGATGCCTTTTATTTCTCTCATCTGATTGCTCTAGCTAGGACTTCCAGTACTATGTTGAATGGCAGTGGTAACAGTGGCATCCTTAATTTGTTCCGGATCTTAAAGAAAAGGCTTTCAGTTTCTCCCTATTCAATATGATACTAGCTGTGGGTCTGTCATATATGGCTTTTATTGTATTGAGGTATGTTCCTTCTACACCCAGTTTTTTGAGAGTTTTAATCATGAAGGGATGTTGAATTTTATCAAATGCTTTTACAGCATTGATTAAAATAATCATATGTTTTTTGTTCTTAATTCTGTTGTTATGAGGTATCACATTGATTTGTTTGCATATTTTGAACCATTCTTGCATCCCTGTGATAAATCCCACTTGGTGAGGATGAATGATCTTTGTAATGTGTTGTCAAATTTGGTTTGCTAGTAATTTGTTGAGAAATTTTCCATCAGTGTTCATTAGGAATATTCGCCTATAGTTTTCTTGTTTTTGATGTGTCCTTATCTGGCTTTGGTATCAGGGTAATACCAGCTTTGTAGAATGAGTTTAAGAGTATTCCCTCTGCTTCTATGTTTTTGGAGTAGTTTGAATAGGATTGGTATTAGTTCTTCTTTAAATATTTGATAAAAGTCAGCAGTACAGCCATCAGGTCAAGGGCTTTTCTTTGCTTTGGGACTTTTTATTACAGCTTCTATCTTGTTACTTGTCAATGGTCTGTTAAGGTTCTGGATTTCTTCATGGTTCAATCTTGGTAGGTTGTAAGTGTCTAGGAATTTATCCATGTCTTCTAGGTTTTCCAATTTATTGGCATATAGTTGCTCATTATAGGCTCTAATTATCCTTTGTATTTCTCCAGTATTGGTTGTAATGTCTCCTTTTTCATCTCTGATTTTATTTATTTGGGTCTTCTCTCATTTTTTTCTTATTTTGGCTAATGATTTGTCAATTTTGTTTATCTTTTCAAAAACTTTATTTCCTTGATGTTTTGCATTATTGGTTTCACTTGCACTCATTCCTGCTCCAATCTTTATTGTTTCTTCTACCAATTTTGGGATTGGGTTTGCTCTTGGTTTGTTTAGTCCTTTAAAGTGTATCATTAGAATGTTTATTTGAAGTTTTTCTTCTTTTTTGATGTAGGCGCTTATAGCTATAAACTTCCCTCTTAGTATTGCTCACTGTATCCTATAGGTTTTGGTATGTTGTGTCTCTATTATTGTTTGTTTCAAAAATATTTCAATTTTCTTCTTAATCTCTTCATGAACCACTGGTTATTCAGGAGCATATTGTTTAATTTCCATGTGTTCATATAATTTCCAAAATTTTTCTTGTTATTAATTTCTAGTTTTATTCTGTTGTGGTCAGAGAAGATGCTTGTTATAATTTCAATTTTTTGAATGTTTTAAGACTTTTTTGTGACCTAACGTGTGGCCTATCCTTGTGAATGATGTGCTAAGGAGAAGAATGTGTATTCTTCAGCCATTGGATAAAATTTTCTGTAAATATCCTTTAGGCCCTTTTTGTTCCTAATGCAGATGAAGTCTGCTGTTTCTTTGTTGATTTTCTGTCTTGAAGATCTACCCAATACTGAAAGGGGGGTGTTGAAGTCTCCAGCTGTTATTATATCAGGGTCTCTCTCTTTAGCCCTAATAATATTTGCTTTATATGTCTGGGTGCTCCAGTGTTGAGTGCATATATATATTTACAATTGTTATATCCTCTTGCTGAATTGACTCTTTTGTCATTATATAATGACTTTCTTTGTCTCTTTTTATAGATTTTGTATTGAAAACTATTTTGTCTGATATAAGCATCGCTACTGCTGCTCTTTTTTGGTTTCCGTTGGCATTAAATATCAATTTCTATCTCTTTATTTTCAATCTACGTGTGTCTTTATAGGTGAAATATGTTACTTGTAGGCAGCAGATAACTGAGTCTTTCTTTTTAATCTGTTCAGCCACCTACATCTTTTGATTAGAGGGTTTAGTCCATTTATATTCAATGTTAGTATTAAGTAGGAACTTACTCTGGCCATTTTGTTATTTGTTTTCTGGTTGTTTTGTGGTCTTCTCTTCCTTCTTTTCTTCCTTCCTGTGTTCCTTTTAGGGAAGGTGATTTTCTCTGGAGTTATGTTTAATTTCTTGCTTTTTATTTTATTTATCTGTTGTATGTTTTTAGATTTGAGATTACCATGAGGCTTGCAAACAATATCTTATAACTCATTATTTTAAACTGATGACAACTTAACACTGATTGCATAAATAAACGAATAAAAACTTTTTACTTTAACTTTGTCTCCCTACAGTTTAACTTTTTGTTGTTTCTATTTGTATCTTATTGTACCGTCAATGTCTTGAAAAGTTGTTGTTGTTATTATTTTTGATCAGCTTATATGTTTGTCTTTCTACTTAAGATATGAGTAGTTGACTCACCACAATTCCGGTGTTACAATATTCTGTGTTTTTCTGCGTACTTACTATTACCAGTAAGTAATAGTAAGTATACATCTTGTACCTTCAGATGATTTCTTATTGCTCATCAATGCCCTTTTCTTTCAGATTGAAGAACTCCCTTTAGCATTTCTTGTAGGACAGGTCTGGTGTTAATGGAATTTGGTGGCTTTTTAGATAAGGGACATTGGACATGTAGTTCTTAGAGGAAGAGATTTGAGAATGATGGTGATCTCATCCAAGTTTGCAAAACTTGGAATTTGGAGGCAGTGTACTTGGAGTATACAAGGTGCTTGTCCCAGCCCTGCAGTGGACTGGCTGGATGACTGTGGGCTGGTCACTGAACCTCAAGTTCTTCTGCAGCATACAAGCACCATGACGATGTCTGCCCTACCCCACCTTAGGGTTATATGGATCCCTAATGAGGTACGAGCACCTTGCAGTCCATCCATGTTTGCAGAGATACATAAACCTGTTAATATCAATTGTCACAACCACTGTGAGGTCCTTGGAAAGACAAAATGATCCTGATCTTACAGATGAGAAAGCTGCTAGATTAGGGAACAGCCCAAAACTCTGAGTTCTTCAGTTGTGTAAATCAAATTTGACTTTTTGTCTGGACTGGTCCTCCCCATTCTATCTCCCCAGTTACCAGGCACTGGCACTGCTATAACCAGACAGATCCCCCAACTGAGATCTGACCATAGGAGTCACAGGGTCTCCTGCATGCTGCTGTGACCTGGTAGAAAGGTAGGAAGAGGCAGCCCAGCTGCTCTTCACCTGCAGGGCACCTCCTGGCTCAGGCTTCATAGCTCTGAGTGGGGATTTAGGGGCTTTCCCTGGCTGACAGCTAACCAGATAATTCCTTGTGTCTACCACATGTAGGAAGTGAGTAGCAGCTTTTGTTGCCTACTGTGGTCTTGGGAGGAGGGGAGAAGGCTTAGTTGGTGATATTTGCTAGAACTTCAATTTGAGATTGAGTGAACATTTGGGAGCCCAGCCAAGAGCAGGCAGCAGTGGGCTTTCTTCTGGGGAAGCCAGTCACCTAAACAGCAGTCACTCCTCACAAGTCCTACCTACCTGCAGAGTGTGCCGGAAGGTGGGCAGGAGATCTATCAGAGTGGGTCTCATGGACCAGTCTGGGTCACTGAAATAGCAGCTTCTCAGACTGATGCTCCTGACTGGGATCTCCTGCAAGAGGATTCGGGCCAAGCGTTCGTACTTCATGATCCGTTCAAAGTAGAAGTTCACCTTCAGATTGGTGGCCTGCCTGGCCAGCTTGGCCCAGGACATACCCCAGATGACCTGTCCGTGGGGGTCATGAATGTGGCATTTGATGTTTATGGTCCAGAGGGTGCTGGCGTTCTCACACAAATTCTCAAGCAGCTCGTCGGAGATACAGTTGTAATTGAGGTTCAGGGACACAAGATTGTGGAATGTGGACATGGTCTTTTTGAACTGGGGGCTGCTGTAGACAGCAAGATGATGACTGAAGTAGTCCTCGATGTTGAGTTCCGATATCACATTCTCATTCCTCAGGTGGCTGAGGGAGTCGAGAATGTGGCAGCCTTGCTCCACGGTCAGCCTGGCCCCTTTTAGGTTGAGGTAATCCAGGTGTTTGCCCATCTTCTTTAAGAAGAAGCTCAAGCTCCTGATGAATGAGCTCCTGATGCTGTTCCTCCACACCAGGCGGTCCAGCTCCAGGTGTTGGATGGAAAGAGATTTCAGACGGTTGTTGCTCTTACTCAGACAAGACAGGAGGCCCCGCATGGTGACCTGGAACTTCTTGGTCAAGACAGCATTGTAAGGATTCAGGAATTTGACCTCCAGGCGCTCCAGATAACGACCAAACTTCTTAACATACCAAAGAGCTGACTCAACTTCAGATGCATGTACCCTGGAAGGTCTCCCGCTGAAGGTGATGGTCCTGTACCGCCAGAGGTCAGCAGAATACATCATCTGGTTCCACTTTCTGCAGACAAGAGCAGCCCTGGACCTGTCCCTGTCTCCTAGCCACCAGAAAACACGGCACAGACACACATCGGGCAGAGCGGCCCAGCAGCTCTGGTCTTGGGGCTGGATCAGTTCACTTTCTTCGTCCATCCAGGAACTGGGATGTAGAGTGCAGCTGTATGTTAGGCAGGGCTTCCAAAATTGAGGAAAGGAAAGCAATCACTTGCTTTCTGTGGGGAGTAAAAAAGAAGAGCCATTACCTGTCAAACAGAGACGAAACTCAAATGAACCAGCTTTCCCTGTGGTCCCAAGTGCATTAGGCACTGTGCTAGGTGTGGGTGGTTCAATGATACATTCATGATACAGTCCACACCTGCAAGGATTTCACAGTCTATCCAGGCATACAGACCAGTACTCAATTATAACCCTGTGAGAGAGTGGGAAGGTTCAGGCAGACTCTAGTGTGGGGTAGCACACATGGAGGGTGACTTACTCTGTTTGGCTAAATACAGTGTTTGGAAGTAGAGAGGGCTGCTCAGAGGAGGTGACGCCTGAGTTGGGTTTTGAAGGGTGAGTAGGATTTGTGAGGCAGATCAGGTGGGCCTAGTGGTAGCGGTGGAGGAACTGATGCATTCTGGGCAGAGGGAACAACACGTGCAAAGCCACAGAACTGTGAGCCGGGCGTGGTGGCTCATGCCTGTAATCCCAGCACTTTGGGAGGCCGAGGCGGGCGGATCACCTGAGGTCGGGAGTTCGAGACCAGCCTGACCAACATGGAGAAACCCTGTCTCTACTAAAAAAATACAAAATTAGCTGGGCATGGTGGTGTATGCCTGTAATCCTAGCTACTTGGGAGGCTGAGGCAGGAGAATCGCTTGAGCTGAGGAAGCAGAGGTTGCTGTGAGCTGAGATGGCGCCATTGCACTCCAGCCTGGGCAACAAGAGTGAAACTCCGTCTCAAAAAAAGAAAAAAAAAAAAAAAAGACCTGTGAATGTATGTGACATGTTCCCGTTCAGGGAACTAAAAATGGTTTGGTCATCTGGCACTTGTTACGTGGGCTGGAAATGGAGGAACTGGATCACGTGGGAGCAGTGGGAGGTGCTGGATCAAGGGGTCCTGAGTGAAGGGATAAAGATTATGTCCTAGAGGCCAGAGATTCCCAATTCCCATTTCCCCAAGATTTTGGAATCCTGACATGGCCTGTCCCCTTCCAGTATCTAGCTACATTGTGGACAGTTGTGTTTACATTCAAGAGCTGTAACAGCAGAACGGGGTGGAAAACCCCAGCTGAGGTCATGGAGAGCCCTTTGAAGGTTGATGGGTCACATGTCTGGAAGCCACATGGTGAGTTCTGAGGTGTGGAAAGGACACTCTAGGGGGAGGGTGGGTAGAGGAAGGGTGGTCAAGAGCAGAGTCCCGGCATTGTGGTGGGAATGGGGATGTGTTTGCGAGTTCTTTAGAAGACACGATTTGGTAACTGTTGAAGGAAGACGTGGGGAAGCCTGGAAAGTGTCTGACCTATAATCTATGTCCTTGCCTTTTCTCCCAAGGGACCCACACACCCCTTGACGTCCTCCTTCTGCTTTTAAGAAGTTACTTAAACATTTAACAAATGAAGAAATAGGTCTCTTCAACCACTTGTAAACTGCCCAAGGCTAGGGGCCTCCACAGCACTCCACCAAGCAAAGCTCCTAAAAGGTGCTGCAGAAGAGATAAACCAATTTAAAAGCTCCACGAAGCGAAGACTTGGAACCAACTCAAATGCCCATCAATGATCAACAGGATTAAGAAAATGTGGCACATATACACCATGGAATACTATGCAGCCATAAAAAAGAATGAGTTCATGTCCTTTGCAGGGACATGGATGAAGCTGGAAGCCATCATTCTCAGCAAACTAAGGCAGGAACAGAAAACCAAACACCACATGTTCTCACTCATAAGTGGGAGTTGAACAATGAGAACACATGGACACAGGGAGGGGAACATCACACACTGGGGCCTGTTGGGGGGTGGGGGGAAGGGGAGGGAGAGCATTAGGACAAATACCTAATGCATGCGGGGCTTAAAACCTAGATGACGGGTTGATGGTTGCAGCAAACCACCATGGCACATGTATACCTTTGTACCAAACCTGCACGTTCTGCACGTGTATCCCAGAACTTAAAGTATAATAAAATAAATAAATAAATAAAAGCTCCATGAAACCTTTTGTCCAGCAAGGTCGTAGGTGAGAAAAATCATCAGACGCTGGTGCTGTAGGGTGGGGTTGGAAGAATATGTTTGTCTGGAAGAGTTGCTGCAAGGAGACTCGAAGTCCTATTTAATGCCTGGGAGCCTCCCCTTATCCCCCCAGACCCCATCAGAGGCAGTGTAGCTTAGTGGGTTGGATCCTAGCTATGCCCATTGCAGTCGGATGACCTTAGGCAAGTCCATTTCTCTGTGTCTCAGTCCTCACCTCTGTAAATGGGGTAGTAATAGTGCCTTTCTCCTAGTGTTGGGAGGATTAAGTGAGCTGATACCTGGAAAGCACCAGGAACAGTGCCTACCCCATAGTAAACGCTGCACAAGAGCTGGCTGCCATTAATAAGAAAGTGGGTGCTCAGGTACTTCTGCAATGTCCCGTCAAGGAAGGTAGGAATACAAACACATCCATTTCACAAATACGGAAATGGAGGTGTTGGAAGGTGAATAAAGTTTCCCAGGGAGAACGTGTAGTAAGTGGGGAGATGGGATTCGAACACAGGGTTGTTCCACCATATCACACAGCTGCCAATCGGGGAGGGAAATCTACAGATATCCTACCCACCACGGGAGGAGAGTTGGCCCGGCAACTCCTGCAGCCAAAGACGCTTCCCAGAGGAGGTGATGAGAGCAGCTCGCCTCCCCTACGCCGGCCTCGGGGCATCCCACCGCCACCCCAGCCTGCTCCCGCCCACGCTCGCCCGTTACCCGTTTGGTGAGCCCTGCTCGGGCTGCGCCCAGTTTGGGCTGCGGGGACTGCGAGCACGCCTGCCTGCTCCGCCCGCGCAGCTGCTGCTCCGACGCCAACTCCGTGGGCGCCCGGGGTCTGCACCTTGCTCTGGCCCAGGCTAAATGCCAAGCTCGGGCCGCCTTTGTGACGCGCCGCCACCTGCAAGACTCTGTTCCTGCCCCCAGGTCTCAGTCCCAAACCTACAGTTGCCGGGTCAGTGGATCACACATGCAGAGGGCCAGACGGGGCCCTGGCCAGGCGCTGGGAGGCGGGAGACTCGGCCGGCGCTCCAGGTGAGGATGGCATGCTCCTGCCCTTCCTTCTGCACGCAGGGAAGACGTTCAGCCCCAAACTTGGGGCTCAAGCCCGTTCAGTTCGCTGCCTTTCCCATTCTGACCCAGCCCCGGGTTTTTTTTTTTTTTTTAATCGAAGCCGCCGCAGCGTGCTCAGCCCTTGGGTCCACTTTCCTCCCTTTAGACAAGGCTCCCAAAGGAAAGCCTTAAGCACCAGACTTACCTGGGCAAGACAAAGCTAGAGAACTGCTCCCACCGTCCCGTCAAGGAAGACAGGAATACAGACACATCCATTTCGCAAATACGGAGACGGAGGTGTTGGAAGGTGAATAAAGTTTCCCAATGAGAACGTGTTGAAAGTGGGGAGGTGGGATTCGAACCCAGGGTTGGTCCACCATATCACACAGGTGCCAACCAGGGAGGGAAATCTAAAGACGTCCTACCCACCTATTTTCCTCCCCTAGCAGAGGCGGGTGCCCTAACTGGGTCTCCTCAAAGCCCAGGCAGAAAGGTGGGAGTGTGCCGTTTGCAGCTGGATAGGTTGCATCGCTAGGCTTCCCCCAGCCACTCTCCCTGCCTGAAGCCTTCGAAGCCGCCCCTCTCCACTTCACCTGGCCCTTACCCACTGTCCCAGCCTCGTTTCTTTCTCCCTCCCTCAATACCTCGTGCTCCCCTTTCCCTGAGCACTGCCCTCTTCCTGGGGTCCCGGGTGTTGCCATCCCTGGCCCTAGAAAACCAGGGCAGAACCCAAAGAAAGGTGGAAAAGCAGCTTTTAGAAAGGTGTTTTTATTCTTTGGGGACAAAGCCGGGTTCTGTGGGTGTAGAGTTCTCCAGGTTCTCCAGGCTGCAGGCCCCAGAGGTTTAATCAGAACTTTCAAACAAAACTGGAACCTTTCTTTTTTCCCCTTGTTTATTTGTAGTCCTTGGGCAAACCATTGTCTTTCTTCGAAAGAAGGAAAATAGTCCAAACATTTTTCTTTTAACTTATTTTTTTAAGGTTCGGGGGCACATGGACAGGCTTGTTATACAGGTAAACTGCATGTCACGAGGGTTTGTTGTACAGATTATTTCATCATTCAGATAAAAAGCATAGTACCAGGTAGGTAGTTTTTCGATCCTCACCCTCCTTCCATGCTCCAACCTCAGGTAGGCTCCAGTGTCTGTGGTTCCCTTCTTTGTATCCACGTGTACTCAATGTTTAGCTTCTACTTGTAAGTGAGAACATGTGGTATTTGGTTTTCTGTTTCTGAATGAGTTCATTTAGGATAATGGTTTCCAGCTCCATTCCTGTTGCTGCACAGGACATGATCCCATTCTTTTTTATGACTGCATAGTATTCCATGGTGTATATGTGCCACATTTTGTTTTCTTTTCTTTTTTTTTTTTTGAGGCAGAGTCTCGCTTAGTTGCCCAGGCTGGAGTGCAGTGGCATGATCTCTGCTCACTGCAACCACCACCTTCCAGGTTCAAGCGATTCTCCTGCCTAGGCCTCCCAAGTAGCTGGGATTACAGGCGCTTGCCACCACGCCCAGCTAAGTTTTGTATTTTTAGCAGAGATGGGATTTCGCCATGTTGGCCAGGCTGGGCTCAAACTCCTGACCTCAGGTGATCCACCGCCTCGGCCTCCCAAAGTGCTGGGATTATAGGCGTGAGCCACTGCACCTGGCTGCCACATTTTCTTTATCCATTCTACCACTGATGGGCATTTAGTTTGATTCTATGACTTTGCTATTGTGAATAGTGCTGCCGTGAACATTTGTGTATATATGTCTTTATGACAGAATGCTTTAGATTCCTTTGGGTATATAACCAATAACGGAATGGCTGAGTCAATGGTAGTTCTGATTTAAGTTATTTGAGATATTGTCAAACTGCTTTCCACAATGGCTGAACTAATTTTACATTCCTACCAGCAGTGTATAAGCGTTCCCCTTTGTTTGCAACCTCACCAACATCTGTTACTTTTTGACTTTTTAATAATAGCTATTCTGACTGATGTGAGATAGTATCTTGTTGTGGTTTTGATTTGCATTTCTCTAATGAGAAGTGATGTTGAACATTTTTTCATATGCTTGTTAGCCACGCGTATGTCTTCTTTTGAAAAGTGTCTATTCATGTCCTTTTTCCACTTTTTAATTGTGTTGTTTGTTTTTTGCTTGTTAGCTTATTTAAGTTCCTTATAGATTCAGCATATTAGACCTTTGTCAGATGCAGAGTTTGCAAATATTTTTTCCCATTCTATAGGTTGTCTGTTTACTCTGTTGCTAGTTTCTTTTGCTGTGCAGAGCCCTTTAGTTTAACCATGTCCCATTTGTCAATTTTTGCTTTTGTTACAATTGCTTTTGGGATCTTTGTCACGAAATCTTTGTCCATTCCTATGTCCAGAATGGTATTGCCTAGGTTATCTTCCAGAGTTTTTATAGTTTGGGGTTTTACGTTTAAGTCTTTAATCCATCTTGATTTTTGCACCTGGTGTAAGGAAGGGGTTCAGTTTCAATCTTCTGCATATGGCTAGGTAGTTATCCCAGTACCACTTATTGAATGGGGAGTTCTTTCCCCATTGCTTATTTTTCTCTACTTTGTCAAAGATTAGATGATTGTAGGTTTGTAGCTTTATTTCTGGGCTCTCTATTCTCTTCCATTGACCTGTGTGTCTGCTTTTGTACCAGTACCATGCAGTTTTGATTACTGTAGCCCTGTAGTATAGTTTGAAGTTGGGTAATATGATGCCTCCAGCTTTGTTCTTTTTGCTTAGGATTGCTTTGGCTTTTTGGGTGCTTTTCTGGTTCCAAATAAATTTTAAAGCATTTTTTCTTTCTGATTCTGTGAAGAATGTTATTGGTAGTTTGTTAGAAATAGCATTGAATCTATAAATTGCTTTGAGTAGTATGGCCATTCTAACAATATTGATTCTTCCTATCCATGAGCATGGAATGTTTTTCCATTTGTGTCATCTCTGATTTCTTTCAGCAGTGTTTTGTAATTTTTGTTGTAGAGATGTTTCATATCCCTAGTTAGCTGTATTCCTAGGTATTTTATTCTTTTCGTGGCAATTGTGAATGGGATTGCGTTCTTGATTTGGCTCTCAGCTTAGATGTTGTTGGTGTATAAAAATGCTACTGATTTTTGTACATTGATTTTGTCTCCTGAAAGTTAGCTGAAGTTGTTTATCAGATCTAGGAGCTTTTGGGCCAAGACCATGGGGTTTTCTAGGTATGGAATCATATCATTTGCAGACAGAGATGCTTCGACTTCCTCTCTTCCTATATGGTTGCCTTTTATTTCTTTCTCTTGCCTGATTGCTCTGGCAAGGACTTCCAGTACTATGTTGAACAGGACTGAAGTGCCTTGTTCTAGTTCTCAAGGGTAATGCTTCCAGCTTTTGCTCATTCAGTATGATGTTGGCTGTGGTTTTGTTATAGGTGGCTCTTATTATTTTGAGGTATGTTCCTTCAACGCCTGGTTTGTTGAGGGTTTTTAACATGAAGTCAAGCTGAATTTTATCAAAAGCCTTTTCTGTATCTATTGAGATGATATGTGGGTTTTGTTTTTAGTTCTGCCAAACCTTTTCTTTTAAAGCCCAACGAATAAAACCCATCACGTTTCACAAGACCACCCCAGCAAGCAGGCAGGAGAGCTAGTATCAAAAGTGAAATCTTTTGAATTTGTAGTACCTTTTCTTTTCCAAATCTAGCTGAAATTTCTCACTTGTTTTCCTTTCGATGAAGCTAACCACCGGCATTTCTCCTAAGAAATAGATATAAAAAAGTTTGATATGGTTAAAGTAGGAAGTGCTAGCTCCTAGAATATCTCTGGATATTGCTGTCCCTTGTTACAGAGCATGAGCCCTGCCCAAAGACTGGAGTGTAATGGCACAGAAATGGTCAGGAGCCCACTGAGCCAGGAGTACAGGAGGCTTGCAACAAAGGTTAACAGGGGCCTGTTGCTATCACTGGGTGGAGGGACAGATGGGAGAACACTCACACCATGGAATCATAGGCAGCCATTAATAAAAATAAAAATAAGCCATATTGTTTGGCTTGTAGGGATTTCCTTGGGTATTGCTGAATTTACATTAGGATGTAAAGAAATGTTGGCCAGGCGTGGTGGCTCACGCCTGTAATTCCAGCACTTTGGGAGGCCGAAGTGGGTAGATCACCTGAGATCAGGAGTTCAAGACCAGCTTGGACAACATGGTGAAATCCCGTCTCTACTGAAATGCAAAATTAGCTGGGCTTGGTGACAGATGCCTGTAATCCCAGCTACTCAGGAGGCTAAGGCAGGAGAATCGCTTGAACCTGGGAGGCAGAGATTGCAGTGAGCCAAGATCCTATCACTGCATTCCAGCCTGGGTGGACAGAGCAAGGCTCTGTCTCAAAAAAAAAAAAAAAAAGAAAAAAAAAGTAAAAAAAAAATGTATATAAAAGGACTCCAAATGTGTATGTTTGTATGTGGTCATGTAAGAAATTGCTAAATAAAATACAGGGTGCCCCAGTTAAATTTTAATTTCAGCAAAACAATCATTGCATGGAACACACTTATACTAAAAGCAATTCTTTGTTTCTCTGAAATTCAAATTTGACTGACTGTCCTGTATTTTTATTTGCCAAATCTGGCAACTCTGTTATATAAGGATGGAGAAAATTGTGAAAGGAAATATACCAAATCGTGGGAGGCCAGGAAAAAAGGCACTAGTAACACCCCCAGCAAATATGAAATCAACGCATTTTTGTAAAATTATATGCTTATGTGCATACATAGATGCATAAGGAAGTTAAAAAAAAAAAAGGTTTTGGCCTACTAAGTCTTTTGTAAGGAGCATGCATCATATACTAAGTGAAAAAGGCAAGTGGCAGAGTAATAGGTGTAGTAAGATAGTATGTGCAGAAAAAGAAACGAGTAAAACCTTGTTTAGGTTTGTATACACAAAGAGAGAGCTTTGAAAAGATGCCCATAAGACTGTCCAAATTGGTATCTCAGGGTACGGGTTGGAGAAGTAGGGTTAGCTTTGCTTTTATACTTCTTTAGATGATATTATGTTAACTAGCTCCAACAAAATCTAGTACTTTTGTATTTTGAAAAAAAATAATTTTTTTAAGTGAGGCATTTAGTCTGGAGCTTAAGAGCATAAACTTTGGAGCTATATACATGGGGACTCAGGCTGGATCCTGCCGCCCTCTAATTGTATAGCCCTTGGGGAGCTACTTTACCTTATCACTAAAATGGGGATGAAATACATGCCTATTGTTTATGATGAAGATTATAAAGAGCTCTGCATTGTAACTGGCACACCATGGTTAACAACGTCTAATGTCAATTGTTATTATTACTAGAAAATAACCTAGGACGGGCGGGGCGCGGTGGCTCAAGCCTGTAATCCCAGCACTTTGGGAGGCCGAGACGGGCGGATCACGAGGTCAGGAGATCGAGACCATCCTGGCTAACACGGTGAAACCCCGTCTCTACTAAAAAATACAAAAAACTAGCCAGGCAAGGTGGTGGGCACCTGTAGTCCCAGCTACTTGGGAGGCTGAGGCAGGAGAATGGCGTGAACCCGGGAGGCGGAGCTTGCAGTGAGCCGAGATCACACCACTGCACTCCAGCCTGGGCGACAGAGCGAGACTCCATCTCAAAAAAAGAAAATAACCTAGGATGTAAAAATCAGGATATTCAGGGAGATGCCTACAAACCCTGATCTTCTTGAAGCAAACCTTGATCTGCTGGAGGTAAGCCACCGACTGGCTTAGGATCTTGACCAAGACATCTCATCTCTGGGCCTCACTGGCATGTCTACACCATGAGAGAGATAGACTGGGTATCCACTGCTTTATTCGTTTACTCAACCGTTTTGGGGCACTTGCTGTATGTCAATCCCTGGCCTAGAAGCTAAAGACACAGAGATGAGGGACCTGGCTCCACCTTCAAAGACCTGGCTTGAGTCAAAGGTGACTCAGTTTCTCGGAGGTGATGCAAATAAACCAGGTGGTAAGTGCTACGAGAGAGTGCATTTGGGCACCCAGAGAAGCAGGAGTCAGAGAAAAGAGCCTTTTCAGTCACAACATTTGTTGTGGCTTTCAGGTGTTGGATTTTTTAGAGACACTGTGCAGATGGTGTACAGCACGGTAAGCAGAAAACAGAGGCTGAGTACCTGATGTTGATTTAGGATCGGCAGGGGAAGCAGGATGCCACACTGAGAACATCTCCTTAGAATGTCATAGGCTGTTCTATCTCCTCTAGGGGAGCTGGTCCTGGGTTTGGGCTCTGACATCAAAAGTGGATCCAAGGTTTTGTTGTTGCCTCTTGGTGCTTTCTTTGATGAACTTTCAGAATGAAGAGGAAATCTGTTTATACTAATTGTCTTCGGACGAACATCTTTCTTCATCGTGGAGGTTTGATTTTCAGCAGCTTGACTTGGAAGAGATGAAGGAAGAATTTTTGGCTTTCCAACAGGAAAGCATTTCTTAAACTCTGAGTCCGGACAACATTTACCCTGCAATTGTGAGTAATATATCAAATTTTAAAACGACTTCAGCTTTAATGGTCAGAAAATACAGTAGACTAGATAACACAAAAATTCCCACTGTAAACACTGTTATATGCTGTATAAAATGTGACAGACATTCAATTTAATAGCTGGCTTTGCGGGAAAGAAAGAAAATTTTGCATTCCAGGAATGAAGGTCTGACTGGTTGCTATGGTTTGAATGTGTCTCCTCCAAAATTCAGGTGTTGCCAACGTGATGGTATTAAGAGGTGGGGCCTTTAGGGGTGATTAGATCATGAAGGCTCCTCCCTTGTTAATGGGATTAGGGTCCTTATAAACGAGGCTTCATGAAGCATTTGGCTCCAGCCTTCTACTCTTTTGCCTTCTACCATGCTAGGAGGCAGCAAGAAGGCCCTCACCAGACACCAAATGGTAGGTGCCTTGATCTTGAACTTCCCAGCCTTCAGAGCTGTTAGAAATAATTATCTGTTCTTTATTATTACCCTGTCTGTGGTGTCCTGTTATAGCAGCACAAATGGACTGGTTAAGCACAGGAGTTGACACTGGTTATGGGAGACGCGGGGTCAATTTTGTAACTAGGGGCTTGGATGAGAGGAAATCCCATTCACACAGGAGGGGAAATGGAAGTAAGACTCTATTGACCCTGCATAAAACTGGAAGCTTTAAAGGGTAAATTGTGGTGGGTAAGAGGAAAAGTATCACCTAATGAGAAAAGGAAAGTGGCAAGGAAGCCTTTCTTTCTTGGGCCGGTATTTGAGTGTGGAGAAGAAAACTCATGCCCCTGAAAACTCAAAATCACAGGTCCATGCCATTCCTGTGTTTGGCATTAGGATTTACTTTAGCCTCATGGTCTGGGAATCCCTGAGCAGAAGAATTAACACAAACATTGAGATGTCTGGCAGAAGCAATCACAAAATTCCTCTGGAGGGACAAGAGCCTCAAAATAGGTCATAGAGGATCCTCATAGGTAGAGTCCCGCCACATAAAAACTCACAATCCAAAATTACAAACACACAGGGAAGCAATCCACCTTGAGTAAGAATCACAGACACAAAAGTAGTAAGATTAGCCTCCAAGAAGTTCAGGTTATGCAACTATAGGATAGAGACTGTAAAATAAATTAATAAAAAATGGTTAACTCTGGGAAAAGAATAACATCTCATGAAAAACAGAATAGGCAAATTAGAAATTTTCTAATTTGTAATTAACAAATAATAACTTTATATATTCATGTGATATTTTAATATATGTATATATTGTGGGATGATTAAGTCAAGTTAATTAACATATCCATTACTTCACATACCTATCTTTTTTTTTTGTAGTGAGAACAAAAATAGGCAAATTTGAAAGAAAGATAAACTGAACTTCTAGACATGAAAAATGCAGGTATTGAATCTAAATGGATGGGCTAAAAACAGCAGATTAGATTTGGCCAAGAAAGAATGAATGAACTTGGAGATAATTTGAAGAAATTACCCAGAATACAGGAGATAGAAATAGAGAAAATATGAAAGGTTAAGAGACATAAGGCTATTAAAAGGGGAAAGATTACATGAAAAAAAGAGAGACATGAAGCTAGAATGAGAATGTTTAATACACATGTGTTATGTTCCAGAAGGAGAGTTGAGAGAATGTGGGAGAGTTGGGGAACGTTGGGAATTCAAAGAGATAATAGATGAGAATTTTCAGACGTGATTAGTGATATAAATCTTTATATCAAGGAAAGAGAAATCCTGAGCAGGAGAAAAGCAAACACATTTGAGTACATTGTTCTGAACGGAATGAATAGAAATAAATCTACTCTTAAATACATTACAGGTAAAAGGCAAAGAGGATCTTGAAATCAACCAAATAAAAAGATTACATACAAAGGAATGGCAATTAGGCTGAAAGAAAATACATCAACAGCAATAACAGAAGTGGGACAGCAGTGAAATAATCTACAAAATGGTAAGAGAAAATAGCTGTTAATCTAGAATTTGATATTCAGCTAAACTATCATTCATGAATGCAAAAAACAAAAAGCAGATTTTCAGGCAACTGAAGATTTACTACTCAAGGTTCTTGGTGAAGAAACTGCTGAGATGTGTTTCAGGAAGACAGAAATCTTACCCAGAAGGAAAGCTTAGGATCCAAGAAAGAATGTGAGCAAAGAGAAAGGTAAACTTGCGAGTATATCCAGCCGGACACAGTGGCTCGTGCCTGTAATCCTAGCACTTTGGGAGGCCGAAGTGGGCAGATTACATGAGATCAGGAGTTTGAGACCAGCTTGGCCAACATGGAAAAACCCCATATGTACTAAAAATACAAAAATTAGCCAGACATGGTGGCACACCCCTGTAGTATCAGTTACTCAAGCGGCTGAGGCAGGAGTACTGCTTGAACCCTGGAGGCGAAGGTTGCAGTGAGCCAGGATCATGCCACTGCACTCCAGTCCAGGCAACAGAGTGAGACTCTGTCTCAAAAAAGGAAAGAAAAAAAGCAAAAACAAAAAACTTGTGAGTATATCTAAACAGGCATGAGTTACATAAATAACAACAATAATCACTAAAGAGGGGTAGTATGAAAGCAAAATGAAACAAAATTCTGGCAGCATTTTCATGTAAGATAGGAGTAGAGGATCAGCATTAACATGTTCTCAAATTTATATACTGTTTGTAAGGAGAGTAGAGCTAATGACTAATTTTAGACTTTATTAAGTATTCATATTAAAATGTTAAGGATAACTACTGAAATGATAGAAACAGAATGTAAAATTGCTGAATCAGTAGAAAAGAAGAAAGAGAATAAAGAAATCTTGCTCAATCCAATAGAAGACAAGGGAGAAGCAAGCAGCAGCAGCACCAGCAGTAGTAATGAACAAGAGTGGTAAATGCAAGGCCTCAAAACAATTGGGGAAAAATTATTGTTAATGTCATTGAGAGTGATAAAGGCATCGTGATTAAGAAAATGACTGTATTTTTGAGATATGAAAGAATGATGGTGAAATAACAGGATATCTTGGATTTGCTTTAACATACTTTAGAAAAAAGAAAACAGAATAGTTCAAGTCTGGAAAACTTTTGATTTCCACATGTTAACAGCTATTTTCTCTTAGCACTTTGAAGATTATTCCACTGCATACCCACTTCTATTATTGCTGTTGATATATTTTCTTTCAGCCTAATTGCCATTCCTTTGCTTGTAATCTTCTTCTTTACCTTTGCCTTTTATCTGTAATGTATCTAAGAGTAGATTTATTTTTATTAACTTTGTTTAGAACAACAACTGTTGTATCTGGGAGTGAATACATGAACGTTTATTGTATTAACTTTCTACTTTCATATTTGTTTGAATTTTTTTGTAATTAACTTTATTTCTTTTATTTTTAGTGGACAAGTAATAATGATACATGCTTACAGAATACAGAATGATCTTCTGTACATGTATACAATGTGTAGTGGCCAAATCAGAATTGTAACAAATTTTTTTTTTTAATTAAGATGGTCAATAGATTCTATAGCCACTCAAGCTATCATTTTCAGACATATAAGGTCTTAAAAATTTGCCTCTCATGCTTTCTTTCTCAAGAAACTATTTAGGATATGTTCTATCAAACAAGGAGTAACCTAAGAAAGAGAAAGATGAGACCTGAGATTTGGGAATCAGAACTCCAACCGTGGAGAGAGTGGAAGAAATTCCAGACCAGGAGCTAATCATCAAGCCTGGAGAATCACATGCTCCCAAAATGAAATGGATAGACTATCTGATGTGTTTAGTTGTACTCAGGGGAATTTTCATATCTGCTAGAGAATATTAGGGATGATTTAATGATAAGTACCTAGAAAGTGAAGCAAATGAAAAACTGAAGCAATTATTAAGTCCAGGGAAAACAAAAAGTTGTAGGAGAAAGCACACATAATCACAGTTCATGTGGAAAACCATTTATAATGTTTATGTGGTTATACTAATGTAATATTGAATATTTATTTAACCAGAATGAGTGAAATCAATAAATTGAAAGGATGAAATGAAGAACTTTGGAGGTATGTGTGTGGGATGGGTGGTATAAAAAAGTGAAATCTATATTCCTAAATCCTTATGAGTCAACAGGTAATATCTAAAATTGGAAAAAATGTAAGAAGGTTCTTTAGACATATGAAGGTGATTACTGGAAGAAACAGCTAAAAGTGAAAGTAGAGTATTTGTGTATGGGGAGTAGTTAGCATGAAGGGGAGCAGTGGGGCTTATAGTTTTACTGAGGTGGTGGGAGATAATTAACAAGGGCCATCATAAGTAAGTAAATTAGATAATATGTTAGAAGTTGGCAAATGCTATGGAAAAAAAATAATAGAAGAAGGTAAGGGGGTAGTAAATATGTGATGGAGAGGGGGTTGCAACTTTAAACAGGTTGTTGTGGTACATCTCCTTGAGCAGGTGCCATCTGGGTAAACACTTGAGAGAAGTGAGAGAGTTAGCTCCTGCAATAAGGTGGGGAAGGTGAAGAGGTAGCTTCCAGCCAGAGGCAGTAGCCAGTGAAAAAGCTCTAAGGCATGGTATGCTCAAGAAACGATCAGGAGGCCAGTAAGCTGAACAGGAGTAGTACGTGAGATCAAAGAGGTGATGAGATAGGAAGGGAGGCAAAGATGACATAGATCTCTAAAGTCACTGTAGTTTTGAGTTTGCATAAAATGGGGCAAGAATCAGTGCAGATATCTGAACAGAGGAGCCAAACAATCTGACTTGTATTTTTCAGGGATCACGTTGACCACTGTGATGAGAATAGACTGCAGGCGGCAAGGTGAGAAGTAGGAAGACTGTTTAGGAGACTGCTGCAGCGTCTGGGCTAGAGAAGATGATGGTTCATATCAGCAACATGGAGGGAAAGAGAAATCGAGAGTGAAACTGAGATTTTGGCCTGAACAACTGGAAGGATAGAGTTGCCATTAACTGAGATGGGCCAAGCTGTGGCAGAGAGGATTCCATTTCAGATGTGTTACATTTAAGATGTCTATAAAGCATTCAAGTGAAGATGCAGTAAATAGTAATATACAAATCTAGAGTTTGGGGAGAAAAGCCTAGACTGAGCTATAAATTTGGAAGTGTCTGACTACATATGGCATTTTTAAAAATCAGGAGGTAGAATGAAATAAGGCAGTGAATATAGGTAGAGAAGAGACCAGAGACTAAGCCCCAGGGCCCCTCAAAATTAAGAGGTTGGGGAGGTAGAGAATGAGAGACCACCAAGGTCATTGAAAACCATAATAGTATGGTACCCTGGAAGCCGAGAAAGTACGTTAAGGAAGAGGGAGTGATGAGCAGTAAATGGTCCCCATAAATTGAGAACTGAGAACTGAGCATTGGATTTAGCAATGCAGAGGTCATTGATTTTGACAAGAGTAGATTTGGTTACACTGGAGGGCAAGACTGGAGTGGGAATAAGAATGGGAGAAGAAAACATGGAGGCAGTGACTATAGACAACTAGTTCAAATGTTTTTCTGAGGAGGGCAACAAAGAAGCAAGATAGTAGCTTGTAGGAAATGGGATCAGAAGTATTACATGTTTTTCTGGTTTTAGGTCATGTTAATAAAAAGTTAAAGACTGAAAACCACAAACCACCTAGTATACATGATTTCAATCCTTAATTTTCAAAAATTAAAAAAGAAAATTATTTTCGTGCAAGGCCAAAGATTCACCACTGATATATACATACTCAGTAGTGGTACCCCTTTAAAAACTTATTGTAAGAAATGTTAGGACGTCCTAGAGTTTTGAGACTTTGTTGTTGCCTGTGGGTACAGCTCATTTAACCTCTCCCTGTTGCAGGACAGAGAGGGGAGAATTGCTGGAGCAGTGTAGCAAAAACCTTGTGTGACCTTGTGTAGGCAGAAAGAGAGGATATAGTATACCAGTAGGAGGAGATAGGCTTTAGATGGGCACAAAGCAAGTTCCTCTATGGTTAAGAGGTGGGAAGGCAAAGTAAGTGAGTGTGGATGCTGCAAAGGAGATAGATCTGGTGTTGGCTGGTCATGGATGTCTTCTTTTCCTGAACAAGGAGATAAACCATTATCCCCATTTTCCTCCAAAGAAGAAAGAAGCTCAGAGAGGTTACACAGCCAGTAAGGGGCAGAGCAGAACTAAAATTCAGAGTTTCTGAGCACAAATCCAGTTCCATGTGTACTGGAGCTCCCCACCTCCCTGCAGCCTTCAAATAAGTATGTAGGTAGGGGCCTTGGTTGCCAGGCTGAACATTTGAAGGGGAGTAGTCAGCTTCACTCTTGTTTGGGTGCTCACCAAGTATTTTCTCATTCAAATAGAAGACATGGACCACTTATAGCATCGAATAAACATCAGTACTAAGGAAAACAAGTCAGTAGGTGATTTCCATGTTCAGCCAAGGCTGAGAATCCCGTGGCTGGGGCAGCGCATCTCAGACTTGACATGCCTGGGAAATCATGTGACCCTGCATATTCTGATTGAGCATTTCTAGGGGGAGGGCCTGAGAGTCTGCATTTCTAACAGGATCCCAGGTGATGCTGATGCAGCTGGTCCACAGACTGCACTTCAAAAAGCAAAGAGCTGAAAGGTGAAAACAATCCAAATTTTATCAACAAGTAGAGAAACAAAATGTGGGATGAAAAAGGCCATTAACATTGGGAAGCCGAGGAAGGCGGATCACCTGAGGTCAGGAGTTTAAGACCAGCCTGGCCAACATGGTAAAACCCCGTCTCTAGTAAAAAAAAAAAAAAAAAAAAAAAAATATATATATATATATATATATATAAAAATTAGCCAGTCGTGGTGGTGGGCACCTATAGTTCCAGCTACTCGGGAGGCTGAGGCAGGAGAATCGCTTGAATCTGGGAGGCAGAGGTTGCAGTGAGCCGAGATCACGCCACTGCACTCCAGCCTAGGCGACAGAGTGAGACCCTGTCTCAGAAAAAAAAAAAAAAAAAAAAAAAGGGCCATTAAAAGGAATAAAGTGCTAATACACACCACAACTACAACACGGGTAAACCTTGAAAATATTATGCTAAGTGAAAGAAGATGGTTATATATGACCACATAATATATGACTCCATTGATGTGAAATGTCCAGAATAGACTAATCCATAAAGATAGAAAGCAGACTAGTGGTTGCCAGGAACTGGGAAGATGAGGGAATGGATGGTATCTGGTAATGGGTACAGGATTTCTTTTTGGAATGATGAAAATATTCTAGAACCAGATTGCACAACACTGTGAACGTACCAAATGTCTCTACAGCGATGGCAAATTTTACATCATATGTGGCTTACCACAACAGTAAAAACAAACAAAAAAGAGCAAAAAGCTGGATCATCTCTGTGGTTTGTTTAGTTTTGATATTCTGTAGTTTTAGGAACTGAAGTGTTCAGAAAGGTAAACAACTTTCTGCCCAAGGAGAAGAGTTCTTTGGAGAGAAGTCTTGGTAAGTTTCCCAAAGGGGAAATGCTTCATTCTGTGCAAAAGAAGGGAGCAACTTGGCACAGCAGTGCACTAAAAGGCACTTAGGGCTATGGAGGGAAGAGCCTGTGAGTGTTCCCAGGCAAAATCAGTCAGTCAGTCAATCACATAACTGCATCTCTACAAAGTCCTCTTTTTGCACCAAGCCCTGAAATCAGGAAAATGGAAAAAGTCATTCAGTTTTGTAGGAAACTCACAGTCTGACAGAGAAGACTCCCACATGGGACAGAAAGCAGTAGGACAGGCCCTATTGAGGACCAAATTGCAATGTCCAGGCCGTGAAGGTTGGAGATGGTCAGAGGTGATCAGGGGGTGTTGAGAGTGGTAAGGGAGGCCCCTTTGAAGGGCTGGGCACAAATGAAGACCAATTGTGTGTGCTTTATTAGCCTAAACGAGTCACTAAAATATCTTTTTGAACAAAGCAAAAAATAAATATAGGACCCTTTAATACTCGTGCTATGTAAAATTGGGCCCAGAGTCTGCCTTTCCTGTGATACTTTTCAGAATGTGGACGAACTATTGGCACCACCAGAAAATTACTAACTGCTACTCACCATATGGTGGAAATACTTATTTTCTGGAATCATTTGGTTGCAATAATGACAGTAGATTTCCCTTTCAGGAGCTGAAATTCTTTCGCCTGAATAAGCAGAGAAACAACACCACCTTGTCAATGGCTAGCCCAGCTCTCCCACACCTGCCTACATGGCCTGTACTCATGAGCGTGAACTGACCCCCGGGCCTGCCTGGCCTCGACTTTTCTGCGCTGCCGGCATCCTTGACCACACAGGCAACTCGTGGCCGAGTCATCCACATCATTTCCTTTACGGCCGCAGATGTGCACTCAGGGCAGCAGCAACCCTAATGGACAGACATTTTCCTGGAGCAGGACTGGTTTCTGAGGCGATGAATGAAGCTGCAGCTGCGGATGCCAACCCACTCCAACCTGACTGCTCTTTCATTCCACCAGTTTCCAGCCTCTGTGATCAGACCAGGTGTTGGTTGAACACATCTTTGTTGATGGTGTTGAAGCTGTGTTGTGTTGTTGTGTTGCACTGAAGTTGTGAAGATTGTGTTTGATTCTGTTGAAGTCCAGCCATGCTGGGATGAAGGAAATGGACATGACTCTCACACTTTTCAGGTTTGCATTGGCCAGTTTTGCCCTTGGATTGATTGTTTATCAGGAGAGGGTTATGGACTGGGGAGTTTTAGACTCTCTCCCATGTTACCAAAACCACCAGCAAATGCACCAAAGGATCTATCACACTGATGGTTGTGTGACAGTAAATATACCCTCATAAAGAGGTGAGTGAGTCAAGTGAACATAAAATGGTACCAGGGAGCCAATACATAGGCCCCCAGGCCAGGAGCTATCGCTAGCTCCCTTCTGGCCATTGCTGATAATGGAAAAAGCCTTAGATTCGGTGCCAGGAAATGTGGGAGTCCAGTCTTATTTCTGCCTCTAGCAAGCCCCTGCTTTATTCTGTGTGTAGGTTTCTCATCTGTAAAAGGATGCAATGGATCTCTGCCAGGCTAGGATTGTGCTGGAGGCACTTAAAGAAAGCCCCCTGTTTCCTAGGATTCCCCATGGTCTCTCTTTTCTTTTCTTTTCTTTTTTTTTTTTTTGAGACAGAGTTTTGCTCTTGTTGCCCAGGCTGGAGTGCAACGGTGTGATCTCAGCTCACTGCAACCTCCGCCTCCTGGGTCCAAGCAATTCTCCTGCCTCAGTCTCCCAAGTAGCTGGGACTATGGGCGCCCGCTACCACGTCTGGCTAATTTTGTATTTTTAGTAGAGACAGGGTTTCTCCATGTTGGTCAAGGTGATCTCGAACTCCCGACCTCAGGTGATCTGCCCGCCTCGGCCTCCCAAAGTGCTGCGATTACAGGCATGAGCCACCCCGCCCAGCTTCTCCGTGGCCTCTTTACTCAACTCTGTGGCAGCCAGGCTCTAGCCCCGGCCTCCTGGTCTCCCTGGACCAGTCATTTGAAGACCACAGCAGATACACAGGAAGGCCACCCTGAGGCATGGTTTAGAATTAGAATAGTCAGATGAATTGAGATCTATACAGCAAATACACTGTCATCCGTCCTGTTGAGAGCTTCCTTTCCTTGCATCCCATCCAGGAAAGGCTCTGGCCCTTGGAACGTCTCTCTTCCACCCCAGTCGTGTGCTCACCTTTCCTGAGCTGGGCCTGTTCACTCCGACAGACATCTGTGTGCTGCGCGAGCATTCGGCGCATGATGAACTGGCCACAGCCTGGGCAGAGCTCTGTCCGGCTGCCGCAGAAGGACTCGTGGAGCTCCAGCTTGCTGAGTTGCATGTCCAGTTCGCAGAACTTACACTCAACAGGGCGCTCCTGGCACTCATTGGCCTGTGGGAGGGAGCAGGAAGGGCATGATCACTGGCCTTTTTTTTTTTTTTTCTGAGACAGAGTCTCACTGTGTCACCCAGTCTGGAGAGCAGTGGCTTGATCTTGGCTCACTGCAACCTCTGCCTCCCGGGTTCAAGCGATTCTCCTGCCTCAGCCTCCTGAGTGGGTGGGACTACAGGCATGCGCCACCATGCCCAGCTAATTTTTGTATTGTTAGTAGAGACGAGGTTTCACCATGTTGGTCAGGCTGGCCTTGAACTCCTGACCTCGTGATCTGCCCACCTCGGCCTCCCAAAGTGTTGGGATTATAGGCACGAGTCACTGCACCTGGACGATCACTGGCCTCTTTGACTGTAGGCAGATCAAGGACTTGTGCCCATCTCCCTAGGGAATTGCGGCCAATACGAGAAAGCAGATGAGAAGGGCCAGAGTGGGGGACTGCCCTCGGGAGATCTGAGCTTTGTTGGACTCATGGACCACATGGGGCTCTTACCTCATGAAACTCCAGCGAGGACTTCTGCATGCTCTGCTGACACATCGTACACCCAACCTAAACACACACACACACACACACACACCAGATGTGGGTCCACCCAGCACCCAGTGCCTGCCCCACATCCACTTTGGCTCACAGTTCTGGGTTTCGGTCTGTGAACTCCTACAGGGCAGGGATCCGGTGTGCCTACCTCAGTCTCTCTCTAGCACCCAGCCCAGTGTTCAAGAAGTGGTTTGTCAGACCAGTCTGAGTTGCAATGGCTGCCTGAGCTTGAGTATCTCCAGAGAGACAGATCAGGGGCCCCAGGAGGAATGGACATGGAAAGGCGGGAAATGAAGCTCAACCTGACTGCCTTCCAGGGCCTTCCTTTTTCACGTCCTCTCTTTAGAGATCTCAAGAGAACAGCCAACCTTTCCTGAAACCAGAACCTCTTGCCTGTGCCAGATCCATAAGCCTATAGGGAAAGGATTGGAAATGGGAAAACTGGAGGTAGACTCAGATTAGCATGAAAAGGCAGGATTAACATTTCCTTTCCACAGGGCTTCGTGTGGAGGGGCTGAATGACTTCCCATGACCCTCAAGTGAGTCTCTGCCTGGGGGACTGGACCCTTGCCTTAAGTCCCCAGCCCTCGCTCCAACTCCCAGACCCCATCTCTCCTGCAGGGAAGACTGAACACTCACCTTGACTCCCGGACCCCATCTCACCTGCAGGGAGGACTGGGCCCTCGTCCCCCGACTCTCAGACCCCATCTCTCCTGCAGGCAGGACTGCACCCTTGCCCCGATTCCCAGACCCCATCCTTGCCACTTCCTCACCTGCTGGTGCTCAACCTTGCAGTGCTCCTCCATGTTTTTCCTGGAGACAGGCTCCTCACACTCCGGGCACAAGACCAGGAACCGCAGGCAGTGAGCCTCATGGAGGGCGAAGTGGGCAGAGGCTACGTGTCTTTTGCTACAGGGTCAAGGTGGGGGGATGGGAAAGCAGACTTATTTTCAAATTATAAAACATGGAGCTGTATTTCATACCCAGGGCTAGATCTCCAGAGGCCTTAAGCACTGAACATGTGATGATGATGACCTCCTGCCCCACACTCCCTGTGTGGGTCCAAAACCAGAACAGTGGGGCAGCATCGAATAAGAATAAGGACGTTCTGCAGAGCTCTTACATTGCTGGGGCGGGGCATGGGAAGGAGCAGGAGGGAGGAATTACCAAGGGGCACGGGGGAGGTTTGGGGGTGATGGTGTTTCATGGATGTGTATAACATAGGCCAACACTTACCAATTATTACCCTTTAAAATGTGCAGTTTATTTGTAGGTCAATTATACCTCTATAAGGCTGTTTTTAAAATGAAACATTTCACTTTAAATAATGTAAACAATTAAATTATTTCAATTTAAACAATTCGAGAGAAGTGCCAAATTCTCTTGAATCTTTTTTTCTTGTTTTCTGGTGCCCCTGTTTGGTCCACAGTGTTAGGAACACAGCCCTGCTAGGCTCATGCTTCCTGCCAGGGCCATGTCAACTTCCAGAATCTCCAAAGCGAGAGCTTCCCGTCTCTCCTGCCTCCAGGTTCACCTGCGCTAACTCACAGAGACTCCGAGGTTCTTCCCAGAGACCACAATGCAGGAAGGGTTCTGAGCCTCCCACTTCCTGGGCAGGGCGTTTTTCTCCAACCATCCTCTTCACCAAGAAGCGCCCCCTTTCGGCTGGGCGCCGTGGCTCACGCCTGTAATCCCAGCACTTTGGGAGGCCAAGGCGGGTGGATGACCTGAGGTTGGGAATCCAAGACCAGCCTGACCAACATGGAGAAATCCCATCTCTACTAAAAATACAAAATTAGCCAAGTGTGGTGGCTCACGCCTGTAATCCCAGCACTTTGGGAAACCGAGGCGGGTGGATCACCTGAGGTCAGGAGTTAGAGACCAGCCTGGCCAACATGGTGAAACCTCATCTCTACTAAAAAAATACAAAATTAGCCGGACGTGGTGGCGCACGCCTGTAATTCCAGCTACTCGGGAGGCCGAGGCAGGAGAATCACTTGAACCCGGGAAGTGGAGGTTGCAGTGAGCTGAGATCGCACCATTGCACTCCAGCCAGGGCAAAAGGAAGCGAAACTCCATCTTAAAAAAAAAAAAAACAAAAAAAAACGAAGAAAGAAATAAATGACCCTTTTCACTTCCATCAACTCTTGCTCGTGGCAGTTCGGGAGAAGGGAAATGGGGAGCAAGGCTGCCCTAGCAGGGCTGCGTTCCTAACACTGTGGACCAAAGAGGGGCACCAGAAAACAAGAAAAAAGATTCAAGAGAAGTTGGCACTTCTCTCGAATTGTTGAAATTGAAATAATTTAATTATTTACATTATTTAAAGTGAAATGTTTCATTTTAAAAACAGCCTTATAGAAGTATATTTGACCTACAGATAAACTGCGGTAGCCATAAAGGCCCAGAGGACGAGAACAGTTGCATGCCCATGTCCCTGGCACATGGGGCGTGCCCCGAGAGGGACCGTCAAAGCCTCACTCCTCTTGATGTGAACAAGCTCTTTGCTTCTGCTCTGCCCAGGCAGCGGGCACACAGGCGGCAGCATTTTCCCTTCCTCTGTTCTCTCTCCTCTGCCTGGCCTGGTCCCTTCTCCCCCTGCTCCTCCTAGGCTGGTTGAGAAACCAGAGTAGTTGAAGGGTCTGGCTGGAGCAAAGCTCTCCGGGGAGGGTCCCACTCAAGTCCCTGCCACAGGTAGGGAGCTCTGAGAATGGGGCTTTTCCACGGGTCAGATTCCGCCCCCGCCCCCGCCCCGCCCCGTTAGAGGTGTGGTCCCAGCCCCCTGCTCTGTCCTCCCTGCTCTGCCCCACGGCTCCCTTTCAAGGAGGGTGAGAGTAGTCCTGGAGAATCTCCGTGGGACCCTTTCTTTCACAGACTGGTGTGAAGGTCAGAGTATCAGAACCCCAGATTAGGACCCAAGGTCTCACAAGTATGAGTAGCCCAGCTGGGACCACTGGCCGGGCTATTTGTCTTCAGAACAGTCCCAGGAAGCCTAAAATTTGGGGGGAAGGGGCTGCAGTGAAGTGGAGGTAATGCTGTCCACCCTCGCCCAGAGATTATCACGTTTAGACCCTCCTACCCTCGGGGCCCACGGTCTCCAGCTGCTTGTCCTCCTAAGTGTTTTTATGCCGGAACTACTTTCTCCTCCCTTCAGAAACAGCCCTATCTCCTCGGCGTTTCTCCCTCACCAGCCGGGGTCTGCTGCTGGAGAAAGCGCTTTCTTACCAGTTCTTGCACACCGAGAAGGCTCCTTCCATGTTCTGCTCTCTGGAGTCTTTCAGTTGAGTTTCGTTTCTTGCAGGCAAGGAAACAAAACTGAAAGTCTTCCGACGGCCCAGCCCACAGCTTCAGGGAGGGAGGAGATCCTACCCTCAGAATTCTCGGCTCAGGATTCCCCGTTGATTCCTGTGGCTGGACCCTCCCAGGAAGCCCCTCTACAGCATGGCCAGCACCTGCTGCCGCTCTCTGCGGTCATTCTTTGCTGCTATCACAGGGAGCCTGAGGCCAGGCTTCTCCTGGGCAGCAGCTTGTTCGCTTACCCTGGCTGACTGGCTTCGCTCTGTCTGGGTCTCCATCCCTTTTCCAAACCATCCACCTCCCACCCTTCTCCCCGATCTCCGGCTCCCTTCTGCTCCTCCCTCTGCAGGAAAGAGGGAACTTGCCGTGTTGAGCTTGAATGCTGTTCCCTAAAAATGGCTCCTGGACTTGAGGCGGTGAGGACTTCGCAAACAGCGTCCAGGGAGGCTCTGGGGATGCAGGGTAGTGTGAGCCCAGACCCAATCTGGTGTGTATCCTCCCCGGGGCCCTTAAGAGTTTTTGCAGATACTAGAAACAGCTGTGCTTACAGAAGGACTCTAAACAACGTCTGGAGTGATGACAAGCAGGCCCAGAGAATTCCCGAGGAGTCTGCCAGTGGGGTGGGTGCCGCCTCTCTGAGGAGGGTAACAAAATTAAGGGAAATGTCCAGGCAGGGCTCCAGCTTCCAGGCAGGCTCTAAAACTCAGGCACTAAATGAGAAGCAGTGCGTGGTGGTACTGATGATCACAGCGATAGGAGGGAAGCATGAAGGACTGCTTCGGCATCGTCTAGGTTCCAGGCACCGTTCTAAGCATTAGGTAGGCATTGTCTTCGTTTTAATCCCTCAGGTAAGCATGGTTGATTCCATTTTCCTGTGGAAAACAGAGGCAGTGACAGAGTGAGACTCTGCCTCAAGAAAGAAAAATGAAAAGAAAAAAAGAGAAAATGGAGGCAGAGAGAGACTAGGTCAATCACTCAACATCAGAGCTGGGATTCACACCAGGTTGATCTTATTCAGGTGTCTATGTACCTAATCAAGACCCCGTCCACCTCATTTGACAGCTGGTTGGGGTAGGGAGCACTTAACCAAGAGTCAGAGACTGAGGTTTGCATCTTATCTTGTTCCCTTCCTCACTGGCTAGGCAAGCTCCTTAATCCTTCTGACCCTCACTGCCCATTCCTGTCTGTCTCTGGGCAGTCTGTGAATATTAAGAATGAAAAATAAGCAGGTCGGGCGCAGTGACTCATGCCTATAATCCCAGCACTTTGGGAGGCTGAGGTGGGTGGATCGCGAGGTCAGGAGACCAGCCTGACCAACATGGTGAAACCCCGTCTCTACTAAAAATACAAAAATTAGCCGGGTGTGGTAGTGTGTGCCTATAACCCCAGCTACTCAGGAGGCTGAGGCAGGAGAATCGCTTGAACCCAGGAAGTGGAGGTTGCAGTGAGCCGAGATTGCACTACTGCACTCCAGCCTGCACAACAGAACGAGACTCTGTCAAAAGAAAGAAAGAGGGAGGGAGGGAGGGAGGGAGGAAGGAAGGAAGGAAGGAAGGAAGGAAGGAAGGAAGGAAGGAAGGAAGGAAGGAAGGAAGGAAGGAAA
The DNA here is from genome assembly GCF_049350105.2 of Macaca mulatta. Lineage (NCBI taxonomy): Eukaryota > Metazoa > Chordata > Mammalia > Primates > Cercopithecidae > Macaca > Macaca mulatta. The sequence goes on along the minus strand of NC_133421.1, from coordinate 8,229,490 downwards.
AAAGAAAAACGAAGAGCTTTCTTTTCACACATTGTCTCCTGCTGAGATGGGATAGGGGTGGTGGCAGGGGTGTATAGATTGGACATCTTAGAGGAATGGAAGGTGTGGCCAGGGTATGGGGGTGGAATTAGAAGTGACCATAGGTTGCTTTTCATCTACATCCTAATTTTCTTCCAAGATGTTTCCTCCTGCAGACTGTCCCACCCACACCACCCCTTCCCTTCCCCATCAAAATCCCAGCAGTTCTTCAGGACCAACTCCTATGGCAACACTGATCTAGAACCTACCTCCTTCGTCTCTGGTTATGGTTAGTTGGCTGTGTGTCTGTTGTCTCAACTCCTCCCCATCCAGTCCCAGGCATGGGCGATTTGAGAGCCAGCTCTTTCTGACCAACCACCCCTGCCTTCCTGGAGGGACCTGTGGGCTTTGCGCTTATTAGGCAGTGCAGTACTGGGCTTTGCAGTAGCAGGCAGTCAAATGCTGACTGACCGGAATGGATGGGGTGTTTTGAGATAATTAAGCAGGAGTTAGAAATCTTCCCCCACTCACACAACAGCCCCGAGTCTGAGGGCTCTGCAAGCGGCAGCAATGGCCATTTTCTTTTCATTTCTCAAGATAACTTATATTACATAACGAATATATGAATATATGCTCTTTAAAAAAAAATAGAATATTACAGATAAAGCAATGTTTCTCTTTGACTACCATGGCTGTTCCTGGGCCATCACTATTATTAATCAGACAGTGTATGAAGAACATTCTGGTTAGCACAAAAGCCTGTCCCCATTTCCACTACAACATCAATCGGTGCCGTGGACTTGCATGATTTCATCATTCTGCCACCCGTCTTTGGCTGGTTGCCAACCCCAATCCCATTAAAAAAAAAAAAAAAAAAAAAAAAAAAAACTAGATGAGAAATGCTCTGTTGTGGGCTTAGAATTCCTTTCCAGGACACTGTGGCTACCCGCTTGGCCGTTGTTGGGAGTTTCCAGCGGTCTCATTGTGTCAGGGCCCGTGGGTCAGGGGAGGCGGGCGAAGGTTGTCACAGGAAGCTGGTCTCTCAGACGTGAATTGGCCCGGCTGGCCATGTCACCTTTGCAGGAATGGGGGAAAGGGGGAGCAGGAAGTCCTGGCTGGACTAGGACACAGGAATAATACACCCCTCCATGAATCGTTTTGAAGATCAGAAGAGAAATTGTGTGAGAGCTCTACTTGTACAATATGGAAGACAGGAGAGAATATTTAAAAAGGATTGTTTTAATAGTTGACTTTGAGAAGGGATCTTATTTCGGCTTTCTTCTTTTGAGGGATCACTACGCTAAGGAAGATGATGTAACAACAGAGACATTTCACTTCCCAGACAAAAATTATATGGTGCAATTGCACACACTTCTGTCGGTGGTGTCTTTAGAAGAATCCTGTGGTCAGAGTGGGCCCCGAGTCCCGGGAGATGTGTAGATTTCAGACTCCTCAAGCAAAACGTGTGTGGGTGGGAGTTTGTTTGTCAGACCACAGGCAATTGCATCAAATGACTAGTCTCTGGATGGCATTCAAGCCTGTGAATATCTGTGACTGTGTTTGGGGAAGACTGTACGCTTGGTTGGGCAGCAAAGACGGGGAATGGCCTGCTGGCTGCTGCTTAGTTGGCATGTGAAGGGGAAGGAAGCTTGTCATTAAACTCATGGGCAAGAAACAGCAACTCCATGGCATTCTCTGTGGGGAGTGACCAGTACTTTTCTCTTCCTTTCTTTCTGTGAGAAATCTCTTTTCACACATTCACATTTCCCCTGTGCCCCGCCCCGGGTTAAAACATCTCACCCACTTTTGCCACCAACCCATTCCCATCCAATCAGCAATCACAGCCCAGATGTCCAGGTCTCTTCCCTGACGTTTACGAGGGTCAGTGTTATGAGCCTTCTCCTTTTCCCAGATTATATATATATGGTAAAGAGATAAAGTCTGTCTCTGTCACTCAGGCTGGAGTGCAGTAGTGATCATAGCTCACTGCAGCCTCGAACTCCCAGGTTCCAGCAATCCCTCTGTCTTCACACAGACTACAGGCACACGCTACCATACCCAGCTAACTTAAAAAAAATTATAGAAACGGGGTCCCACTATGTTACCCAGGCTGGTCTTGAACTCCTGGCCTCAAGTGATCCTCCCACCTCGGCCTTCCAAGGTCCTGAGATTACGGAAATGTGCCACTGCATGCAACCAATTTTTTAATATCTTGATCATGGTATAGTCACCTTGGTTGCAGCAAATCTCATGGAACTCAGGACAAATGACCATATATGTCAATTTTTTGTTGTTGTTGCTTTTTATGGTGGAGTGGGGGACGTGAAAGAGAAAAAGTTTAGAGACTCAGAGTCTTTTCATTCAGAATTTGGGGTGAACTTACTCATATGGTTAAGTTGTGGTAATGAACAATCACTCAGACTCTCATTTTAGAGAATAACTAGTGTTTTAATTTTTAAAAATGGAAACTTACAAGTATTTCTTCCTACCCTGACCTTGACATCACGTAGTCTTTCTTACAATGATTCACACTGGCTCCGAGATATTGTGTCCATTTCTTCTTCTTCTTTTTTTTTTGAGATGGAGTCTCGCTCTGTCACCCAGGCTGGAGTGCAGTGGTGCCATCTCGGCTCACTACAACCTCTGCCTCCCGAGTTCAAGCAATTCTCTGCCTCAGCCTCCCGAGTAGCTAGGATTACAGGTGCCCACCACCACACCAGGCTAATTTTTGTATTTTTAGTAGAAATGAGGTTTCACCATCTTGGCAAGGCTGGTCTTGAACTCCTGACCTCATGATCCTTCCGCCTCGGCCTCCCAAAGTGCTGGGATTACAGGCATGAGCCACTGCGCCCGACTTGTGCAGCTCTTCTTAATGTTCCATTTGTAAGATCATGTCGATATCTTAAAATTGGCAATAATGAGAGTATTTAAACCATGGAAACGGGCAAATGCTGCAAATCAGAGTATCTCCCCATCCCCAAGATCTGGTTGTTAAATATTTAGCAGCATATCATTGTTTTTCTATCTCAGTAACGGCTCCATTTGGAAGGCCAGGGTTAGGTCTAAAAAAAAAAAAAAAGACAAAGTTAAAGAAAAGTTTATTGTTGCTTAATTATCTTGTTATCATGAAGATATAAAAATTCATTTGGAGGAGAGGTTGTAAGGATCAGCTTTTACATTGACATGTGAACTTATTTCCTCCAAAAAAAAGTGAATCAAAGGAAGAATATTAATTTGTTTGAGCAAATATGTGAGTATTTGTCAGGAAAAAAAATACTATGTCATGCCAAGTTGGCAGGATATTATTTTATAAAGCAGAGGACATAGTCTGGCTTGAATTACTCTTTAAGTTTGTTATTATAAATTTTGTTAGTGGGGAACAGCCTACCATATTCACTACTTAATTTTGATTACTGATTAATGTTTTTGATAGCTAAATAGCCTAATACACCTAGACATAATAGCTAAATACACCTAGCTCAGGGGCTACAATCACAAACAAAATGAAGTCTCAGCTCTTAGTGAGCTTGCATAGCAAGATATAATTTCACCCATGCGTAAATATGATCTATTTTTATTGCAGTAAGTGGAGTGGTCAGATTATAGCACTTTCATGGAAAGGCAAGACATGAGGGAGTGTGTGTGTGTTTGTGTGTGTGTGTGTGTGTGTGTGTGTGTTGAATGCTGGGGGTGAGGATGGTGTGAGATAGGAAGGGCATTTGAGGCAGAAGGCAGAGTACAGGGGAGTGAAACAGCATATTACTTTTGGGTAGATACATATCAAATGAGTATGGAAGCAATGGGAATGGATGATCTATGCCTTTTCCTCAGCAAGCAGTAAGTTGGGGAGCTACTTCCAATTCCATATTTTTTTATGGTGAAAAAGACATACATATATTTAGATTTAGCCAACTGGACTCAACACAATTTTGTTGGCAACATCCAAAGCACCATAATCAGGAGGCAGTTGAACATATGCCTTCTTCTCTCCAACAGGCTGATCAGGGTGTTGACCGTGGCCACATCCATGTCACAGAGCTTCTTCACAGCCTGTTTGATCTGGCGTTTGTTGGTTTTAACATCCACGATGAACATAAGTGTGTTGTTGTCTTCTGTCTCCTTCATGGCAGACTCAGTGGTCAGCAGAAACTTGATGACAGCATAGTGGTCAAGCTTGTTTCTCCTGGGGGCACTCTCCTGAGACTATCTGGGCTGCCTCCAGAGTTACAGTGTCTTGGGCTGCCAGAAGGTGGGTGGATCTTGATTTTTTGGTGGATCTTCTTTTTTATGTGGCCGTGGACACCTTTCAACACTGCCTCCTTGGCCTTTAAAGCCTTTGCTTTGGCTTCAGCTTTAGGAGGGGCAGGAGCTTCCTTCTTGGCTTTTGGCGTCATCTTGTGAACAGGGTCCAATTCCATATTTTAATTGGAGTGCTTAGTATATTAGCATTTAATATAATTGTTGATACAGTTGAATTTAGGTCTGCAACATTATTGTCATTTTTCCTGTATACCCCTTGTTTTTTTGTTCCCGCGTTCCTCCTTTCTTGCCGCCTTTTGAATTCTTTGAATATTTTTTCGAATTCCCTTTTAGTTTATGCTTGGGGATGCATCAAGCATAATTATTGGGCTTCCATAGTATCTGGTGAGAAGTACATGGTCATTTGAGTTGTCATTCCCTGTATGTAATCTGTCATTTTTCTCTGAAAGGTATCAGGTTTTCTTTTTGTCTTTGGTTGTCAGCAGTTTGATAACGATTTGTCTACGCATAGTTTTCTTCATCTTTATCCTGATTGGGGTTTGCTGAATTTCTTGTGCCTGTAAATTAATGTCTTTCACCAAATTGGGGGAAATTTCAGCTATTGTTTTGCAAGATTTTTTTCTGCCCCATTCTTTGTCTCTTTCTCTGGGACTCATTAAAAGTATCTCAGAGATTTTGATGTTGAGGATCTCTTCTATTTTAATTTTTTTCTTCAGATTAGATAATTTCTGTTGATCTATCTTCAAATTCACTGACTCTTCTGTTATCTTCTATCTGCTGCTGTTAATTTTTAATTTTAGATATTTTAATCAATTTTAGAACTTCCACCTGGTTTATTTGCAGTTTTTATTTGTCTGCTGAGATTTTCCATTTGTTTATTTATTACAAATATATATTTTTCTTTACATCATTATGCATGGTTACAATAGATGCTTTAAAATCCTTATTTAATAATTACAACATATGGGTCATCTTGGATTGGGCTTTTGATTGTATTTTCTCTTGATAAGGGATCACATTTATCTGTTTCTTTGCTTGTCAAGTAATTTGGGATTGAATTCTAGACATTGTAAATATTATGTTGTATAGATGCTGGTTTCTTTTAGCTCCCTCTGAAACCATTGAGTTTTTTTTGTTTGTTGCAGGCAGTTAACTGCCTGGATGCAAAGGCAAACTTTGATTCTCAAATCTCAGTTTGGGCTTTTTTTGTTTCTTTCCAAGATCAATATACAATTTATTGGCCAGGCACAGTGGCTCACGCCTGCAATCCCAGCACTTTGGGAGGCCAAGGCAGGTGGATCACAGGGTCAGGAGTTCGAGACCAGCCTGGCCAATATGGTGAAACCCTAGCTTATTATAGAGGATTGGGTACTTGACTTCCTTCACTCATCTAACTGACCCCCAGATGTCAGTATCTGCAGGTCTATTCTCTTGGGCCATTCAGAGAAGGATCTTACAAATGCTTGCCTGGTTAATATAAACCTGAGAAATGCATGGGGATGAGGAGCTGCAGACCTCACTGTTCAATACGTAGACTTTCACCTAACCTCCATGTTTGCATCCAGCCCTGCACAGTACCCGGTGTTCTGAGTCCAGGGACTTTCTGGTTCAGCTTCTTCAAAAATGAACTCGCTAGTATTGGAATAGGGAACCTGAGGTCTAACTTATATATTTGCAGATTTTTCTACCAGTCACACAGTTTTCAGCCCCTACTCTCACACCTACTGTCCATGGAAATCAGTGCCCCCAGTTTCTAAGCCTTCCAAGGTTTTGTGGGGCAAAATCCTTCCTCTCCAAATGCCAACTTGACATCTGTACTTTGATATCCAATAGGCTAGCTAATTCAACATATCCAAAGCTGTCTTCTGATATTCCCCAAGTGGGTTCATGGCATCTTTTTTTCCCAGTTGCTCAGGCCAAAAATATTGGAGACATCCTTGCTTCTTCTCTCACATCCCACATCTAGTCTCTCAGCAAACCCTGTTGGCTTGCTTTCAAGATATACTGAGAACCTGATCTTTTGTCATCTCCATTGTTATCACCTTAGTCAAAGCCACCCTTATCTCTCACCTCGATTGTTGTAGTGATCTTCAAACTCTATCCATGCTTCTGTTCTCACTCATAAGTGGAAACTGAACAATGAGAACACATGTGCACAGGGAGGGGAACATCACACACCGGGGCCTGTTGGGGGTGGGGGGGGCAAGGGGAGAGAGAGCATTAGGACAAGTACCTAATGCATATGGGGCTTAAAACCTAGATGTCAGGTTGATAGGTGCAGCAAATCACCATGGCACATGTATACCTATGTAATAAACCTGCACATTCTGCACATGTATCCCAGAGCTTAAAGTAAAATTAAACAATAACAATAATAACAACAAAACTCTAGCCATGCTTCTTCTCTTGCCCCCCAAAGTCTGTTCTCAGTACGGCAGCCACAGTGATCCACTTAAAATGTAAGTCAGAACATGTCAGGTCTCTGCTCAAAATCCTCCAACAGTTTTCCAGCTTACACAGAGTAAAAGCCAAAGCCCTTACTATAATCTACAGGGTCCTACATAACCTTCTCTCACCTGTTGTCTTTCTCATTCATATCTCATTCTTACCCACCATGCTGACTCCACTGCAGCCACACTTGTCTCCTTGCTGTTTCAGGAACTAGCCATGCATGCTTCCACTACAGAAGCCAGCTGCATTAGCCATTCACTGGGAAGTCTATTACCCAGGAATCCATGTGGACACAGTTTCTTCACTTCTTTCAGGTCTTTTCTCAAAAGACACCTTCTCAGTAAAGCCTTTCCAAAGCAACCAATCTAACATTTCTGCCCAATTCCATTATATTCTGTATTCTGCTTCCATGCTTTAGTTTTTCTTCATAATACTATATATTTGATTTGCTTTTTATCTATTTTTCTCAACTAGAATATAGTTCCACGAGGAAAAACATTTTTGCCTATTTTGTTTACGGCTGTATCCCTGGTGAACTATATGCCAACAGCGAACAATCTGAAAAAGAAATCAAGAAAGTAATCCTGTGTACAAAGCTACAAATAAAATTAAATACCTAGGAATTAACCAAAGAAGTGAAAGATGTCTACAATGAAAACTATAAAACATTGATGCAGGAAATCGAAGAGGACACCAAAACTGGAAAAATATTTCATGTTCATGGACTGAAAGAATCAATATTGTTAAACTGTCCATACTACCCAAAGTCATCTACCGATTCAGTGCAATCCTTATCAAAATACCAACGACGGCCGGGCGTGGTGGCTCAAGTCTGTAATCCCAGCACTTTGGGAGGCTGAGACGGGCAGATCACGAGGTCAGGAGATCGAGACCATCCTGGCTAACACGGTGAAACCCCATCTCTACTAAAAAATACAAAAAACTAGCCAGGCGAGGTGGCAGGTGCCTGTAGTCCCAGCTACTTGGGAGGCTGAGGCAGGAGAATGGCGTGAACCCGGGAGGCAGAGCTTGCAGTGAGCTGAGATCCGGCCACTGCACTCCAGCCTGGGCGATAAAGCGAGACTCCATCTCAAAAAAAAAAAAAAAAAAAAAAAACCAAACCCAAACCAATGCCCAAACCAATGGCATTCTTCACAGAATTAGAACAAACAATCTTAAATTTATATATATGGAACTACAAAAGACCCAGAATAGCCAAAGCTACCTGAGAAGAATAAAACTGGAAGAATCACATTACCTGACTTCAAATTATACTACAGAGCTATAGTCACCAAAACAGCGTGATACTGGCATAAAAACAGACACGTAGACCTATGGAACAGAATACAGAACCTAGAAACAAATCCACACACCCACAGTGAACTCATTTTCAACAAAGATGCCAAGAACACATTTGGGAAAATGGCAGTCTCTTCAATAAATGGTCCTGGGAAAACTGGATATCCATGTACAGAAGAATGAAACTAGATCACTATCTCTTGCCGTACCTGAAAATCAAATCAAAATGGACTAAAGATGTCAATCTAAGACCTCAAACTGTGAAACTACTACAAGAAAACATTGGGGAAACTCTCCAGGACATTGGACTGGGTAAAGATTTCTTGAACAATACCCCTCAAGCACAGGCAACCTAAGCAAACATAGACAGATGGGATCATATCAAGTTAAAAAGCTTCTCCACAGCAAAGGAAACAGTGAACAAAGTGAAAAGACAACCCATGGAAAGAATGGGAGAAAATAATTGAAAATTACCCATCTGACAAGGGATTAACTACCAGAATATTTAAGAAGCTCAACTAACTCTATAGGAAAAAAATCTAGTAATCCAATTTCAACGTGGGCAAAAGATCTGAGTAGAAATTTCTCAAAAAGAAGACATACAAATGGCAAACAGGCATTTGAAAAGGTGCTCAATATCATTGATCATCAGAGAAATGCAAATCAAAACTACAATGAGATATCATCTCACCTCAGTTATAATAGCTTTTATCCAAAAGACAGGCTATAACAAATGCTGGCAAGGATGTGGAGAAAAGGAAACCTTCGTACTGTTTATAGGAATGTAAATTAGTACAATTACTATTGTACTAATAGTGGAGAACAGTTTGGAGGCTCCTCAGAAAACTAAAAATAGAGTTACCATATGATCCAGCAATCCCACTGCTAGGTATATACCCAAAAGAAAGGCAGTCAGGGAGAAGGATGGTCAAGATGGCTGACTAGAAGCAGCTAATGTGCGCCACTCTCATGGAGACAAATAGAAAGGGTGAGTAAATACAGCACCTTCAACTGAGTCATCCAGGTATAATTATTGGGATTCATCAGGAAAACAACTTAACCCACAGAGAATGGAGAAAAGCAAGGCAGGACAATCGCCTGCCCAGGAGTGACACAGAGCCAGGGGAGCCTCCATGAGTGAGTGAACAACCCCAGAGATCCATGTGTCCCCCATATATTTTTGCAACTCTCAGATCAGGAGATCCCTTCATGAACCCACTCCACCATGGTCTGCATTCTGACATGCAGAGCTACGTGGAATTTTGGCAGAGCAGCCACTCAGGCATACATGGAGCTCCCGGAACTTTAGATAACTGGACTTCCTGGCAAAAGCAGCTGCAACTCTAATGAAGTGGGAGGTTCTACCCCTAGAAAAGGAGCTAAATCCAGGGGGCTGAGCATTGACCATCTGTAGGCCCTGCTTCCATGGCACCTTGCAAGATAAGGCCCACTAGCTTGGAACTCCAGCCAGTTACTGGTAGCAGCATTACACCTCCCTGGAATAGAGCTCCCAGGGGGAGGGACAGGCCACCATCTTTGCTTTTTCACAGCCTTAGGCATTATTGCCTTCAGGATCCAGAGAGTCCAAGGTTACTAGGGACTGGAGGCAATCCCTTTCACAGTTGCCACAAAGAGAATAAAATACCTAGGAATACAGCTAACTAGGGAGGTAAAACATCTCTACGATGAGAATTACCACACACTGCTAAAAGAAACCAGAGATGACACAAATGGAAAGGCATTCCATGCTCATGGATAGGAAGAATCAGTGTCATTAAAATGGCCATACTGCCCAAAGCAATTTACAGATCCAATGCATAAATATATATATATATAAATATATATATTTATGAAATATGTAAGATATTGCGATATAGGCATGCAAGGCATAATATTCCCATTGGGATTGCGTATCCATCACCTCAAGTATTTATACTTTCTGTTACAAACAACCCAATTATACTCTTGGTTTTTTTTTTTTTTTTTTTTGAGATGGAGTCTCGTCCTGTCGCCCAGGCTGGAGTGCAATGGCGCAATCTCAGCTCACTGCAAGCTCCATCTCCTGGGTTCACGCCATTCTCCTGCCTCAGCCTTCCAAGTAGCTGGGACTACAGGTGCCTTCCACCACGCCCGGCTAATTTTTTGTATTTTTAGTAGAGATGGGGTTTCACCGTGTTAGCCAGGATGGTCTCGATCTCCTGACCTCATGATCCACCCGCCTCAGCCTCCCAAAGTGCTGGGATTACAGGCATGAGCCACCATGCCCAGCCTATCCTCAGTCGATTTTTGTATCAGGTGAGAGATGAGGATCCAGTTTTATTCTCCTACATCTGGCTTGCCAATTATCCCAGCACTATTTGTTGAATAGGGCGTCCTTTCCCCACTTTATGTTTTTGTTTGCTTTGTTGAAGACCTGTTGGCTGTGAGTGTTTGAGTTTATTTCTGGGTTCTCTACTCTGTTCCATTGGTCTATGTGCCTATTTTTACACCAGTACCATGCTGTTTGGGTGACTATGGCCTTACAGTGTAGTTTGAAATCAGGTAATGTGATGCATCCAGATTCGTTCTTTTTTATTTAGTCTTGCTTTGGCTATGTGGGCTCTTTTTTGGTTCCATATGAAGTTTAGAATTTTTTTTTCTAGTTCTGTGAAGAATTATGGTGGTATTTTGATGAGAATTGCATTGAATTTGTAGATTGCTTTTGGCAGTACAGTCATTTTTGCAATATTGATTCTACCTATCCATGAGCTTGAGATGTGTTTCCACTCATTTGTGTTGTCTATGACTTGTTTCTGCAGTGTTTTATAGTTTTCCTTGTAGAGGTCTTCCACTTCCTTGGTTAGGTATATTCCTAAGTATTTTATTTTTTGCAGCTATTGTAAAAGGGGTTGAGTTCTTTATTTGACTCTCAGCTTGGTCACTGTTGGTGCACTAATTTGTATACATTCATTTTGCATCCTGAAACTTTGCTGAATTCATTTATCCATTCTAGGAGCTTTTTGGAGCCATCACCCACTACTCTTCCTAAGCTCTGGTAGCCATCCTTCTACTCTCCATCTCCATGAGTTCAATTGTTTTCATTTCTAACTCCCACAAATAAGTGAGAAGACGTGAAGTTTGTCTTTGTGTACCTGATTTATTTCATTTGACAAAATTACCTCCGGTTCCATCTATGTTGTTGCAAATGACAGGATATCACTCTTTTTTATACCTGAATAGGACTCCATTATGTATATATCTTACATTTTCTTTAACCATTCATCTGTTGATGGACACTCAGGCTGCTTCCAATCTTGGCTATTTGAACAGTGCTGCAATAAACATGGGAGTGCAGACATCTCTTTGATAATACTGATTTCCTTTCTTTGGGGTATACACCTAGCAGGGAGATTGCTGGGTCATATGCTAACCTATTTTTAGTTTTTTGAGGAACCTCCAAACAGTTATCCTTAGTGGTTGTACTAATTTAAACTCCCACCAACAGTGTATGAGGGTTTCCTTTTCTCCACATCCTTGCCAGCATTCATTATTGCCTGTCTTGGATAAGGGCTATTTTATCTGCAGTGAGATGATATCTCATTTTAGTTTTAATTTGCATTTCTCTAATGATCAGTGATATTGAGCATCTTTTCATACACCTGTTTGCCATCTGTATGTCTTCTTTTGAGAAATGTCTATTCAGATATTTTGCTCATTTTAAAATTGGATTATTGGATTTTTTTCCTATAGAGTTTTTTAAGTTCCTTATCTATTCTGGTTATTAATCCCTTGTCAGATGGATAGCTTGCAAATATTTTCTTTTCTTTTCTTTTTTTTTTTTTTTTTGAGACCAAGTCTCACCCTGTCACCCAGGCTGGAGTGCAATGGTGCAATCTCGGCTCACTGCAACCTCTGCCTCCCAGGTTCAAGCGATTCTCCTGCCTCAGCTGGGATTACAGGCACACACCACCACTCCTGGCTCATTTTTTTGTATCTTTAGTAGAGATGGGGTTTCACCATATTGGCCAGGGTGATCTTGAACTCCTGACCTCATGATCTGCCCACCTTGGCCTCCCAAAATGCCAGGATTAGAGCCATGAGCCACTGCACCTGGCCAGTTTGCAAATATTTCTGTGGGTTGTATCTTGACTTTGCTGATTGCTTCCTTTGCTGTGAAGAAGTTTTTAACTTGATGTGATCGTACTTGTTCATTTTTGCTCTGGTTTCCTGTGCTTGTGGGGGTACTTCTCAAGAACGCTTTGCCCACTTCAAGGTCCTGGAGAGTTTCCCCAATGTTATCTTTTAGTAGTTTCATAGTTTGAGATCTTAGATTTAAGTATTTAATGCATTTTATTTGATTTTTATATATGGCAAGAGATAGGCATCTAGTTTCATTCTTTTGCATATGGATACTCAGTTTTCTCAGTACCATTTATTGAAGAGGATGTCTTTTTCCCATGTGTGTTTTTGGCACCTTAGTCAAAAATGAGTTCACTGTAGATGTATATATTTGTTTCTGGGTTCTCTATGCTGTTCCATTAGTCTATATGTCTATTTTTATGCTGGTACTATGCTGTTTTGGTGAGGTGACTACAGCTCTGTAGTATAATTTGAAGTCAGGTAATGCGATTTCTTCACTTTTGTTATTTTGTTCAGGATAGCTTTGGCTATTCTGGGTTATATAAATTTCAGAATTTTTTTTTCTATTCCTGAGAAGAATGTGATTGGTATTTTTGATAGGGATTGCATTGAATCTGTAGATCACTTTGGATACTACAGAAAGTTTAACGATATTGATTCTTCCAATCCTTGAACATGGAATAACTTTCCATTTTTTTGTGTCCTTTCCATTTCTTTCACCAGGGTTTTGTAGTTTTCATTGTTGAGATCCTTCACTTCTTTGGTTGATTCCTAGGTATTTAATTTTACTTGTAGCTACTGTAAAGAGAATTACTTTCTTGATATCTTTTTCAGATTGTTCACTACTAATATATAGAAATGCTATTGATTTTTATATGATGAATTTGCATGCTGCACCTTACTGAATTTGTTTATTAATTCTGATAATTTTTTGGTGGAGTCTTTAGGTTTTTCCAAACGTAAGATCACCTCATCTATAAGCAAGGATAACTTGACTCCTTCCTTTCCAATTTGTATGTTCTTTCTTTCTTTCTCTTGTCTGATTGCTCTTGTTAGGACTTCCAGTACCATGTTGTATAACAGTTGTAAAGTGGGCATCCTTGTCGTGTTCCAGATCTTAGAGGAAAGGCTTTCAGTTTTTCCCCATTCAATATGGCACTAGTTGTAGGTCTATTATATATAGCTTTTATTATGTTGAGGTATGTTCCTTCTATACCCCGTGTTTTTAGGGGTTTTATCATGAAGGGATGTTGAATTTTATCAAAAGTTTTCCAGCATGAGTTGAAACGATCATATGTTTTTGTCCTTTTTTCTGTTGATATGATGTATCACATTGATTGATTTGCATATGTTAAAGCCATTCTTGCATCCCTGGGATAAATCCCACCTGGTCATGATGAAAGGTCTCTTTAATGTGTTGTTGAATTCAGTTTGCTAGTATTTTGTTGAAGATTTTTCCATCATTGTTCATCAGGGATATTCATCTGTAGTTTCTTTTTTTGATGTGCCTTTGTCTGGTTTTGGTATCAGGGTAGTACTGGTCTTGGAAAATGGGTTTGGAAGACTTCCTTTCTCCTCTTTCAGAATAGTTTGAGTAGGATTGGTATTAGTTCTTCTTTAAATGTTTGGTAGAATTCAGCAGTGAAATGACTAGGCCCTGGGTTTTTCTTTGCTGGGAGACTTTTTATCATGGCCTTGAGCTCATTACTCATTGTTATTGGTTATGTTCAGATTTTAGATTTTTTCATGGTTCAATCTTGGTAGGTTTTATGTGTCTAGGAATTTATCAATTTCTTCTATTAATTGATTTTCCAATTTGTTGGCATACGATTGCTCATTACAGCCCCTAATGATCCTTTGGATTTCTGCAGTATTGGTTGTAATGACTCCTTTTTTTAATCTCTGATTTTATTCATTTGGGTCTTCTGTATTTTTTTTCTTAGTGTGGTTGAAGCTTTGTCAACTTTATCTTTTCAAAAAAACCCAACTTTTCATTTCATTGATCCTTATATTGTTTTCTTCATTTCAATTTCATTTATTTCTACTCCAATGTTTATTATTTCTTTTTTCTACAGATTTAGGATTTGGTTTGCTCTTGCTTTTCTAGTTTTTTAAGAAGCATCATTAGATTGTTTATTTGAAGTTTGTCTACTTTTTTTATGTAAGTGCTTATTATAGCTACACACTTTCCTCCTAGTACTGCTTTCACTGTATCCCACAGGGTTTGGCATATTGTTCCTGTTATCATTTTGTAAATAAATTTTTCAATTTTCTTCTTAATCTCTTAATTGGCACACTGGTCATTCAGGAGCATATTGTTTAATTTCCGTGTGTTTTTATAATTTCCAAAATTTTTCTTCTTATTGATTTCTAGTTATATTTCATTATGGTGAGAGAAGATACTTCATATTATATCAATCTTTTGGAGTGTTTTAAAGCTTTTTTTGTAGCCTAACATATCTCTCCTTGAGAATGGTGCCAAGGAGAAGAATATGTATTCTGTAGCCATTGGATGAAATATTCTATAAATATCTATTAGGTCCATTTGGTCTATAGTGCAGATTAAGTCCAATTTTTTTTTTAATTGATTTTCTCTCTGGATGATCTGTCCACTGCTGGAAGTGGAGTACTGAAGTCTCCAGCTGTTATTTTATTAAGTCTATCTCTCTCTTTAATTCTAATAATATCTTCTTTATATATCCGGGTGCTCCAGTGTTGGGTGCATATATTTTTATAATCATTATATTATCTTGCTGAATTAACCTCTTTATTGTTATATAATGGCCTTGTCTCTTTTTACAGCTTTTGTCTTGAAATATAATTTTGATATAGTTATAGCTACTCCTTCTCTTTTTTGGTTTCCATTGGTAAGGAATATCTTTTTCCACTCCTTTATTTTCAGTCTATGTGTGTCTTTATAGGTGAAGTGTGTTTCTTGCGGGCAACAGATTATTGGGTCTTGTTTTTTCACCTATTCAGCCACTCTATGTCTTTTGATTGGAGAGTTCAGTCCGTTTACATTCAATGTTATTATCGATAAGTAAGGACTTACTTCTGTCATTTTGTTATTTGTTTTCTGGTTGCTTTCTGGTCTTTTCTTCCTTCCTGTGTTCTCCTTAGTGAAGGTCATTTTCTCTGGTGGTATGTTTTAATTTCTCACCTTTAATTTTTGTGTATCTGTTGTTTGGCTTTTGGTTTGAAGTTACCGTGAGGCTTGCAAATAATACATTATAACCCATTATTTTAAACTGATGTCAAATTAATACTGATTGCATAAACAAACAAGCAAGCAAAGAGAAAACGAATAAAAACTCTATATTTTAACTTCATCCTCCACTATTTAACTTTGTTGCTTCTATTTATATCTTATTTTACTATGTCTTTAAAAAGTTATTGTAGTTATTATTTTTGATTAGTTCATCTTTTAGTCTTTCTACTTAAGATACGAGTAATTTAAACACCACAATTACAGTGTTATAATATTCTGTGTTTTTCTGTGTATTTAACGTTACCAGTGAGTTCTGTACTTTCAGATGATTTCTTATTGCTCATCAGTGTCCTCTTCTTTTGGATTGAAGAATTCTCTTTAGCATTTATTTCCTTCAGACCGCTCTGATGTTAATGAAATCTCTGTTTTTATTTGTCTGGGAAAGTCTTCATTTGCCTTTCATGCTTGAAGGATATTTGCACTGGATATGCTATTCTAAGGTAGCATATCTTTTTTTCCTTCAGCACGTTAAATATGCCATGCTATTCTCTTCTGGCCTGCAGGGTTCCCACTGAAAAGTCTGCTGCCAGATGTATTGAAGCTCCATTGTATGTTATTTGTGTTTTTTCTCTTGCTGTTTTTAGGATCCTTTCTTTACCCTTGACCTTTGGGAGCTTGACTATTAAATGCCTAGAGGTAGTCATTTTTGTGGGTTAAATCTGCTCGGTTTTTCTATAACCTTATTGTACTTGAATATTGATATCTTTCTCTATGTTTGGGAAGTTCTCTGTTATTATCCTTTTGAATAAACTTTCTACCTCTACTTCCTCTTTAATATCTATAACTCATAGATTTGCCCTTTTGAGCCTATTTTCTAATTCTCGTTGGTGTGCTTCATTCTTTTGTCTGTTGACTCCTTCAACTATGAATTTTCAGATAGCCTGTCTTCAAACTCACTGATTTTTTCTTCTGCTTGACCAATCGTGCAAAAGCCACAGTGTTACTGGGCTTGGGATAACCCAAGTGCAGATACAGTTGCAGTGACCAAAATTTTAGATCAGAAAACCCAAGTCCCTCCAAATTCTTGGAAAACCTACCCAAGAAGAATGGGTACAAACAAGCTCTGACTGCACAGGCTACAATAAATACCTAACTCTTCAATGCCCAGACACCAATGAACATCTATAAGCATCAACAACATCTGGGAAAATGTGACCTCACCAAATGAACTAAATAAGACACCAGGGGCCAATCCCAGAGAGAGAGAAATATGTGACCTTTCAGACAGATAATTCAAAATAGCTGGTTTTTTTTTTTTCCATGACACAGCCCTCAGGAGGTCCTGAGAACATGTGCCCCAAAATAGCTTGAGGAAGCTCAATGAAATTTAAGATAACACAAAGAAGGAATTTAGAATTTTACCAGATACATCTAACAAAGAGATTTAAACAATTAAAAAGAATCAAGCAGAAATTTTGGAGTTGAAAAATGCATCTGTCATGCTCAAGAAAGCATCAGACTCTCTTAATAGCAGAATGGATCTACATTGTGGTCTTTGATAAGATCCAGAAGAATTGTCTGGGTTACCGGCAGAGGCTCTTGCTCTCCTCCTTACTTTTTCCCAATAAAGAGCTTATCTCTGCGTGCTGAGCTGCCTGCAGCTGGGGCAGGAGTGACACAAGCACCTCTGTTTCACCACCACTGGAACTGCACTTGGTTAGACCTGAAGCCAGCCTAGCACTGGGTCTTGTCAAGGCCCACTGTGATCACTATCTGGATACCACCTATGTTCGCTGAGGTCCTAGAGCTGTGCGATTAGCAGGTAGTAAAACTAGCTACACTCATGTCTTTCCTTTCAGGACAGCAAGTTCTCCCCAGTCCTGGGCAGGTCCAGAGATGATATCTAGAAGCCAGCACCTGGAGTCAGAAATTTTAGGAATTTACCTGGTGTTGTACTGAGCTGGCTGAATTTACCTGGCTGAGCTGGCACCCAAGCCACAAGTCAAAATCCTTCCCACTTTTCCCTTCCCTTTCCACAAGCAGAGGAGTCTCTCCCCATGGCCACCACCACCACAGGCCCACAGGGTCAAAGGTGGGGTACTGCTGGGATACCACCAATGTTCACTCAAGGCCCAAGGGCTCTTCAGCCTGCTTGTGGTGAATGCTGCCAGGCCTGGGTCTCACGCTTCAGGGCAGTGGGCTCCCTTCTGGCCCATGGCAGGTCCAGGAATGCCAACCAAGGGCCCAGCCTGGAATCAGGAACCCTAAGTGCCTGCTTGGTGCTCTACTCTACCTTGGCTGAGCTGGTACCTATGTTGCAAGACAAAGTCCATTTTATTCTGCTTTAGAAAAGCAAAAGGAATCTCTCTCCATAGCCACTATAGCTAGTAATGTGCTGTGTCACACCAGAAGCCAGCACATCTCAGAGTCGCATCCAAGGCCCATGGTGTGTACTACCTGGCTACCACTGTTGATTATTCAGGGCCCAAGTGCTCTTTGGTCAGCAGATGATGAATTCTGCCAGGATTGGGTCCTTCCCTTCAAGGCAGTGTGTTCTCTTCTGGCCCAAGGCATGTCTAGAAATGTCATCCAGGACCTAGGGCCTGGAATCAGGCCTCTGGACTCTGCCCAGTACCCTATCCTACTGTAGCTAAGCTGGTATCCAAAATTCAAGACAAAGCCGTCTTTAATCTTCCCTCTCCTCTTCTCAAACAGAAGAAAGGAGTCTCTCTTGGAGTTATGAGCTGCACTGCCTGGGGTTGGAGGAAGAGTAGCATAAGCACCCTTAGCCACCCTGGCTGGTATCTCACAGGGTTCATGCCCTGGTAAGACACTGGCTCTGAGCCCAGCATAGCACCAAGACTTGCCTAGGAATTGCAGTCCTTGTGGCCTAGACTGCCTTTCAAGTTTATCTGGGACCTTTAAAGAGGACTTTAGCCTGCAGTGGCAAGGCTCACCAGGACTCAGCTTCCAACTGCTGGGATGGATGATTCCCCTTTGGCTAGGGATGGTCTAAATGCTCCTTCTGTGGGTGTTGGCTGAGTCCTGCCCAGTGTTGCTTTCTGCTGTGATAAGGTAGCACCGAGTTCCAATGCAAAGTCCCACAATAGCTTGTACTCTTCCTTGCTGAAATGCACAAATTCTCTATACCACATGACCACTGTCAGGGGATGGGGGAGGGACGGCATCAACAGCTTGAGACTGTCTTTCCTACCCTCTTCAGTGCCTCTTTCAGAGATATGAAGTTAAAACCAGGTTCTGTGATCACTCACCTGATTTTCGGTTCTTGCAATGATGCTTTATGTGTGTAGACAGTTGAGGCTTCTATTCAGCCATCTTGCACCACCACCTGTCAAGAGCATGAGGACTGAGCAACAAGGTCATTGCTGATGGACTGGAGTTCAGTAGCACTGGTGGTAGAAGCCAGAATTCAAAATGATATAGCAGAACCTATATCATTTTTGACTGGTTGAATTGGAGTCACTTGCTGTCCAGAAGGGAGGCAATTGAGGGAGGATGATTGGTGGAGGCTTCTATTTGGCCGTCTTGCTCCACCTCCAGGATTTCTTTTTGGGGTGATAAAAATGTTCTAAGATTGATCGTGATGATGGTTGCACAGTTCTGTGAATATACTAAAAACCATTCATTGTATACTTTAAATGGATAAATTGTATGAGATGTGCATTTTATCTCAGTAAAGATGATATGTGTCTAAATTTTTATTTTTATTTGCATAATTTTTATTTTTATAATTATTTTTATTTACATATAAAATTTTTATTTACCTATAAATAAAATTTTTATTTATATGTAAATAATTTTTATACTTATATTATATATAAAAATTTTAATTATATTAAAAATTTTTTATTTATATTTACATATAAATAAAATTTTATTTACATACAAATAAAATTTTATTTACATATAAATGTAATTTTTATTTTCATATAAAATAATTTACATAAAATAATTTACATAAAACACATAAAATATTTACATATTATTTTTATTTACATATAAAAAATAAATATAGACCTGACACGGTGGCTCACGCCTGTAATCTCAGCATTTTGGGAGGCCAAGAAGAGAGGATCCCTTGAGCCCAGGAGTTCAAGGCTGCAGTGAGCTATGACCACATTACTGTACTACAGCCTGGGTGACAGAGTGAGACCTTGTCTCTCAAAAAAATATATATATATACACGTATAAAACATATAATGCATAATAATTGTATATGTAAAAATATCTTTATATATTTAAATTTTAAAAATATTATTAGAATGTTATATTTATATGTTTTATACATTGTTTTATAATTTTATATTTTATGTAAAAATACATTATCATATATATTTGTTTATATATGTGTGTGTGTATGTGTCTATATATAAAAAACAATATATAAAACATGGGTGGCTGAATATGGAACACTGGGACTCAACATCCATTCTACCTTCCTCCTGTGTACTTTCCCACATTGCAGTTTTCTTTGCAGCCAGGGCTTCAGCTGTGATTCGCATTTCGACAATCAGATGCATTGCAAGAGATTTGTAAGAAAGGGAAAGTGGAGTCTGGGCTTCCTGCTTCTTTCTGTTGGCCAGCTCAGTCCTCAAGGCTTTGGGATTTTCTGAGTATAACATCAGCAGAGGTCCCAGTGTCCCATCACTAGTTTTGTGGTAACATGCACAGCTTCTTCTGCTTTCTTTTTGGCTTTATTTACTGATATAGCTCTATCTTCCCTGATACCTGCACTTCTGCATTCTGACTCATCCCTTACCCAATCTCCTTCTTCCCATCAAAGGCAATTCTATCCAGCCCTCCATAGCTTTCTTTCATAGCATTCCTATTCCTATTTCTTTTCTTCACCTCCTATAGCCTCTTCTCTCCTCCCACCCCCACATATAAATTTGTGCATGTCTCTCCCATCAAAAAAGCAAATAAACAGAAAATCTCCTTTGACCCTTTCGTCCTTTCAAGTACACCTCGCTTTTCTTTTCTCCTCACAGTCAGACTTCTGGAAGGAGCAGTCTAATCTTGCTGGTGTTGCTTTGCATGGCTTCCCATTCTCTCCCTACTCTGCTTCAACCTGGCTTTTGCCTCCACTGCTACTGAACTCCACTCCATCTGCAATGACCTTGTTGCCCAGTCCTCATGCACTCAACAGTCAGCACTGTAGGCCCCTCCCTCCTTCCTGAATCCCTTTGAATCCTTGATTTCCATTGGTTCTCCTTCCTGAATGCCTTCCAATCCTTGATGTCTATTGGTTCTCCTTCCTGAATCCCTTCCAATCCTTGATTTCCATTGGTTTCCTCTTTGTTTTCCTCCTACTTCCATTGGTGCACCTTTTTTGTCCTCTCCATCAGCATCTTTTCTTCCTTTCATTTGCTAAAGTCTGGTGTCTCCCAGAGTTCTGGCAGAGCCCTTTCTTTTTTTGCAGGGTAAAATCTTCTCTCTGGGGAAATCACTGTCAGATGGCTTCCAACTCTCCATTTCCAGCAGGACCACTCCCCTGAAATCTAAATTACTTATCTGCCTTCCAGACAGCAGATGACTCCAATCCAACCAGGCAAAAATAAAACTTCACTAGCTTGCCCTCCCCACCTCCATCCACCTCCATTCTGCTGAAATACCCCTATCTTCGTAAATGACATCACCAGCCACCCGCCACCCAAGCCAGAAACCTGGAAGTCACACTAGCCTGTCCCTCTTCTTCCCACCTTCATTTGTTCAACAAGTGTTTGTTGAGCACCGACCATGGAAGAGAAAATTCCAGGTGATGGGTGCTATGGCATTGAACAGAACAGACGGTCTCTGGTCTAATAGAGCTTATCTTCTATTAGGGAAGAGAAGATTCAAACAAAATAGTTATGCTCTATCAGGTGGTGAAAATAAAGCATGAAAGGCAGTTGTGAATTATGCTTGGGACTGCTACTTGTGTGGGTGAGCAGAAAAGGTTTTTTTTTTTTTTTTAATTATTATACTTTAAGTTCTAGGGTACATGTGCACAACGTGCAGGTTTGTTACATATGTATACATGTGCCATGTTGGTTTGCTGCACCCATTAGCTCATCATTTACATTAGGTATTTCTCCTAATGCTATCCCTCCCCTTGCCCCCCTCTCCATGACAAGCCCCGGGGTGTGATGCTCCCCGCCCTGTGCCCAAGTGTTCTCATTGTTCAATTCCCACCTCTGAGTGAGAACATGTGGTGTTGGTTTTCTGTCCTTGTGGTAGTTTGCTGAGAATGATAGTTTCCAGCTTCATCCATGTCCTTACAAAGGACATGAACTCATCCTTTTTTATGGCTGCATAGTATTCCATGGTATATATTTGCCACATTTCTTAATCCAGTCTATCATTGATGGGCATCTGGGTTGGTTCCTAGTCTTTGCTATTGTGAATAGTGCCACAATAAACATACATGTGCAGGTGTCTTATAGTAGCATGATTTATAATCCTTTGGGTATATACCCAGTACTGGGATGGCTGCGTCAAATGGTATTTCTAGTTCTAGATCCTTGAGGAATTGCCACACTGTCTTCCACAATGGTTGAACTAGTTTACACTCCCACCAACAGTGTAAAAGCTTTCCTATTTCTCCACATCCTCTCCAGCATCTGTTGTTTCCTGACTTTTTAATGATCACCATTCTATCTGGTGTCTCATTGGTATCTCATTGTGGCTTTGATTTGCATTTCTCTGATGACCAGTGATGATGAGCATTTTTTCATGTGTCTGTTGGCTGCATAAATGTCTTCTTTTGAGAGTGTCTGTTCATATCCTTTGTCCACTTTTACTGGGCATAGTGGCAGGCGCCTGTAATCCCAGCTACTTGGGAGGCTGAGGCAGGAGAATCACTTGAACCTGTGAGGCAGAGGTTGCAGTGAGCCGAAATCGCACCATTGCACTCCAGCCTGGGTGATGGAGTGAGACTGCATCTAAAAAAACAAACAACAACAACAACAACAAAACGTGTGTAGTGCCTCCCCCTGCTCTCTCTCTCTTCCTCTTGCTCCAGCCATTTGAAGATGCTTGCTCCTGCTTTGCCTTTCACCATGAGTGAAATTTTTCTGAGGCCACCCCAGAAGCCGAGTAGATTCCAGCATCATGCTTCCTGGACAGCCTGCAGAACTGTGAGCCACTTAAACCTCCTTTCTTTATAAATTACCCAGTCTCAGGTATCTCTTTATAGCAATGCGAAAATGGACTAATACACACATGACCATTTTGAAGGCCTTGAGTTTATGGTGAGTGAGGTGGAAAGTCAGTGGAGGGTTTTGAGCACAGAAGTGACATGATCGGAATTATGATTTAAAAGGTTATCTCTGGGGGCTGTTCTGAGAATAGACTGAACAGAGGTAAGTATGAAGGCAGGGAGATTAGTTAGAAATCTAGGCATGAGGGCTAGATCAGGTTGGCTCCCGTGGAGGTGAGGAGAATAATTGCATGATAGATATATTTAGAAGTTAGAGCCCAGAGGACTGGGTTGGAAGTCTGGGTGTGAAAGAAAGTCAAGAATAATCCAAGTGCTTTTTTAGGGGAAGACAAAGTCTCACTCTGTCACGCAGGCTGGAGGGCAGTGGCGTGATCTTGGCTCACTGCAACCTCTGCCTCCCGGGTTCAAGCAATTCTCCTGCCTCAGCCTCCCAAGTGGTTGAGATTACAGGCACGTGCCACCACACCCAGCTAATTTTTGTATTTTTAGTAGAGATGGGGTTTTGCCATGTTGGCCAGGATGGTTTTGAATTCCTGACCTCAAGTGATTCGCCCACTTCGGCTTCTCAAAGTGCTGGGATTACAGGTATACTCCTGGCCCAATCCAAGTGCTTTTGGCCTGAGCAATTGGAAAAAAATGGACTTTCTATTTGCTAAGATGGGAAAGATTCCAGTTTGGGCTGGGGAATGGTATTCTGGAGTGATTTTGGATGTGTTATGTGTGAGATGCCCATTAGAAATTCAAGTAGAGTTGTCAAGTAGGCTGCCAGAGACGCAAATGTGGAGTTAGGAGAGAGGCTGGGGCTGGCCTGGAAACATCCATTTGGGAGCTGTCTACATGTGATGGTGTTGAAAGCCGTGAGACTGGATGAAATCAGGGAAGAGCTGAACCCTGGGACACTCCAGTGTTTGGAGTTTCAGAAGAACTTGACTCGCAAAAGAGACTGAGAAGAAGTCACTGAGAAGGTGAAAGGAAAACCAAGGAGTGTGGTGTCTGGGAGGCAAGTCGAGAAAGTGTTGTAAGACAGAAGGCTCCGTAGTAACAGATGCTGCCAACGGGGAGAGAGATAAACACTGAAAGGTGGCCATGAGATCAGTGATTTGGAGGTGACTGCTGACCTTGACAGACGGTCTGAATGGAGTTACACAATCCTGACTGGAATGGGTTCAGTGGAGAATGGGCAAAGAAAAAGTGAAGACAGTGAGTATAAACAACCCTTCCCAGGAGCTTTGCCACCAAGGCCATGAGAAAAACAGGTGAGGGACCGGCGTGTAAGGAAGAGAGGGTTTTGCTGAGATAGACGTTACCAAATGTGTGTACACTGTTGAGAATCTTCCAGTAGAGAGGAAAAATTTGTCCTACAGAGTCTTTTTCTGAAATACCTCACACTAATCCTCTCCTTCCATTCCCAACACAGATGTCTTCTTTGGGATTCTGACAACTTTCTTTAAAAAAGAAATCATCGTCTAATTTAATTCAGAGGGTAAACTTTATATGGCATCTTTAACAATGATATGCAACGTGCCATAAAAATGTACACATTTGGCCGGGTGCGGTGGCTCATGCCTGTAACCCCAGGACTTTGGGAGGCCCAGGTGGACGGATCACGAGGTCAAGAGATGGAGATCATCCTGGTCAATATGGTGAAACCTCGTCTCTAGTAAAAATACAAAAATTAGCCGGGTGTGGTGGCGGGTGCCTGTAGTCCCAGCTACTCGGGAGGCTGAGGCAGAAGAATCGCTTGAACCCGGGAGGCGGAGGTTGCAGTGAGCCGAAATCACTGCACTCCAGCCTGGCGACAGAGCGAGACTCAGTCTCAAAAAAAAAAATAAATAAATAAATAAATAAATAGTACACATTTTACTGATGGAAAGATATCCCCCCAACACAAATATTTTCATCTTTTCTATTGATGAATGCATCTGGAGGAGGGAGAAAGGACTTAAGAATTGCATGCCATTCAGCAAAAAAAGGAACTAAAGAGAGTGAAGGAGAAAATGTGAAACCTCACTCAGCCCGAAGGAAACTGTGGAATTCAAGGCTACTAATACTACAGTGACACACAACTTTGGACCCAGCATCAATCTGGAAAGAGATCAAAGTTTGCATTTTAATTCAGACGTCATTTATACACACAGTGATAAAAAGAAATTTGCGTAAGTAAAAAACACACAGTACAGCCTTGCCATCCCGGGCTGCTCTCTGTGTCCAACCTAACAACCCTTGCCTCCAGGAAAAAAAACGATCGTGTTGGAGGGGACTACATTTTCAGTAAGTGGGACATCAGCTCTCCTTATTCTGTCGGAAATATTTTTTTTCTTTATCTTATACGTTGCACCTTATGAATATATTTCT
Source organism: Macaca mulatta (assembly GCF_049350105.2). NCBI lineage: Eukaryota > Metazoa > Chordata > Mammalia > Primates > Cercopithecidae > Macaca > Macaca mulatta. The sequence continues at coordinate 8,204,561 of NC_133421.1, read as the reverse complement.
AGTATTAAATGCACGTTGAGTCCCTTTTAAAATGTTAGAAATGTTTATGATGCCATCTTTAAAATATTTTTAAAAGAATAAAGGATGATATGATAAATATCTCTGTATCATAGCCAGTTACAAATAATAAAACACTTCAGATACAGCCGAAGCATCACACTCTTTAATCACATGCCCCCTGGCCACAGATTAAAGCTAAACTAAATTTGGGGTTTATTTATCCCTATATTCCTTTTGTTTCTTTTTTTTAGAGACAGGGTCTTGCTGTGTCTCCCAGGCTGAAGAGCAGTGGCATGATCATAGCTCACGGTACCTTTGAACTCCTGTGTTGAAGTGATCCTTGTGAGAAGCATCTTTTTTTTGTTTGTTTTTGAGATGGAGTCTGGCTCTGTCGCCCAGGCTGAAGTACAGTGACTGGATGCCTCCCGGGTTCACGCCATTCTCGCGATGCTTCCCAGGTTCACGCCAATCTCGCGATGCCTCCTGGGTTCACGCCATTCTCGCGATGCCTCCCGGATTCACGCCATTCTCGCGATGCCTCCCGGATTCATGGCATTCTCGCGATGCCTCCCAGGTTCACGCCATTCTCATGATGCCTCCTGAATTCACGGCATTCTCGTGATGCCTCCCAGGTTCACGCCATTCTCCTGCGTCAGCCTCCTGAGTAGCTGGGGCTACAGGCGCCCATCACCATGCCAGGCTAATTTTTTGTATTTTTAGTAGAGACGGGGTTTCATCATGTTGGCCAGGATGGTCTCAATCTCCTGACCTCATGATCCGCCTGCCTCAGCCTCCCAAAGTGCTGGGATTACAGGCGTGAGCCACTGCGCCCGGCCGAGAAGCATCTTTTAAGACTCAGTATACTCAGAAAGCTCTTGGGTAATAAAAATGTTAATTTCAACACACGTTGGCCAACATGATATAAAATGATTTTCTGGTAGCATGTGTTTTAAATATACTTTTGTCAAAACCTCGGAGCTACAAATTTAGCTCAGCTGGTTATGGGAAGCATCCTTTGTAAACCCTAATTGGCAAAGTTAGTCTTGACTGTCAATCACCTGAATCAGACTAAATTCCGGCCCCCCAAAAGAGTCTGATTTCATTTTCCAATTTGAATATATATGTTAATTATCATCCCTGTGCCAATCATCTTCGAATTTATATAACTCATAGAACTGAGCTCTTCTAACTCACGTAAGTTGATACCATTTCCACACGCTTTAAAGAGAGAGACACTGGACTTAATAATATTTACTGTGGGTGGTAGATTATATTATTTGTTCACAATGATTAATTTCCCCCACTTTTGCCACCCCTCCCTATAGACACAGTATATTTCCCCAACTCCATTGATTTTGGACTTGGCCATGAGACTTGCATTGGCTAGCAGAAGGTGAAAGAGGTGAGCGTGCTGTACCTGAGCAGAAGCTTTTAGAGGTACTGCAAATTCCCACCAGCACTCTTGGCTCCTGTGATGAGAACATGTCCCCAAGAACCTCTGCTTCCTCAATCTGGGTGAAGCCCCTCCACAGCACGGAATGAGAGGACCATGGAGTCGCCCACCATCTACCTACAGCCTGGAGCAGAGTTGCCAAACCATAGACTCCCAGCTGACTTGCGGCACCCCCCAAAATATAGTTAGTTGTAAGTCTAACCCAGGGAACGCTGACCAATACTCTTTTCTATTGACAACATTCAGGACCTGCCTTTTTAGCAATCAAAGCTTGTTTATAAATAAAACAGTGTTCCCAAGTTAAAATGTGGGGTGGAAAAAAACTGATAAGGCTACTCTACTGATCAATGGAGCAGCTCTGTCCATAGAAATACTCACATACCATACCCAAGTAAGTGTAAATAAACTTATTTAAGTAAGTTTAAATAAGTAAGATACAAATGAAAGCATCCAAAATCTAAGAAAATCCTAATCACCTACTGCACTTCTTGGCTTGTCTGCATGTCACAATCTCATCACAATGAGCGATCACGGCTCATTGCAACCTCCACCCCCTGGGCTCAAGCGACCCTCCCACCACACCCGGTTAAGTTTTTGTATTTTTAGTAGAGATGGGGGTCTCGTCATGTTGCCTAGGCTGGTCTCAAACTCCTGAACTCAAGCAATCTGCCTGCCTTGGCCTCCCAAAGTGCTGGGATTACAGGCACCAGTCACAGTGCCTAGCCTAATATCACAATTTTCCTTTTTGTTTTGTTTTGGAGACGGAGTCTCACTCTGTTGCCCAGGCTGGAGTGCAGTGGCGTGATCTCAGCTCACTGCAACCTCCTCCTCCTGGGTTCAAGCGATTCTCCTGCCTCAGTCTCCCAAGTAGCTGGGACTACAGGTGCATGCTGCCACGCCTGGCTAATTTTTTGTATTTTAGTGGAGATGGGGTGTCACCATTGTTGCCCAGGCTGGTCTCAAACTCCTGAGCTCAGGCAATCCGCCCACCTTGGCCTCCCAAAGTGCTAGGATTACAGGCGTGATCCACCGCACCCAGCCTACCTAGTATCACGATTTTCTTAGCTACCCACATCAGTCATAAAATGTGAGCAGGGGCTGGGTGTGGTGTCTCATGCATGTAATCTCAGCACTTTGGGAGGCCAAGGCTCGTGGATCACGAGATTAGGAGTTCGAGACCAGCCTGGCCAACATGGTGAAACCCCATCTCTACTAAAAATACAAAAATTAGCTGGGGGTGGTGGCGGGTGCCTGTAATCCCAGCTACTTGGGAGACTGAGGCAGGAGAATCACTTGAAACTGGAAGGCGGAGATTGCAGTGGGCCAAGATCACACCACTGCACTCCAGCCTGGGCAAAAAAGCGAAGCTCCGTCTCAAAAATAAATAAATAAATATAAAATAATTAAAAAATTAAAATCAAAATAAGTTGGAAAGAATTGGATTCATCAGTCTGAGGTATATTTTTTATTTGCCATGAATTAAAACTGCTTTTTATTTTGAAATAGTTTGACTCACGAGGTGTTACAAAATAGTACAGAGGGTGCCATTTCTCCGGTAACTGCAAAATGAACCTGAGGTCAAATTAATGTAACACACCACATTTTAGAATTTTTATACCAAAAAGTAAATGTTTACTATCTCAGTTTTAAGATTAAAATTATATTAAATGATTCAAGTGGGGAAAAAGTTGCATCACACAATTATGTACTATATACCATTATAACTAAATATTCCCAAATAGTTTTATGTAGGTAAGTAACATACTTTAAGTCAGGGAATAATTTATTTTCGTATTCAAGAAGCATATTCTAATGTCTGGATTTATATTTTGAGAAATACTGTTGTAAGACCTGAGAAATTCAGAACACAACCTGATGATAGTGTAGCAGGACGAGCCGCAGACAAAACTCCTCAGACACTGAGTTAAAGAAGGAAGGGGTTTATTCGGCCGGGAGCATCAGCAAGACTCCTATCTCAAGAGCCAAGCTCCTTGAGTGAGCAATTCCTGTCCCTTTTAAGGGCTCACAATTCTAAGGGGGTCTGCGTGAGAGGGTTGTGATCGATTGAGCAAGCAGCGGGTATGTGACTGGGGGCTGCATGCTCCGGTAATCAGAATGAAACAGAACAGGACAGGAATTTATACAATGCCTGGAATCTATAGATAACATAACCAGTTAGGTCAGGGGTCAATCTTTAACTACAGGGCCCAGGGCGCAGCGCTGGGCTGTCTGCCTGTGGATTTCATTTCTGCCTTTTACTTTTTACTTCTTTTTTCTTTGGAGGAGGAAATTGGGCATAAGACAATATGAGGGGGTGGTCTCCTCCCTTAACAGGTTACTAAAAGTAGCTACATCAAGATAAAATTATCATGACCTAATATAGTTTATGCATTTTATGGTAAGTTACCAATACAAGATATAAATTTGGATGCACTTTCTTTTTCATTACTTCATTTTTTATAGTGCAATGTAGTATGTGGCTAAAATTTTAAGTTATCTGTGAAGTAGGAGTATGACAAGAGGCAGGGCTTTCCTTTGGTAAATAAATTTGTGTGCGTAAATTGAACTCTTATGTTCAACTCTTGGGAATAATTAAATAAGACTCATAAATTTAAAAAATTGGAAATAAGCTGGGCACAGTGGCTCACACCTGTAATCCCAGCACTTTGGGGGGCCAAGGTGGGCAGATCACGAGGTCAGGAATTCGAGACTAGCCTGACCAATATGGTGAAACATGATCTCTACTAAAAATACAAAAAAAAAATTAGCCAGCCATGGTGGCACGTGCCTGTAGTCCCAGCTACTTGGGAGGCTGAGGCAGAAGAATTGCTTGAATCCAGGAGGCAGAGGTTGCAGTGAGTCGAGATTGTACCACTGCACTCCAGCCTGGGTGACAAGCGAGACTCCATCTCAAAAAAAAAAAAAAAAAAAAAAAAAATCAGAAATAACCTTATTATTAGAAATTATGCTCAAACTTCTCCTATATGTGTGTAGCATACTTAGTGAAAGAAAAATGTCTGTATTGCTAAAAACTAATTGATCCAGCAACTGAGAATACACATTGGGTAGATCATGCAATCTCTGTTGTAAATAAAGTTTCCAGGCAACCATGGGTCTATTTCTAGGCTCTATTCTACTATTTTCCTAACCTCATGCCAACAGTTAATGATTACATCAAATATTACAACTTAGTCATTCTTCAAGTCTAAATAACGATTTCCCCTATGTTTTTCCAGAAGTGTCTTAATTATTCTTGGCTTACCTGCTATTTAAACTGAATCTTAGGCTTGTTAACCCAAAATCCCGTTGGGATTTTAATTGGAATTGAATTGAATGTATGGGTTAATTTTAGAGAAATGGATAGTCCTACAATGTTTGGTCTCCCTATCCATGAACTTGGTATAATCTCTCCATTCATTTGACTTTTTGTTGTTGTTTTTGTAGCACTTTGACCTTGGAATTTTTCTTAACAATCTTAACATTCTTTTTCATTTGGTGCTAATTTTGACTGTCCTCCACTGCTGCCTGGCAAATTATTACTTAGCCATTAAGTCTTAGCTCAAATGCCACCTCCTCTATGAAACCTTCCTTCATTACTTTAGGCTCAGTTGGTGGATCCTTCTCCTAAGGCCCCACCAACCAGGGTATTTTGCATACAATTGCAAGAACAGATATTTACTAACAGCCGACTATATGCCAACGCACTGAGTTAAGCACTCTCTGAGCATGAACTCATATAATCTCCAAAACAGCCGTTTAAAATCAAAGTTGGTGCTATTATCTCCATTTATGACAGGATAAGCTCAGAGAGGGTAACTTGTCTGAGGCACACAGCCAGGATGAGCTAGGGCAGGATATAAGCCCAGGCACTCTAGCCTCAGAGTCCATGCTCTGGTGAATCGCCTTGGAAGCAGTTGTATTAAGAACGGAAGTTGTACTTTTACACTGTTGGTGGGAGTGTAAATTAGTTCAACCATTGTGGAAGACAGTGTGGCGATTGCTCAAGGATCTAGAACCAGAAATATCATTTAGACCCAGCAATGTCATTACTGGGTATATACCCAAAGGGTTATAAATCATGCTACTATAAAGACACATGCACACTATTTACAATAGCAAAGACTTAAAACCAACCCAAATGTCCATCAATGATAGACTGGATAAAGAAAATGTGGCACATATATACCATGGAATACTATGCAGCCATAAAAAATAATGAGCCCATGTCCTTTGCAGGGACACGGATGAAGCTGGAAGCCATCATTCTCAGCAAACTAATCCAGGAACAGAAAACCAGACACCGTATGGTCTCAGTCATAAGTGAGAGTTGAGCAATGAGAACACATGGACACAGGGAGGGGAACATCACACACTGAGACCTGTTGGGGGGTGTGGGGCAAGGGGAGGGAGAGCATTAGGACAAATACCTACAAAGCCCCTAATGCGGGACTTAAACCCTAGATGTCGGGTTGATGGGTGCAGCAAACCACCATGGCACATGTATACCTATGTAACAAACCTGCACATTCTGCACATGTATCCCAGAACTTAAAGTAAAATTTAAAAAAAAGAAAAAAGAACCGAAGTTGTTTACTTGCTGTCATTCATGCATCCCAGAAAAAAAGGTTTGAGTGCACACCCTGGATTAGGTACTGGGAAAGGCACTAGCTAGACAGGTGGTGATGAATAAAACAGACAGTAAATAGAAAATACATCATAATAATGTATCATGTATTTTAAAATAGCTACAAGATATTTTAAATATTCTCACCGCAAAGAAATGACAAATATTTGGGCCAGGTGCGGTGGCTCACACCTGTAATCCTAGTACTTTGGGAGACTGAGATGGGTGGATCACCTGAGGTCAGGAGTTCGAGACCAGCCTGGCTAACATGGTAAAACCCCGTTTCTACTAAAAATAAAAAAAATTAGCCAGGCATGGTGGAGCATGTCTGTAATCCCAGCTACTTGGGAGGCTGAGGCAGGAGATTCACTTGAACCTGGGAGGCAGAGGTTGTAGTGAGCCAAGATCGGGCCACTGCACTCCAGCCTGGGTGACAAGAGCAAAACTCTGCCTCAAACAAACAAACAAAAAAACAAGAGAAATGATAAATATTTGAGTGATAAATATGCTCATTAGCCTGATTTGAACACACCACAATTATACATATATTGAAAAATCACATGGTACCCTGTAAATATAGGCAATGATTTGTCAATGAAAAATGAAATAACACTTAAAAAAATAAAAAGTAAAAAAAAAAGTTACACCAATAAATATAAGAGGTACAAATTGTGCGAAGTGCCCTGGGGACAAGAGGAAAGGCGGGAAAACCTAGGGCTATATAAATGAGAATCACAAAGTGAGGAGGACAGGAGGAGGGCAATTACGGATGGGCTTGGGGGAATGCATGTCCTTGGATGCAGGTCACAGAAAGGAACTCATGAGCTTGATTCAGGATGTGTTGAATTTTCAGCCCCAGACACCTCCAGTCTGCGGAAGGTTGGACATACGGAAATCTGGGACTCTGGCATCATGGCTGGGTTGAAGGCACAGGATGGTAATCACTAAGGAGCAGGCTGTGGTTAAGCCACCAGCATGGAAGAGACTCCCCGAAGGGAAGCTGCAGAGTGAGAGGCAGGCAGAAGAGAGGAAAGAAGAAAATCACAGAGGTGGGGATGTCTTTGCATCCGTGTGTCTGCAGTGCCCAAAACAGGGCGTCGCGGAGAAGAGGTGCTCAGTACCCGTCTGTTGCCTGGCGGGCTGAATACATGGGCGACTGTCTCAGTGTCGCCTTAATTGTGTCCCTTCCTCTCTAGACCTCCGTTTCCCTCTGACCTGGGTCGGGTGGGCAGCTGTGGCTGCTGGGGCTCGGTGGGGCCCCTCCAAGACGCGCGTCCGCATCTGCCCGCCGGGTGTCCGCGGGGCGCAGTGTCCACTGGAGCGCGAGAGCCCCTGGGACCGCGGAGGACAGTGGCCTGGCCTCCCCCTGCGATCGCCCAGGAGCTCAGGGGCAGAGAGTGCGAGCGGGGAAAGGGGGTCCTGCACCCAGAGCGGGGCGTATGTGGCGAGGAAGCCAGGGAGACCGGGAAACGAGGCCCGCGGTGCAGAGGGCGCGGGGCGTGCGGGGACACCTCCCGGAGACACATGGTTGGGGCGGAAGTAAGGAGATGGAAAGGAGAGGGAGATCGGGGAGATGGACCTGAGAGACCCAGAGGCCTGCAGAGATTTTCATCCGGGACCCTTCAGAGCCCAGGAAAGAGCAGGTGCGGACGCGGGAGGGCGCCTCACGCCAAAGCGGGTAGCACCAGTGACCTAAACACGCCCCGCTTGGCAGCCCCGGGACGCACCTCTGCCCGGGTAGCGCAGCAGAGGCTTGGAGAGCGCGAGGTGGTAGGGCCCAGGCTGCCCCTAGAGGGCTGGCCCGAAGCGTTAGAGTCCAAAGACGCCTCCCGCCGCCGCCGGGTGGCAGAACTGGGGGCAGGCGCGTCCCACCGACCCCGAGGGGTGGCCCCGCCCCAGGGCCGTGGGGAGGTGCCCCCGTGCGGGGCGGAGTTGTCACCGCCCCCTCCCCAATCCCCAGGGACTGCGGCCCCTTCTTAAGCCCGCGGCGCTTCTAGCTGCCCCTCACTCGTCTCGCCCGCCAGTCTCCCTCCCGCGCGATGGCCTCGGCGCTGAGCTATGTCTCCAAGTTCAAGTCCTTCGTGATCTTGTTCGTCACCCCGCTCCTGCTGCTGCCACTCGTCATTCTGATGCCCGCCAAGGTCAGTTGCATCTCCAGGCAGCCCTTCGGACACCGGGCGCCCGGTGCCCACTAAGGGGCACCGAATCCGGGAGCCCTGAGCTGGAGCGCACGGATTTCACCGGGAGCACAGCTCTCCCGGGGCGCGCGCACTCAGGAGCTCCAGGTGCCAGATGGGAGGTGCCCTGTAAAGAATCCGAGGGGCATGGCGACCCCAGGGCGCACCACCCTTGGGGTTTACAGATCCCAGGGCGCAAGAGCCGTCCAGGCAAGCACAGAAACCTCGAAGTGAGCACAGATCTCAGTCACACAGATCCCAGCCTTAGGCTCAGTCCCTGGCTCCGAATTGAATCTCCCCACAGTGCATAACCCCGTTTCCTCCCAGAATGCCACCTGCGCCAACAGGGAACCTGGGAGCTTGCCTTTCCCTCTCTCTCTCCTGTCTTTTCCCTTCGCCAAAGAAGACTTCAAGCTGTAGGTGACTTCCGCCGTCAGGAGGGACCTACAGGAAAAAAATCATCACCCACGTGGATCCTGCGCTGTCTTTGCCACTCTCTGGTCCTTCCTTGGGCCTTAGTGTCTCTATCTGTGATCCACATTTCTTCCAACCTGGAGCGCCACATCTGATTCCTAATCCTGCCCCAGGCTGCAGGCAGGTCGGGGTTGGCCTGCTTTGCCTGCTGCCTGCTGGGGCTGTAGCAGGAGGCGGGACACATTCCCAGAGCTCACGCCTTGGGTGGCAGGACCTGGAGTCGCAGGGAAGCTTCCTCCCAGGCCCTAGTCTCCTAATGCTTCTGTGAGGGAGACAGAGAATGAATGGCCTTGGCCGCAGGGTGGGGGCAGGCTCCACTGGGCTGTGCACAGCCAGTTTGGCAGAGGCCCGAGCCCTTTGAAGCCTTTTGTGGCTGCTGGCTGCTCCTTCCTCGTTCCTTCTTTCAGCCCTTTCACTCTCAGCCCAGACAGGAAACCTCCAGCTCCCCCACTCCCCTCCCCAGGCAGGTTTGGGAAACAGAGGAGCTCTTCAGGGGATGCTCTGGGGGGAGCTCTAGAGGAAGGGAGTGCACTGGGGTGTCAGGAAGCCAACCTGCAAGAGAACTCGACTTCCACCATTCTCTCATCTGCGTGACCTTAGCCAAGTGCCTGTGCTCTCTGGGCCTTGGTGTTCTCATCTGTACAATGGGGCTAGGCGGTTTGGTTCTGACACTTTAAGGCTTTGGGAATCAAAAGGGATTAAGGTTGGTTCCTAGGATGGGGGAGGGGGAGACTGGGAGGAGCCCTTGGGTGGGCCTAGCACAGGCCCTGGATGGGTCAAGGACAGCAGATCCAACTGTGGAGGCTCTGCAGTTGCCGCACCACCTGTGAGCAGCCACACTTCCTCCGTAGCAAGAAGTTTGGGGCTGTTATTGTCCAGGCGAAGGAGCCAGGCAGGAGAGCTGCGACTTCACCTCTGCTGGTAGGGAGTGACCTTCCCTGGGAATGATTATAGTAGCTTGGCTGACCTTCCTGCCCCAGGAGACCCCACTCACACACACACACACACACACACACACACACAGACACACACACAAAACACACAAACACACAGACACACAAACACACAAAACACACAAACACAGACACAAACACACAGACACACAAACAGAAAACACACACAAATACACAAAACACACAAACACAGACGTGCAAACACACACACAAACACACAGACACAAACGCACACACAAAACACACAAAAACACACAAACATACACAAACACACAAAACACAGACACACAAACACACACAAAAACACACAAGCACACACACACACACCCTGAACTGGAAACCGCAACTCAGTGTGTGTGTGTGTGTGTGTGTGTGAGAGAGAGAGAGAGAGAGAGAGAGAGATTAAGCTGTCCTGTGAATGAGGACCAGGGAGGGGAAGCAAAGAACCCAGGGAGAGTCCTTCCAAAGGCTGCCTTCATGAGCTTTCCTTCTGACGGGGTTGGGTGAGGACCCTGGACCTTGTCTTCTTGTTTTTTCCCTTTGTGCCTGTTTCGGTCACCATGCGTCCACCCTCCACGGCCACCCCATTGTGCAAGGAAACCCAGAGGGTACACAGCACAGGCAGGGCAGCTGGGAAGCTGGTGAGAAGCTGGCAGGACCTTGGCAGCCTGAGCAACACAGTCCTTGCCAGGAGGTGACTCCCAGGGCACGCCACCCTCTCCCAACACCCAGGCCCCTCTTCTCACCGGCTGTCTCCAGTTCTCCTGTCTCTACCTGGACTCCCTCCTGGTCTCATCTCTGCTCCACTTTCTCTATCCTTTCTCTGGGTCCTTTTTTATTTAAAAAAATTTAATACAATAAATGATAAATTTATTGTATCATTTATTTTATTAAAATGTAAAAGTTTTTTTTAACAAATCTGTAAGGTATAAAATAAAAATAAAAATACCCTCAAAGCCCATAAGTTATTCATATTTTGATGAACATCTTTCCAGAAACCAATCAATCTCTTCTCTCTCTTCCCAAACACACACACACACACACACACACACACACAAATACACACACACACAGAGTAGGTTTTGCCTGCATTTTTTCATTAAGTGGTGTGTCAGGAAACCCTGACTTGTTAAACTTTTCTAACATCTGCTTCCCATCCTGCCCTCTCCCTTGACACTGTGGAGGCATTCTAGACTAGGGGGATCAAGCCTGTTGACTTCAGGGATGAGGCACCTCCTGGGCTTCCAAATAGTGGCATGGAGGTGAGGGGGCAGTTAACTTTGTGTCTCATCCTCTTTCCTAGTGGGTCTGTTTGACTCCTCCAGGAACACACAGTGTACACTGGTGACGCACGCCACCTACTGCTTCTAAGTTTAGAGAATCAAAAGTTACCGAGGACTTTGTGCGCCATATGGGAAGAACGAGGACTCTTAAATCCACGATTTGCAGATGAAGACATGAAACAAGAGGGGATAGGGGCCAGGATTGGGAGCAGGAGGAGTAATTTATGAGCGACATTGTTTAGAATTGCTATCACCTGATGATAGTAAGAAGGAAACTAATGTTTAGCTAATATTATTGTTTTAAAATTCTCTCCGATGCGCCCTCTCGTTGTCTGCCCCTGGAGGGGATCATTCTCATGGCCTGCCCAGTGGTACACCCCTGACACCAAGGCCCAAAGAAGTTAGTGGCTGCCAAAGGCCAGACAGTGGCTGACAGCGGGCGCCAATCATATCTGTCTGGTGTCAAAGCCTGGGTTTCCAGTGACGCTGCTGTTCCGCCTTTAGTTCAGTGGCTGTCAACCAGCATTGATCCTTTCTCCTGCCCTCACCCTGCCCCACAACAGGGGACCTTTGGCAAAGTACAGAGACATTTTTTGCCGTCCCAAATGGAGACAGTCTTACTGGCATCTCACAGGTGGAAGCCAGCGGTGCTCTAAGCATCCTGCAGTACACAGCCCCCACAACAAAGAATCATTTAATCCAAAATGTCAGTGTGCCGAGGCTGAGTAACCCTGCCTTGCCAGTAGGGAGGTGCCCTGGGTTGCTTGTGGGATGCTGAAAAAGATGTATTTCTTGTGGCTGATAACACAACCCCGACAAAGAATTTCTAAGTCTTCCTGCAATGTTTCGTGCAAATAATCCATACGCTCTTCTGGGTGATGAGAAGCAGGGATTGTGTACAGGTGCATCTGTTCTTCCGCAGCGTTGTCAGAGTTAAACTCAGATCAATGCTATTGATTCCTTTAATAAGCATTTGCAAAGATGGCCGGGCGCGGTGGCTCACACCTGTAATCCCAGCACTTTGGGAGGCCAAGACAGGTGGATAATCAGGCTAGGAGATGGAGACCATCCTGGCCAACATGGTGAAATCCCGTCTCTACTAAAAATACAAAAGTTAGCTGGGCGTGATGGCACTTGTCTGTAATCCCAGTTACTCAGGAGACTGAGGCAGGAGAATTGCTTGAACCCAGGAGGCAGAGGCTGCAGTGAGCCTAGATCGCACCACTGCACTCCAGCCTGGGGACAGAGCAAGACTCTGTCTAAAAAATAAATAAATAAATAAATAAATAAATAAATAAGCATTTGTAAAGATATCGTAAGTGTTAAACCTGTTCTGGATGCCGAGGACAGTGATCTACAAATACAGCAGGTTCTTGAATAATGTCGATTCATTCAACATCATTTCATTATAATGTTGATGGGAGGAGGAGGGGAAAGGAAGGATCCCTTGAGCCCAGGAGGAGGAGGCTGCAGTGAGCTGTGATTGTGCCACAGCACTCCCGCCTGGACAACAAAGCGAGACCCTGTCTCAAAAAAAAAAAAAAAAAAAAAAAAAAAGAGCGAGAGAGAAAGAAAAGAAAATGATTGCCAGCTGGGGCCACTGTCTGTGTGGAGTTTGCACGTTATCCTCGTTGTCTGCATTGGTTTTCTCCAGCTACTGTTGTTTCCTTCCACATCCCAAACCTGTGCACGTTAGGTGAATTAGAGTGTCTGCAGGCTCCCCATCTGAATGAGTGTGGGTGTGCGTTCATTGTGCATTCTGCAATGGGATGGCATCTTATCCAGGGCTGGTATCTACCTTGTACCCTGAGCTGCCAGGACAGGCTCTGGCCACCCAAGACCCTGACCTGCCGTAACTGGATAATTATCTAACTTGTTTCTATTAATGTTTCTTAAGCATATGTATAGCTCACATTCCTTTCCGTGTTTAATATTGGAAGTGTTTTGGTCCTTATTTAGGATCTCCGTGATGTTTTTGTGACCAGAAATATGCTATAGAAATTTAACTGTTGTTTCTAGCAATTTGCCTATGGGAATATTGGCTTACGTTGTTTCGCTTACACATTGCAGTTTCCAAAAACCAATCAACGATGTTAAGTGAGGACTCACTGTGCTGTTTGTGCTCTCGAGTCACGCACTGGTTGTGGTGGTAGAAGGACAGTTGAGGAAATAGTGACAACCCCATATGCTAATGGCTGGGGAGGGTACTTAGAAGAAGGGCGCAAACCAGACTGTGGAGGGGGTGCAGGGAGACATCTAAGAAGGAACTCTGAGGTTGGGCGTAGTGGCTCACACCTGTAATCCCAGCACTTTGGGAGACTGAGGTGGGCGGATCATGAGGTCAAGAGTTCAAGATCAGCCTGACCAACATGGCAAAACCCCGTCTCTACTAAAAATACAAAAATTAGCCTGGTGTGGTGGCGCACGTCTGTAATGCCAACTCCAGAGGCTGAGGCAGGAGAATCGCTTGAACCCGGGAGGTGGAGGTTGCAGTGAGCTGAGATCGTGCCGTTGCACTCCAGCCTGGGCAATAGGATTGAAACTCTGTCTCATAAAAAAAAAAAAAAAAAAAAAAAGCCAATGAAAGATAAAACAACCTAGGGAGGTGGCTAGTTTTATTATATAATAATTATTATTTTTATTTCAATAGCTTTAGGGGTACATGTAGTTTTTGGTTACATGGATGAATTGTATAGTGGTGAAGTCTGAGATTTTAGTGCACCCATCACCCAAGTAGTGTATGTGGTGCCCAATATGTAGTTTTTCAATCCCTCACTCCCCTCCCACCCTCCCTGCTTCTAAGTCTCCAGTATCCATTCTACCACGCTATATACCTTTGGGTACCCATAGTTTAGCTCCCACTTATAAGTGAGAACATGCAGTATTTGGCTTTCCATTCCTGAGTCACTTCTCTTAGAATAATGGCCTCTTAGGTGGCAAGATCAAAACTCCATCTTAAAAAAAAAAAAAAAAACAAAGTAACAGATATTTTAATCTTCTTTTCCTTCTCCTCTTCTTCCTTTCTTTTCTTCCTCCTCTGTCCCCCTTCCTCTCTTTCTTCTATCCCTTCCTCCTCCTTCTCCTCCTTTTTCCTTTTCTTCCTTGTCCTATTCTTGATCTTTTCTTTTGAGAGGTAGCTAATCCAAGGTTTGAGAAGATCAAAGAACGTGCCTAGAACCACACCTCTGGAAAGGAGGGAGGCAGGGACGAGGGGTGGGAATGGGGCAGGAGTCCTTTGAGGATAGATCCTATGCCTGCCTCCCCAGCCTGACCCCAGAAAGCTGTGCTGACTAGGGCTGGGGAACAGGATGACTTTGAGTGGATTCCCTCTGAGATCGCCCCTGTGTCTTGACAATCCACGCCAGCTGCCGTCCGGGGGGTTCCGGGGGTGGGGAGAGTGAGGCGGCCACATGCCGAAGCCTCAGGACTGTCTCTTCAGTTTGTCAGGTGCGCCTACGTCATCATCCTCATGGCCATTTACTGGTGCACAGAAGTCATCCCTCTGGCTGTCACCTCTCTCATGCCTGTCTTGCTTTTCCCACTCTTCCAGATTCTGGACTCCAAGCAGGTAAGCAGACCGAGGGGATCCTGGTGACTTCCTGGTTCTCCCCTTGTCTTTTTCTGTGGTCCTCTCTGTGAGCCGCACAGGCGTGGGGGTGACCGGAAAACCTCCATTGTGGGTTCTCCCTGGCAGGGAGACACCACTCGGGCCTGCATCCCCACTCCAAGCGGTCCCTGAAGTCAGCATCTGGGACTTGGGTGGCTCTAGTGTGTGGCAAGGGGCAGCCCTGATGGGGCCTTCGTGCCACGCTCCAGGTGTGTGTCCAGTACATGAAGGACACCAACATGCTGTTCCTGGGCGGCCTCATCGTGGCCGTGGCTGTGGAGCGCTGGAACCTGCACAAGAGGATAGCCCTGCGCACGCTCCTCTGGGTGGGGGCCAAGCCTGCACAGTAATTACGCCTTCTCTCTCTTGCCACGTGGCTCTGCATGAGCCCCAGGGCTGCAAGGGGGTGGAGGGTGGCACAGACCGGGCCGCCCACTGGTGAGGGCTGGCCATGGGCTTACCTGGACTTGGCTGGGTGGGACGCATTGTAGCTTTAGCTGGAGAGACCAGATGCACGCGTGGTGGTGGCACACGGTGAGCAGCAGTAAGTAAGGGTCCTCTGAATCCAGAGGAGGTGGGTCAGCAAGAGTCCTTGCAGGCTTGGAAGGCTTCCTGGGGGAGGCAGCTAGCTGCAGGGTTCCACAGGGAACAAATTGGATAGAGGCTGGATCAAGCTGTGTCTGATGAGGTAGGGGAAGCAGGCCAGAAGTGGCTCAACCACCCAGCTCATGGGGAAACAGAAAGGTCCTCTCTCCAAGCTGGAGCATCTATTCCCACTGCAAAGAAGCTTCTTAACTTATCTCCCTGACATCGCTCAGTACCCCAGCTTCTCTCTCCATTTTCAAGATCTCCCCTGCCAATCTAGCTGGCCATTTCCAGCCAAGCCATGGAGTCAATATAACCATAATCATAGCCATAATCAATCATGATCATAATGCGTATATTGAGTGTCTACAAGGCCCCAGGCATGATGCCAGAAGCTTATTCATTGCCTCATTTAATTCTCACAACTCTGACAGCTGAGGATTCTTCTTACCGCCCACATTCTGTGGATGAGGAATTGGAGGCAGAGAGGGGTAAAGTGATTTGCTCATGGACACACGGGGATTGGACCCAGCTTCTCTGATAAGGTCTGTGTCCTCTCTAATCAGAAACTCAGGGCACATCTTCCTTTTGAGGCAATGTGTCCCCTCAATGATGCCATGTCCCAGGCCCAGCCCTTGGGAGTCAGCTCCTGGTCAGTTCACGGTAAATTCCTCCTGAGGCGCCCCTGTGCCGGGGGCTGCGCTAGACCCCAAGCACACACAGACACTGGCCTGCCCTGCGGGCGACCCATGCCCGGGGCTCCCTGGGTGCCTCAGGCTCCCCTGAGCAGGGGGCTTTGTGGCTCTCTGATCTCTGTTACACATCCTGGCATTGATTCCTTCTAGTGACTGGTTTAGCGTCAAATCGAAAGCCATCGTATTTTCTAGAAACGAGAGACCCCAGGAAAGTGGACCTCGGGGCCCTCAAAATTCTTTTTCTTGGCCCCCTTGAGTGGCCAGCTTGGGTGGGAGGCCACTCCAGTGGGGTTCATTCTGGAGCACGTTGGAGAGCTTCCACTTCCAAACCCAAGTTCATACATGCTTCTCTCTCCTTGCTGCCACCCGGCTCCTCTGAGCACGGTCTCCAGTTGTCCAAGGCACTGGCTGTCCTGCGGGTCACCTGTATGTGAGGCACCCTTGGTGCCTTGAAATAGCATGTAGAAGCCTTGGTTCTTCTAAGACAACTCCATTCATGCAAACTCTCCCCCTCCTCCTAGCCTGGGTCCCAGACTTTTTTTTTTTTTTTATGGGTCCATAATGTCCGCCTGTGAGGACAGCAGCTTGGGCCCTGGGCAGAACAGCTTCTAGGTCCCTTCTTCAGGCTCCTATCCCTGCCCCTGCTCCTACCCCCTGGTGAACTAGGAGCCCTGAGGAGGAGCCTGGCTGCAACAGGGCCCGCAGGCTGAGAGTAGTCAAGCTCCTTCTGCCCCCTAGCCTTGGACAGCTGGGGCGTGTGGAGCCACAGAGCAGAGTCAGGCCCTGCCCTACTCACAGCCTAAGGAGAGAGCAGACGTGGAAACAGGTGCTTTGAACCCAGCGCAGCGATGATGAGAGTAAGCGGGAGGATTGAGAACGGCCAGACCAGCCCCACCTGGTGCACACTGAGAGGGTGGTCCCGGGCGAGGGACATTGCTTGGGCAGGCTCTGAAGGACCATGAGGAGTCTTCCTGATAGACGGCAGAGAAGGGAGCAGGGGTTATAAGCAAAGGGAGTGTATTTTCTGAATACTGTTTGTGTGATCAGTTCCACTGCAGCATGGAGGGGTCAAAGTGTATATGCGGGGGCGGAGGGGAGATGGTGGGGACGGAGTGGCAGCGGGAGAAGAGTCACACTTTCCCAAGCTCCCTCCCCAGCTCACCTTACCCCTACTCTGCTTAGCCCTTCTGAACTTCTGAGAGGTGAGGCAGGGTTTGGGAGTGGGTGGGAATTTCCTAGCCAGAAGTGGGAAGCTGGGGCTGCCTGCACGTAGGGGTATTCCGGCATACCCCAGGGCAAGCTCATATTGAGTTGGCACCATCTGGATGCCTGGGCTTCCCCTGCTAGATGGTGGGGCAGGGGTGCTCCTTAGAACCACGACTGGATCTGAGGCCTCTTGGTAACCCCAGAAGCAAGCAGAGTAGACATCAGGAATGTGTGTGGGAGAGGCGGGAGGGAGAGAGGAATGGAGGAGGCAAAGAAGGGAAGGAGGGAGGGAAGGGAGGCTCTCAAACTGTCATCCCTATTCGAATATCCGATCTTGAATTGGCCTCAACACCTGTGCATCCCTGCAGGGCTGGACCCAGTCCCCAGCTGCTTCCCAGGAAGTATGGGGGTGGGGTGGGGATTCTCTGGCTTTCCTCCCTGCCCCTCCTCTGCAGGTTGATGCTGGGCTTTATGGGCGTCACCGCCTTCCTGTCCATGTGGATCAGTAACACGGCAACCACGGCCATGATGGTGCCCATTGTGGAGGCCATATTGCAGCAGATGGAAGCCACGAGCGCAGCCACCGAGGCCGGCCTGGAGCTGGTGGACAAGGGCAAGGCCAGTGAGCTGCCAGGTGAGCCCCTGGCCAGGGCACTGCCAGGCCACAACAGCAGCCTTCCCCTCCCTCTGCTGGCACATGCTTTGGCCACCCCCTTCTCCCTGTCTGCTTCCTGGAACCCTCCTTTAAACACGCATAGAGAAAAAAAAAAATAGAAACTACTGTTGTCGTAAGTTTTAGGAAGGGGATTATTGCATAAAAGTTAGATCCTTTAATAGAGCTTTGAACAAAGTCCCACCCTCGGTTCCCATCAGTTGCAGAAATCAGTGCGTTCACCTGATTATTCATTCGGGCATCTTGCGAGCACTTACGGGTGCCCCTCACTCCTTGCTACTCCTGCTCATCCTCAAGGAGGCCTTCTCTGACCTCCTCGAGCAGCTCAAATCCTTCCGCTCTCTGCTCCCATAGGTCTTGGACTTGGTGTCCCATGCTTGCTTCTCTGCTAGGTGCCAAGCTGAGGGAGGCAAGTCAGCATCTGCCATGCCGTCTGCCATGTCCCCTTACCATCCCCAGCCCAGAGCAGTAGACTCAGGGTCTGTGGCTGACGGCCTGATTGCCAGACCCAGGGCAAGGTCCTGGGGCTTACAGAGAGGAATTGGGCACATCCCTGCCAACAACTCTTATGGAGCCCAGTGGGGCAGCTAAATCAGCAGAGCTGGGATCTCCCAATCCTCAGGTCAGCAGCAGAGTCAGGAGCCGGGGCTGGGCAGGCAGCCCCCAAGACCGGCTCAGCTGACAGCGCTGTGCCCACCACAGGGAGCCAAGTGGTTTTTGAAGGCCCCGCTCTGGGGCAGCAGGAGGACCAAGACTGGAATAGGTTGTGCAAGGCCATGACCCTGTGCATCTGCTACGCGGCCAGCATCGGGGGAACTGCCACCCTGACTGGGACGGGACCCAACGTGGTGCTCCTGGGCCAGATGAACGAGTGAGTCCTTGGTCACACCTTCTGGGGACTACAAAGTGGGTACCAGGGCTAGAGGGACCTGCCCATCTCTCTCTGCTCCTCCGCAGAGTCCTGGAGCTCGGGGCAGCCAGACCTGGCCTGGGAGCCTGGCAGGGGTGGAAAGATGTGGCCCCATCCAGCCTCTGTGTCCTGGCACCCCTACTGATGCCAGGGGAGCCAACATCCAAGTCTGCTTACTGCTATGACGCAAGACCCACCACCTCCCCTGGGCTCAGGGATTCTGGCTCAGAGAGCGAGTGTGGATCGAACGCTGAGCTAAAGGCATGGCAGATGACAATGTACTTCCAGATGCTGGGTCCTTTGTTGAAACTTGTAGAAAACAGACACCTCTAAAAGACTCCCCACCACTCCCTTGGCTCACTGCCTTTGGTGGCTAATGGTGATGGTGCCGTGATATCTGAGGTCTACAGATGGTATGAAGGGCTGGGGTTGGGTCATTCACTGCCTCACTGCCTCCTTATAGTCCCACTGACTGCCTTTGAGGTGACAGGTCCCCTTGTGAGGTGTACAGGTGAACCATGGGGTGGTGTGGAACTTTCCAGCCTTGGCCACAAAGGGATGCAGGCCATGAGGACCCCATTTCTGTACCTGGCCTCCTGCTGGGTGGGGCTGGGATCACAAGAGGGAGAGGAACCTGGACCCTGCCACGGGGTAGTCATGGTCTGTTGAGGGTGGCAAGGTGCCTGGGGCTTCCAGGCACGTCTGGTAAATAAACGTATTAATTGAGGTATGTACTAACTGGAGTGGGCAGGAACAAAAACAAGGTGGTGCCATCCTTTGTAGACAGGAGCCTGGACAGGGGTGGGGAGGGCAGTGGGTGCAGGAGCTGAGAGGTGGAAAGGACAGGTCTGGAGCCTGGCTGGGCAGAAACTTGAGGTTCAACAACCCGTTTGTTTTAATTTCGGGAGTGTTTTCTGTAATGATATCCTTACAGTTCTCCAGTAACTTTCTTTGGGAAGAGCAGCCTGTCTGGGCTGAGTGGGGAAAGCTCTGCGTCTGCTTTGACACTCTTGAGCTAAAAGGGGCAGCCGATAGGAGACGGTGCCTGCGGCGGAAGTGGCCCTCCTCCAGCCTCCACTCTGGGAAGCTTTTGAGATTTGCTTTGCTAAGTCAGGGGACCATCCTTTGCAGAAACCCACAGGATGAGATTGCTGAGGGCTCTGTGGATCCCCAGAGCTATCAGTCAAATTACACGCATGTGTATAAAAGGTGTATTTTTCTTTTCTTTTTCTTTCTTTCTTTTTTTTTTTTTTTGAGACAGAGTCTCGCTTTGTTGCCCAGGCTGGAGTGCAGTGGCTGGATCTTGGCTCACTGCAACCTCTGCCTCCCGGGTTCAAGCGATTCTCCTGCTTCAGCCTCCCGAGTAGCTGGGATTACAGGCGCCCGCCACCACGCCTGGGTAATTTTTGTATTATTAGTGGAGACAGGGTTTCACCATGTTGGCCAGGCTAGTCTCAAACTCCTGACCTTATGATCCACCTACCTCGGCCTCCCAGAGTCCTGGAATTACCGGTGTGAGCCACTGCGCCGGCCACAGGCTAGACCCCGGGAGGACATGGCCCCCACACAGGCCCGCCGCTCAGGGCCCAGCTGCTGCTCCGCCCCCACGCACAGGACCAGGCTGGCTTGCCACGGCTCAGCATCTGAGGTGGGGACCGGTGTCTCCTTGCAGGTTGTTTCCCGACAGCAAGGACCTCGTGAACTTTGCCTCCTGGTTTGCATTTGCCTTTCCCAATATGCTGGTGATGCTGCTGTTCGCCTGGCTGTGGCTCCAGTTTGCTTACATGAGATTCAAGTAAGTTTGAGCCGCTCACGGCCTCATTATACCTAATTATGTCTCCAAGCTGCAGAAGAGCCTTCAGACTCAATAGGCGGGTTTACAAAGTCCTCCGCGTCTGACCCTGATCTTTCTCCAGCCCCGTCTCCTGCTAGTCTGCCCTCTTGTTCCTTCCACCCCAGGCTGCTGGCTGAGCTTTGCGCACACGTGGTCCCGTCTTCCTGGAATGCCATTCTCTACCTTCCCACCTCCTCAGCCTTCGAGGCTAGCTCAAATGCTGCTTCCCTGACTTTCCCTCCAACCCCCATTCCATCTCTGAGTGGCCCCTGGGCATATCACAGTCCTGTCCTTTAGTATCTGCGTTTGGGTTCCAGTGACTTTGAATTCCTCCAGAGCCACTCTGATGCCAGACACCCCACACAGCTCCCAGCACAGGGAACAAGAGCAGGCAGGTTAAAGCAATTAAAGATAAGCTGGTCCCCACGTGCCAGTTTGACATTGCTGGATGAGCTTCCTCTTGGCCGTGTGGGTTCATCAGGCCAGGTCACGGCAAACCTGTGACTTAGCTCTGAGCTAAGCGCATATGCTCTGTGCCTCAATGCACGGGAAGTTTAAGTCGAGTAAAACCAGGAGTGATTACAACCGAATCCATCCAAACCCAGACATTTACGGAGTACGTCTGATGTTCCCAGTAGTGTACAGGTCCTAGAAAGTTTACCTTCCTGTTCCTAGCACACAAGCAGGTTCATCAGGGGTCACCTTTGATGGCAGCCAGACTTTGGACAGAAACCATGACCTGTGGCTGACAAATAGCTAAAAAGAAAAGTGATTGTTTTTCTAAAACACACAAATTTATCTGTGGTGCAAAGGTGATGAGACCACAGCAGGATGGAAAGTACTCAGCTCTGAGTTAAGTGCATGTGCTCTGTGCCTCCGTCTACAGGGAGTTCGAGTCAAGTCAAACCAGGGGAATGTGTGACCAGAGGGAAGAGACTCCAAAGCTGCGAGGCAAAAGTGCCCACGGAAACCCGTGATTTCACGGGGAAAATAGGGAATTTTCCTAAGTTTTCTTCTGAAGGAGGAACTGTTCTGAAAACTCCTATTAAAAAGTTGCTATACAGGCCGGGCGCGATGGCTCACACCTGTAATCCCAACATTTTGGGAGGCCGAGGTGGGCAGATCGCCTGAGGTCAGGAGTTTGTAACCAGCCTGGCCAACATGGTGAAACCCCGTCTCTACTAAAAATACAAAAATTAGCCGGGCGTGGTGGCTCACGCCTGTAATCCCAGCACTTTGGGAGGCCGAGGCAGGCGGATCACCTGAGGTCAGGAGTTCAAGACCAGCCTGGCCAACATGGTGAAACCCTGTCTCTACTAAAAATACAAAAGTTAGCTGGGCGTGGTGGTGCACACCTGTAACCCCAGCTACTCGGGACGCTGAGGCAGGAGAATTGCTTGAAGCCGGGAGGTGGAGGTTGCAGTGAGCCAAGATCATGCCACTGCACTCCAGCCTGGGCGACAGAGCAAGACTCTGTCTCAAAAAAAAAAAAAAAAAAAAAAAAAAAAAAAAAAAAAGTTGCTATACACATTCAAAACAATCATAATAATGATAGTAACAATATTAATGATCATTGCCCAAACCCCACTCTGTCCTGCCCATGGACGGGACAGGGGAAACTGTTTTCATGGCTGCCTGGCCACCCAGTTTGACTTTGACAGTAGCTGTCTTTGCCCTGCCTCTTGCATCTGCACCAGGGCCAAAGTCCTGTTCATTTGCTCACATCCATCGAACAGGTCGCTCAGGAGATGGTCCTGGACCTGCTGCAGGTGACCATGTGTGTCTTCTCATGGGGCAATAGAAATAATAATGACCAACATTTATTGAGTGCTCATCATGTACCAGACACAATTTCGAGTGCTCTTTTTCTTTCTTTTCTTTTCTTTTTTTTTGAGACAGAGTCTTGCTCTGTCGCCCAGGCTGGAGTGCAGTGGTGCGATCTCAGCTCGCTGCAACCTCCACCTCCTGGGTTCAAGCAATTCCCCCTGCCTCAGCCACCCAAGTAGCTGGAATTACAGGAACCCACCACCATGCCTGGCTAATTTTTAGTAGAGACGGGGTTTTGCCATGTTGACCAGGCTGGTCTTGAACTCCTAACCTCAGGTGATCTGCCCTCCTTGGCCTCCCAAATTGCTGGCATTACAGATGTGAGCCACCTCGCCTGGCCCAAGCACTCTTAAACTTAATTTTCACAACAACCTGTGAGGTCAGCACTATTATTATTATTCCCAATTTACAGACAAGGCCACTGAGGCATGGAGAGGTTATGTAGTCGACACAGGGGTGTGTCACAGGGAAGCAGGGGGACTGAGACTTAAACCCAGGCATTTTGGCTTCCACTGCGCATGGCATCTGCTTTTGGGGAGGCTGAGGGTTGCTGCCCTTAGTTGCCTCCAGACCTAAGCATGACCAGGTGTCGCAAGCACTAGTTGGGGCCCGAGGTTGCCCTAGAACCCCAAGGCCTGCTGAGAAAGAGGAGGGAGACAGCATGGCGCTGGGGCCAAAAGGGCACCATCCGCTTCTTGTCTGGCCAGAGGTGGATGTCAGGCCCCTGGAGACTCGCAGCCAAGAACCTGAAGCTGAGTCCACCCAGCCTGGCACGGCCTTTCTCAGCTCTCGTTAACTGGCAGGGGAGCCTGAGAGTGTCTGCACAGGGGTCTTCTGAGCATGCTCATGGTGGGGTGTGTGGCTGCAGTCCAGTCCCACCCCTTCCCGACGGGCCACTCTGGTTTGGATGCACACAGTGTGGCTGGCCGTGGTGGCTCACAGGAGCTTTGTTTTGGTTCCAGATCTGGAAGGTAGAGGACAGCTTTTACATTCGGTTTGAGTAATGGGAGCAGTGCTCTGGCCCAGGCCACGTCCTGCCACAAACTAGGACCTGGTAGTCCCTGCCTGCCTTTGTGGCCTCATGGGCCTCCCCACCTGAGCCCAGGGAGCACCTGTCTCAGCTGCAGGAAACAGCTCCACTGTCGCCTCTGCCCTCACTTGAGTTCCTCATCTGAACGATCGTGGAGAACGGGGTTAAGGTCTCGGCCTCTAGCCTAATCCAGAAAAACTATCTTGCTGAGGAGCCTTGTGTAGCCTCGTAGGCTATATGTAGCCAAAAGGGCCAGACCCCACTCCAGGTCCCCCAAGAACTACATGGGATATTATTGCTGGTTATATGTAACTGTCCCAACCAGGCTCACCTCCTGTAATAGTGATGAGGGTTCTTTGGGACCCCTGCCAGGGCGGAGGCATGCAAAGCTCAAGGATCTTTCCCCTCTTCTTGGCTCTGCAGCACATTCAGTCCAAGTTTCCCATGGTGCATCATGGTGAAGGCTGTTCTGCTGCAGGACACTGTGGTCCCCACCCCCGGACCCTGACCTAGGCCCCTCACAGGCCAACTGGACCAATTTACTTGCATCTCATGCCAGCCTAGTCATCAGCAGATGAAATTAACCCAGAGATGAGAGCAAAGCTGCTTAGCACGAGAGACTCTGAAGGCTTAGCGGTACCACTGTGGGGCACCAGCACTGGACGGTTACATACTCCATGCAGCCCCTGAATCTGCAGCTACTGTGGTGCTGGGGATGAGCCGCCAGCACCAAATGCAGGCTCTGGCTCCTGGGCCACTAGTAATACCAAGGTCACCCCTTATGCTGGAAACCTGAAGCCCCTGGCTGAGCCCCAGAATCTCTAGGACGACAGGTGGCAGCAGATAGGTGCTTAGTAGAGCACAAACTTTACCAAGCCAAGGGCGTGACCGCAGAGAGGCCCCGTCTTACACAGCGGAGCCATCCCCATGCCCGATGTCGGGAGAGTGTCCCTAGCGGGTGGCCCTCAGGACACACAGCCTTGCCCCCTTGCCCAGCGGGGAAATGATAGCCAACGGTGCAGACCTGAGATCCCATCAGTGTTGTTGCCTCCTTTTCTGACCCCTGAGCACCCCCAGAAAGCTGTGACCTGATGTCCTGGTGCCCCCATGTACCAGGCCAAGCCACCATCACACCAACACTTGGCCCTCACACTCTCCAAGGCTGTTCACATCCAGCACTGGCTCCAGGAATGAGATCCTATTCCATCAATCCCTGCCTTCCTCTGATTATGTCTCAGGGCCCCCAGGAGGGCTCTCACAAGGGAGGGCTCTCACAAGGGAGGGCTCTCCAGGACAATACTCCTGGCCTTGCCCACCCCTTCAAACCAACAGTGGCTGGAACTGGAATGTGTGAATGGACTCTTCAGCATACCTTAAGGCCTTTGTCCTGTGCACAGTGGCCCCAGTTATCCCCTGTCCACAGCTGAGCTTCCCTCTACACCTCCTCCAAGAACCTCCTCTCCTCCCTGCCTCCTCATGCCAACACCACCTTAGGGAAGGCCCTGCAGGGCACCCTGGACAATGGATACTGGTCCCAAGGGTCCCATCCAGGATGGGGGCACCCATCCTGGGCTGGCTTCCTTCCTGCCCTAGCCATGCCTGCTGCTAACCCCAGGGTCTCCTGGATCCCTAATCCTGCACCTCCAGCTCCAGGGAACACAAGGACCATTCTGCCCCTGACTAGCCCTGTCTGCCAGGGTTCATACTCACTCCCTGCATCTCCCTGAGCCACCTTGGTGATGGCGGTTGGCATCCCAACACCATCGAAGGCAGCTCCAGGCTGAGGTGGAAGGAGGAAGACTTGGGGAGCGTGTGAGGGAGCCCTGATCCCACCTTGCACAGGCTCTGGAACTTCTTATGGCCTTCCCCCAAGTGACCCTGGAGCAGCCAGTCTCCAGGTGGCTGGGCACCTGCCAAGACCCTCTAGGCTCTCTACAGAGACTTTTCCCTACTACATTCTGGGATGGAGGAACGGGAGGAGGAAAGACGCAGGAAGGGCCTTTCTCCAGGCCCCATAGCCGACGAGGACAGCATTATGTGTCTTTTTGCTACATCCTGCTGTAGAACATTTAGGCTCCATCTGACCAGCACCTGCGCCAACCAGTCTGCCCTGCCCTTCTCTCATCTTTGCATTCTCCAGTTTTAAAAAGTCCTGGGGCTGCGGGCTAGAGAGCAAGAAAAACGAGAAGGCTGCCCTCAAGGTGCTGCAGGAGGAATACCGGAAGCTGGGGCCCTTGTCCTTCGCGGAGATCAACGTCCTGATCTGCTTCTTCCTGCTGGTCGTCCTGTGGTTCTCCCGAGACCCCGGCTTCATGCCCGGCTGGCTGACTGTCGCCTGGGTGGAGGGTGAGACAAAGTAAGTCTTTGATTCAATAGAAATCACTGGCTTAGGGCCAGGCGCGGTGGCTCACACCTGTAATCCCAGCACTGTGGGAGGCCGAGGTGGGTGGGTCACCTGAGGTCAGGAGATCGAGACCATCCTGGCTAACAAGGTGATATCCCATCTCTACTAAAAATACAAAAAATTAGCCAGGCGTGGTGGCAGGTGCCTGTAGTCCCAGCTACTCAGGAGGCTGAGGCAAGAGAATCGCTTGAACCCAGGAGGCGGAGGTTGCAGTGAGCCGAGATCATGGCATTGCACTCCAGCCTGGGCGACACAGACAGACTCTGTCTCAAAAAAATAAATAAATAAAAATAAATTTTTTTTAAAAACCCACATCACTGGCTTAGTGCACTGGTGCCTAAATACTGCTGTTCTCGGCTACAGGTGGCAAGAGGAATGTGGCCCAGGCACTCTTGCTTGGTCAAGACTTCTCCTTTTTTGGGAGCTGGGTTTCAGAGAGCACTTTGTGGTTTCATGACTTATTTTTGTTTTCTGACCAAGCTTCACAATAAGACCCCAAATGTGTTCCTGTGATATCCTCTCCTCCCTGAGTAGGCTGAGCAGAAAATCCTTGGCCAGGCAGGGGTGTCCAGAGCTGTGATGTGAGAGATTTCTTGGACTGGGAGTAGGGCTCCCAGAGCTTTGGTTTCCAAATCTCTGCTCTGCCATCTTCCCTTTCTTATCTTCACATCTGGTCAAATCCCTTCAAAGACACACATCTAGGGAGCTTCATAGACAGAGACTTGGCAAAGGGGGTACATGTGGTTTCTTTCCTGGCTAAGACATTGTCAGAATGTAAGAAAGGATGAGAAACATGTACATCCTAGAAAAGGCAGAAGATGTAGGCAGGGAGATGCTCCCTATGATGGCCATTTCGTTTGGAAGGTAGGCTTGGGTCAGCACCAAAGTCTTCGTGGTCATCCTGGTGAACCCAGAATTCTGGAGAACCTGGTCAAGAAGAGGTCCTGAAATACACCTATGGAGAATGCATGCTGAGAGGGGGAATTAGGCTGCTTAGAATCACCCAAAGTTGGTGGTCAAGAGTATGGGCATTTTGATTTCCAGTCAGGATTCAGTCTACCACATCACTCTTATCTTTTTATTTTTTTTTTTTTTTGAGACAGAGTCTCACACTGTCACCCAGGCTGGAATGCAATAGCATGATCTCGACTCACAGCAACCTCCGCCTCCTGGCAATTCTCCTGCCTCAGCCTCCCGAGTAGCTGGAATTACAGGCGCCCGTCACCACATCCTGCTACTTTTTTGTATTTTTAGTAGAGATGGGGTTTCACTATGTTGGCCAGGCTGGTCTTGAACTCCTGACCTCGTGATCCACCATCCTCAGCCTCCCAAAGTGCTGGGATTACAGGTGTGAGCCACTGCGCCCAGCCACCACTCTTAACCTTGACTTTTAGGTCTATGTGAGCCTGTTTCTTTGCATAGGAGCATTTGGACACAGAACTGCCAGAGTTCGGATGGGTTTGTTGAGTGACTGTCTCTGCAGCACCTGAACTGTGCTCTTCTCCACCTAGGTATGTCTCCGATGCCACTGTGGCCATCTTTGTGGCCACCCTGCTATTCATTGTGCCTTCACAGAAGCCCAAGTTTAACTTCTGCAACCAGACTGAGGAAGGTAAGTCTCCTGTTCTGATGGCCCAGTCATCGGGACTGGAGCCCTGGAAGCAAAGGGTCATTATGGGATTCCCTGGGCCCTAGAAGGAGACAGTGCCTCCCAGATAAAGCCTGGGAGACAGTGGCTTTCAAGCTACTGGTGGTATTATTTAGTGCAAAATCTCTTTTTTGCTTTTTAACATTTGAATTTAACATTTGAAATTTTATCTATATTACAACAGGAACCGAAAATGTTTCAAATTTTCCATAACACTGATTTCCATTCAGCAATTTTTTGTTTTCTCTCTTCCTCTCAGTCTTTGCTAATATGCCTATCTATTACATTATAATCAAAACACACACCATTTGAATCCTATTTCTTTGTTGTTTCTTCTTCCGCTTTTGATTGATATTACACTATAAACATTGTCTACTATTGCTACAGTCTTCAAATATATTTTCTCTAATAATGGCATTATATTGCACTGAGGGGTTGCAATCATTCTGCTGTTATAGAACATTTTGGCTGTTTTGAATTTATTTTCATAAATTAATGTTTTCTTCTCTATAGCTTTTCGTTTAAGGGTATTTTTTCTTTAGGATAAACTTCTAGGAGTAACATTGCTGGGGTGATAGAATATAAAGTCTTAATGGCCCTTAAAATGTATGGCCAAATTGCTTCTCAAAAAGGTTATACCAATTTATGATGCTATTAGGAAAGTGTGTAATAGTTTCACCATATCCTCACCAGCAATGTATATATTATTGTAAACTTTAGCTAATTTATAGGTAGGAGATGGTACCTCATTGTCCTTAACGGCTTTATTCCCCCTTGATTAGATTTCTTTTGTCTCCTAATGATGCTCTGGTGTGTGTGTGTGTGTGTGTGTGTGTGTGTGTGTGTGTGTGTGTGTGTTTATTTTTCTTCCCAGAAAGGAAAACTCCATTTTATCCCCCTCCCCTGCTGGACTGGAAGGTAACCCAGGAGAAAGTGCCCTGGGGCATCGTGCTGCTACTAGGGGGCGGATTTGCTCTGGCTAAAGGATCCGAGGTAACTTCTCCAGCCACAGGCTGCCCAGAGCCCTCTTCTTGGTCAAGAGGGTGGCGTTTCTCCTCCCTTCCGTCCATGGGCTTGTGTGTTTCTATGCCTACATCCTTCGTACAATCGCACGTTCTTTGAGGACATGGGCTCTGTCTTGTAATCTAGGAACTCTACACCACACATAGGGCCTGGAAGACAGAAAGTAACCTTTGAGCGATTGCAGGAATGAGGGAATGAGTGACCGTGGTTAGCCAAGAGAGGCAGAGGACACTGTCAGGTACCCTCTGGGGTTTGATCACCATAATCTCTGCTTTGATTTGTCTGAGGGAAATCTTTCTTTCCAGTCCTTGTCAATATTGTTTGCTACTACCTTTGGTCCTTCTACTGGCTGAACTCTTTGTTAACATGGTAGCTACTTCAAAATTTTTCTTTAGCTAAGTATGTAGCAGCATAGGAAGAGAAGAACATGTTGGAAAATACACAAAAATATATCTTTCTTTACCTCCTTCTATCCCTCCTGGGGATAGAAATGAACCAGAAGGAGAGATGAGCCAGCTTGCTGCTGCTGTCCTCCAACCAACCATCTATTCGCCCAGCCATCCAGGAGTGTAATAGACAGACTTGGTCTTGTTATTGCTGTTTCTTCAATATCTAGGACACAGCCTGGTGCCTAGTGGGTGCTAAGTTTTTGTGGGGGTGAACAAATCCATCTATCTAGTCACCTCTCCATCCATTCATCCATGCATCTATTCATGTCTTCATCCATCCATCCATCCATCCAACCATCCATCCATCCGTCTGTCCATCCATCCATCCATCTATCCATCCATCCACTCATTCAACCATCCATCCATCCACCCATCTATCCATCCATCCATCCATCCATCCATCCATCCATCCATCCATCCATCCACCCATCTATCCATCCACCCATTCAACCATCCATCCATCCACCCATCTATCCATCCATCCATCCATCCATCCATCCATCCATCCAACATTCCTATTATGTCTCTAGTGTTAGGCCAGGCACAGAGATTACAGAGGAGATTGAGATATGGTCCCTGTTAGTGACAGACTTCACAGACTAGGGAGGGGCACATATGTGGAAAGGCATTTCAGGAAGTGGCACACAGGTGAGGGAAAAATGTGAGGTATTTAGCTGAGGAGAAGTAGAAGAGGTGGCTGGTGAGGCTACCAGAAACCACTTCTCTGAGGGCCCCAAGATAGGGGGGTGTGGACTTGATTGTGAAGGCAGTAGACAGCCACTGAAGGACTGAGGCCAGGGGGTGAGTTGGTCAGATCTGCACTTGAGGAAATCACTCTGATGTCTGGAGTGGGGGCCTGGGATGGGCAGGGCTTGGAGGAGAGCTAGCGGAGACTCTGCAGCCTTCATCTCACTCAAGCTCAGAACTTTGGACTCTGTGGACTTTCTCTCCTCCTCTGGCCCCCAGCTCAGCACAGTCTCCAGCTTTACTTCGGACTCAGACTCTTCCTGCTCAGCCTTCATTGCTGACTTCTCCTCTGTTCTCCCCGAAATAAGAGCGTCTGCCCAGGCTCTGTCCTTGGCCTCTCCTCTTTTCACACTTCATTCTCTCCCTGGACAATCTCTTCTCAGCCTAAAGCCCTAAATCTAAACCCTCAATTTCTGGCTGAAATCATTCTTCTGAGCTTCCAAAACTGTGGAGGGCTGAGGAGGAGATGGATGTGAGACATTTGGGTGACTTGGTGACTGACTAGGTTTAAGGAAGGAGGGGAACAGAGACCAGCAGCATGACTCCCAGCCTACTGGGCTGGATGGCTGGTGGATGGTGAGTCCTTTCACCAGACTGGGAGGCCCAGAGAAAGAAGCAGATTCCGGTCTATGGAGGATGAATGCCGGGTGGAGCATTTGAGTCTATTGTGCTCTTGGGACATCTGGGTGGACACTTCCAGAAGGCGTAGGGGTATGTAAATCCACATAGTAGGCCAGCTGGCTGGAAATACAGATTTAGGAGACAGCAGAGTGAGGATGGGAATGAAAATGGTGGGAATGGATGAGGTCACCTATGAGGTGTAGAGAAACAGGGTGGGGAGGGGAGGACGGGCCAAGCTTGCTCTGGCCCTGAAGGAACTGCAAGCTGGGAGCCCTCAGATGACTGCCCTCCTGGTGCTTCCCAGGCCTCGGGGCTGTCCGTGTGGATGGGGAAGCAGATGGAGCCCTTGCATGCAGTGCCCGCAGCAGCCATCACCTTGATCTTATCCTTGCTTGTTGCTGTGTTCACTGAGTGCACAAGCAACGTGGCCACCACCACCTTGTTCCTGCCCATCTTTGCCTCCATGGTAAGTAACCTGATGGTGGGGAGGGGCCCTTCCACTTCACAGGAAGCCGCCAACCCATGGCCATGTTGTGGGTCCCTGACGAGGCAGCGATATCCAGGCCAGAGTCAGACCAGGCTTTGGAGACCTGGGTCTGGCTGTGACATGGATTTGTGCACCCTGGATGCCTCTGCCCCTGAGGCCTCTGCTGCTTTGCCACTCCTCTTTGTACCCCTTGTGCTGACCAAAGCACCAACCATGGACCAAGTGCTCAAGTTTATTTTATAAATCTAACTGGATTGTTTTTCAAGCTGGGGAGACAGGACTTGGGGTAAGGAGGAGCAGGCCAGTGCCATGGTCTCTGAGCATGTAGCACAGGTGTGCAGGAGGACTGCAGACCGGGAGCACCACTGGCTGGAACCCCCCAGGAAGAGGCCTTGGAGGAGTGGGGACTTGGGAGTAGGTAGGAGGGGAGAGAGAATTCTGGGAAGATGGAGCAGCACAAGTAAAGGCAATGGTGCACATGACCGAGGACTCCTGGAAGCCTTGCTTGGTGAGCACAGGGATAAGGGATCCTGGAGAATTGAGAGGGGTAGCTGTTGGTTGTGGGAAAAGCTGCTGAGTGCCAGGCTAAAGCATTCTGTTCTATGGACAAGCATGTTTTTGGGTTGGGATTGAGAAGAAAGGAGAGCTTATAGGAAAATCAGTGGCTTTTTTTTTTTTTGCATTTCTTTCTGTCATCCATTGCAAAGACACACCCGCTTCAGGGTAGTATGGAAAGATCCCTGGTCTCGCAGTCAGAAGACCCGAGTTCAAGATGTGGGATCTCTGAACATGGCCCTTCAGTTCTCTCCTCTGAGAGCTGTGCTGATGGCTGTGAAAAGCCTCTGTAGACTACAAAATGAGCATGGGAGAGGCTGTCATTATTCTGGAATTGGGAGACAGATTTCCAGAGGGCCTGGACACAGGATTGAAGGTGGTGAATTTCCGTTCAGCTGCCTGGGTGTCTGCGTGTATAAAAAGCAAACCTAAGTGGTTTTTTTTTTTCTCTTCCAAGTGAAGATGAAAGTGTTAAAAATAGCAAGGAGGTGAAAGTGTTAAAAATAACGAAGTGGTCTGTCTCCTCTTCTCCTAAGCAGACTGTCCAAACAGATGCGCGGTAGGAGGAGCACCTTTGATGCTAGGCAAGGCACGTGGTGGTGATGCCTCCTCTCTCCTAGCACAGACCCTGGCTTTGTCATCTCCAGCCCTAACTGGGAGCATCGAGGGCCCCAACCAGGAAAATGCAGGCCCTAACAGGCTCTTTGAAAACAAGCTTTGCTAGAACCAGGAACCCCAAGTAAAATTTCCCCCAGCTACCTCTAAGGCCCATCACACTCCTGTCTCACACCCACCTATGAGAAAGGAAAAGGTGATGGTCGTTGAGCTGGGCTGCAGAGGAGTGTGGGGTGCAGACACCATGAGGTACCCACAGCCAGGAAAATGAGGATGGTCGGGGAACCAAAACATTAAACCTGCTCAGACCCGTTGACTCAGCAATTTCATGTCTGGGAATATCTCTTAGGAAAGTAATCAGAGATCCCTACCAATATATGTTATGATGATGTATGACAGAATTATTATACAAATATATCCATAGTAAAAGGGGGTTTGCTGAAATAAATTATCATATATTCATGTAATGTAACACTATCAGGCCATTAAAAATCAGTTTCAAAGGGTAATAAAATGGGAACATGCTCATAGTATAGATTTTTTAAATTGCAGATGATATATGGCTAAAAATGTCTAATAATGCAAAGATGTATACAGACCTTAATCCTCTAGCCTTTTCCCTAGAGATGACCTCTGTTATTAATTTCTCAGGTATCTTTCTGGATATTATACACACACACACACACACACACACACATATACACATTCTTTTTAAATAAAAGGTATCATTCTATAGTCATTACACATCTTATTTTTATTTTATTTATTTATTTTTTTGAGACAGAGTTTCACTCTTATCACCCAGGCTGGAGTACAATGGTGTGATCTCAGCTCACTGCAACCTCCACCTCCTGGGTTGAAGCGATTCTCCTGCCTCAGCTTCCCGAGTAGCTGAGATTACAGGCACCCGCCACCTTGCCGGGCTAATTTTTGTATTTTTAGTCGAGATGGGGTTTCAGCACGTTGGTCAGGCTGGTCTCGAACTCCTGACTTCAGGTGATCCGCCCACCTCGGCCTCCCAAAGTGCTGGGATTACAGGCATGAGCCACTGCGCCTGGACATACATCTTAATTTTTAAAAAATCTAACCATCGGTCTTGGAGATCTTTCCTTATTGACACAAAAAACCAATCCAATTCTTTACAGCTGCATACTATTCCATCATTTGTATGTGTCATATTTTATTTAATCATCCCGCTATTAATGACCATTGAGTTGGCTTCCTGCGTTTTGCCATTACATTGTTGCAACAAACATGTTTGCATGTGTCTGCCCTCATGTGCATGTAAATCTGCATGATACATGATTGATTTGATAGATTTTAGGAATTACATCATTCTTTCATACACTCAGCAACTATTTAATGAGTGCCTACTCTCTGATAGGTGGTGTTAGATGTGGCTAAATTTTAAAGTGTAGAATTTAAAAGGTGGGCTACCAAATTCCATGTGCAAAATGACCCCACGCATGTATAAAAACACACACATCCACAGATTTATATGCAGGAGAGAAGATGTGGTCCCTGGCCTCTAGGCTGTCTCAGTCTGTGGCAGGACAGACAGACAAGTGCACGTGGCACTGTAAGGTTGAGCACAGTCTAAGTACTCAGCATGGTCTCTGGCACATAGTAGGTGCCCAAGAAATACATGTGGAATGAATTGAGGGGGTAAGGGCTTCCAGGGCAGGTAACCTCTAAGCGCAGCCTTCAGTGCTCTGTAGGTGGAATTATCTGCTAGAGACGTGGCAAAAGGGAGAGGAATCAAGACAGAGGCCCAGAGGTTCAAACGTACCCGGCACATTCAGAGAATCCCTTTCAGAAACGCATCCCCAAGAGCTTCTGTGTTCTCTACGGTGATGTTGCAGTGCTGTGTTTTTCTGCAGTCTCGCTCCATCGGCCTCAATCCTCTGTACGTCATGCTGCCCTGTACCCTGAGCGCCTCCTTTGCCTTCATGTTGCCTGTGGCCACCCCTCCGAATGCCATCGTGTTCACCTACGGGCACCTCAAGGTTGCTGACATGGTAACAGCTGTTTTTATTTACTCCCATCGGACTATAATGCTGTTGTCATAAGGGATGCCCCATTTATGAATGACAGAGTTTCAAAACGATGTCACGTGATTTGGGAATACCGCGGAGCATCCAGACCCGTAGCCGTTGCTGACATTTAGAAGGGAGCTTTTCTTCTTTTTTTGAGATGATCTCAAGCCTCACACACTGTTCTTTCTCTGAGGTGGGTTATAGACTCTCCCACCTGGAGAAGCCAATGCAGGCACCATGGGAGTCCTTGGAAGGGGTGAAGATGGGGCTGAGGGACTCACATGGCCAAGGATGGACTTGACAAATTAGCAAGAACCATGAAGATAGGCAGGGCAGGCTTAGGCAGCAAGGGATGCTAGTGACAGTCACAGAGATTGGTAGGGGTGTCTGAAGAGGCAGAAGCAGGGAGAGGAAGAGAGAGACCACTACTTGGGAGTAGATGATGCCCTGGAAACAAATGTAGTCAGCGAAAGAACTCTTCATGCCTGGCTTGGCTCTGTCACCTTTGCTGGGAGAAGGGCAGCTTTGCAGCTCTGGGCTGGGAAAGGGGCAAGTGTATGAGCCCAGGAGGCCAGAAATGTCCCTTGGACATTTGATGTTCGTTATCTCAGAACCTCGGCTGGGTATCTCGGGGACTCCAAGGAGCGTTTTCATAAATAGGGTGGGTCCCAGAAACCATGAACTGCAAACTTGATTGCAGTCCCCGGTAAAATATCTACAACGGGCTAGTGAAGCAACGGTTAGTGATCACGAGGGAAGATTGCAGAGCGGGCATCAGAAAGAGCCTGAGGAGGTCCATGGGGAAGCTGGCACGTCCTTGTAGGATGGTTAAGGCACTGGGGTGAGCAATGAACCTGGACTCACACACTGGGCTCTGTCACCGTTTCCCTGAATGGCCTAAGCTGTTGCCTCCTGTCACCTCTCTGAGGTCATTTTCCAAATGCTCACGGGCATAGAGAACCCATCTGTTCTGCCTACTTCCCAGGGATGCCTTGAGCACTGAGGATACCTGGGGGACATGAAGTCGCTCTGTCCTGGGGGTCGGGACACCCCAGCCAGGGACAGAGCATGGCACGGGGACACTGAGGTCCAGTGAGCCGACGCTTTGTCCTCCTCTTTGAGAGCGCTAGTTCCCAGGAGGCCTCAGGGTGCTGACTCTGACGCTGTCTCTTTTCCAGGTGAAAACAGGAGTCGTAATGAACATAATTGGAGTCTTCTGTGTGTTTTTGGCTGTCAACACCTGGGGACGGGCCATATTTGACTTGGATCATTTCCCTGACTGGGCTAATGTGACACATATTGAGACTTAGGAAGAGCCACAAGACCACGCACACAGCCCTCGCCCTCCTCAGGACTACCGAACCTTCTGGCACACCTTGTACAGAGTTTTGGGATTCACACCCCAAAGCGACCCAATGACGTCCACACACCACCAAAACCCAGCCAATGGGCCACCTCTTCTTCCAGGCTCGGATGCAGAGATGGTCATGGGCAGCTGGAGGGCAGGCTCAGAAATGAAGGGAACCCCTCAGTGGCGTGCTGGACCCATCTTTCCCAAGCCTTGCCATTATCTCTGTGAGGGAGGGCAGGTAGCTGAGGGATCAGATGCAGGCTCCTGTACCCGCTCTGCCTCAAGCATCCCCCACACGGGGCTCTGGTTTTCACTCGCTTCGTCCTAGGTAGTTTAAATGGGAATCAGACCCCCTGGTTGAGAGGTAAGACAACCACCCACCCTTGCCCATGCCCCTTCCGGCTCTCCTTGAGCAGCCTCAGATCATCTCTGTCACTCTGAAAGGGACACCCCAGCCAGGGACAGAATGCCTGGTCTTGCGCAACCTCCCGCTGCGAGAGTGGGAATCAGAACTTTCTGGAGCCTCTGGGAACTCCTCGTGTGGCCACCACCAAAGGATGAGGAATCTGAGTTGCTAACTTCAGGATGACACCTGGCTTCCCACCCACAGCGCAACACAGGCCGACCTACTCCCTTTGTCGCCTTGTTCTGTTTTAATCGACTGGACCCCTGTCCCACCTCTCCAGTGAGCCTCCTTCAACTCCTTGGTCCGCTGTTGTCTGGGCCAGCATTTGCCGAGTTGCCCTGGCTGGCACTCTCTGGGGGTCCCCCTTTTCTCCCAGGCAGGTCATCTTTTCTGGGAGATGCTTCCCCTGCCGTCCCCAAATAGCTAGGATCACACTCCAAGTATGGGCAGTGATGGTGCTCTGGGGGCCACAGTGGGCTATCTAGGTCCTCCCCACCTGAGGCCCAGAGTGGACACAGCTGTTAATTTCCACTGGCTACGCCACTTCAGAGTCTTCCATGCCAGAGTTTGAGCTCCTCTGGGGAAAGCCTTTCCTTTGTTGACTGGTCTTCACAGCCATGGCTGGTGACAACAGGATTGCTTGTCTCTCAGCAAACAACCCCTGCCTGTGGGCCAATCTACTTGAAGTTACTTGGACAAAGACCCCAAAGTGGGGCAACAACTCCAGAGTGGCTGTGGGAATCTTCAGAACCCCCCTGTAAGAGACGGACATGAGAGACAAGCACCTTCCTTTCCCCACAAGTCCGTTTTATTTCCTTCTTGGGCTGCTCTGGAAGAGGGGCAGCAGCAAAGAGACGGGCTCCTGGATGGCATTTTCCAGGGCAGGAGAAAGTATGAGAGCCTCAGGAAACCCCATCAAGGACCGAGTATGTGTCTGGTTCCTTGGGTGGGATGATTCCTGACCACACTGTCCAGCTCTTGCTCTCATTAAATGCTCTGTCTCCCATGGAAAGCTCCACTGTGCTGCTGACTTGTCTCTGGTTTTCTGCAGTGTGGGGAACCCAGGGAGGCAGATGAATGAACGGTTGCTCCCTGCTCACCGACTGGGTGTCAGGCCTCCCTGTCCCTGTTGAATCCACTAGTCATCTCATTCGATCTTCGCAGCAACCCTGTGAGATAGGAAAGTGTTATTATCCTGCTTTGTCTTTCAAAAAAAAAGTGAGGTTCAGAGAGGCCAAGGGAAGTGTCCGAAGTCACACATCAAGTTACTGGCAGTTACAGTTCCAACCTAGAGCTTCCAACTCCATACCCCCTGCTCTTCTGCTAGCCATGAAGGGCTTTGACCTTATGGGGCTTGTAGGGAAAGGTGAGTGGCCAAGAGCAAGTCCATGCCAAGGGAAGATCCAAACATGAGTCCCTGTCTGTTGCCTCCCTTGAGATAGGCACAGGACAAGTGATCAATGAGATGGGGTGGTCCTTGCCCTAAGAAGCAAAGTGTTTGGTTGGGGAGGGAAGTAGGGAAAAGGCTGCCACCTCCCCCTACCAAGGTACAACTGTTCTTCCTCCCCAGCCCTCTGTCACTGCCTTCCATGCTGCTGCTGTTGACTGGCCTGCCCCACCAGACTGAGGGCTCTGACTGCCCACCGAGTCTAGTGTCAGCATTATGACTGACCCAGGGCAGGTTCTATAGTTAGTATGATGGATAAATAAATGATTGGTCAGTGTGGTCCGTTAGGTGCAAGCTGGTGGTAGTAGGCAAGGTCAATGAAGGTCATCCAAGGTAGGCGTTGAAGGATGAGTAGAATGGCCAGGGGTAATGGGGGAGGAACTGGTAGGTGGGTGGAGGACTCTTCCAGACACCATGTGGTTGAGGGCTGACAAAAAGCTAGGTGGAGGGCTTCCAGAGTGCCAAGCTCCCACCTGAAGAGGCTGACCAGAGGCCAGTCCTAAACAACTTCTCTAGGAGTTGGCCGGAGTTGCACTAACATGTATGGTCTCCCCAACCAAACACTTTGCTTCTTAGGGCAAGGACCACTCTGTCTCATTGATCACTGTCCTGAGCCTATCTCAGGGGAGGCAACAGGGAGGGACCCATATTTGGAGATCTTCCCTTGGAGTGACTTGCTCTTGGTAACTCACCTTTCCCTAGAAGCCCTATGAGGCCAAGGCCCTTCATGGCTAGCGGAAGGAGCAGCGGGCATGGAGTTGGAAGATCTGGGTTGGAATTGTAACTGCCACTAACTTGACTTGTGGTTTTGAATGCTTAACTTGGCCATACATGCTCTCTTATTTGCTTCTGATGGCAAATAAGAGAAGGCCCAGCAAACAGTGGCTTAAACCAGAAGGTCATTTAATGTTTGCTTTTCTGGAAGTCTGTAGGTAGGTGGTTGCTGGCATTGGCCCAACAGCTCATTTCAGCCTCCAAGGACTTGGGCTCCATAGTCCACTCTGTCATCTTAAAGCCGTCACACTTTTACCCCCATGCTTGACCCCCAGGCTACATACACAGCTGCTTTCCTTCAAGGCAGAAAGGTGGATGGGGGTGAGGGCATGATGGTGTCAGCTGCATCTTTCTCTTTTACTAGGAAAGTAAAAGCTTCCTCAGAAGCCCATGCAGACTTCCCTTTATGTCTTATGGGCCATAAGTGGGTCACACGCCTACCCTTAGACCCACCATTCACAAAGGGGAATCAGAGCCCCATTGGAATACTGTGACCAATTAAGACTCATCTCTTGGGGTTGGGGAATTAGCCTATGTTTCCCCAAATTGAGCTATTTCCACCCACTACAAAATCTGGGCTCTGGCAGGAAAAAACGGTGGGAGGAGGTGTTGGGTAGGCGATGATAAGTGTCCAGCGTGATCACTCCATGAGATCTGAGTGACCCTCTTTCCGCAGAATTCAGTAGAAGCGTGTTGCTAGGTAGGAAGTGAGTACATGGTTGTCTGGTCAAGAGCTTCAACAATGCCTCCAATTCCCAACAGGTAGGCCCTCTGCAGGGGTCCTGTGGATTGGGAGGCTAGAGTCTGAGCCACGGATGGAGCTCCGTCCTAACATCTGACACCAAATGCTGCACTCTGGGTCTCGGTTTTCTTCATGAAGGCGCTGGACCAGAGGGTCTCTAAGGGCTTTTCCCAGAGTCACGGATCCTCTTACCCTAGTTGACCCTCCCTCTGCTTGGGCCAGATGCAGCACCCCCATCCCAATCTCCCATGTTGTCTCATCTTGGAGCCTGTCCAAGGTCCCACTGCCTGCTTCCCTATGGGGCTTCACTGAAGGCCATCTCAGGCCTTTCCCCCATCTATATGTTGCCTCTGACATTTCGTAAAGAGGCTCCACCCTAGGCCTTTGAGTTCTCTCTTCTTAGTGCTTGGATCAGACATCTGGGCTTGAGGTTAGCTGAACACACAATTTTGACCAGGATTGCTTTCGTAATTTTTTTTGGCAGGGACTTACGGCTCCACAAAGATTCTCTGCATTCCAAAATTAAGTCCCTGGGCTCCGTAGCCTCTGACCTCTGAATGAGATGCTCCTGAGGGCAGGACACAGGTCTCCTCCCCTGTTCATCATGAGCTGAGAGCTTTCTTGGAGAAGGACCGGGGTCTCCCCGTCTGGCATTTACCTGGGACAGGTGAAGTTTTCTCTCCTCCCCACCATCTCTTGCGCATAAACGAAACAAGTCTTTGCTCTGGGTTCCAAGCAGGATACCAGCTCACTAGCACAAAGCCCAGTCCTTGAGATGAACAAATCAGGATGTTCTTGGGTGAGACCTGTAATAGCATGTTCTTGTCTGTGGAAACAGAGCCCAAAAGCTGTATTGTCCAGTTAAAAACTACAGCTGGCAGCCGGGCGCGGTGGCTCACGCCTGTAATCCCAACACTTTGGGAGGCTGAGGCAGGTGGATCACGAGGTCAGGAGTTGAAAAACAGCCTGACCAAGATGGTGAAACCCTGTGTCTACTAAAAATACAGAAACACTAGCTGGGCATGGGAGTGGGCACCTGTAATCCCAGCTACTCGGGAGACTGAGGCAGAGAATTGCTTGAACCTGGGAGGCGGAGGTTGCAGTGAGCCAAGATCCCGCCACTGCACCCCAGGGTGGGTGACAGAGTGAGACTCCGTTTCAAACACAAACAAACAAACAAACAAACTACAGCTGTCTGTCCTATTCTTAGCCCAGAATCCCTTCTTCCAGGTACTTTCTCCCCCTAGTTACACAGCCTCTGAAAAGCCTTTGTGTCCCAACCTACCAGATACTTTTTAAAAATCTATTCACACACACACACACAAGTTTTATCAAGATAAATCCTCCATACCACAGGATGGGCTTTCATATTTCTCAACCGGAAGTTTGCGACTTCAGGCTGAAATCTCTGCAATCGAGATTCCGTTTATTTCACTTGGCTTCCTGAGCCAGGACTCTCTTACCTGCTCCAAGAGCATCTTCCAGCAGCTTCCCTGGTCGCTTGTACAAATACCCGCTTCCAGCCTCAGAGCCACAGGCCACCAATGGCCGGCAGGGGTATCCCTGCTTCGAGGGCAAAGAAATATTAAAGTTCAATCTCAGAACACCCTGTTATCTGGTCAAGAAATTTTTAAACTACTTTTTATAGTAAAAAATTAATATGAACACAGTAAAAGAAATTCCAGTGGCACAAAATGTATTGAGACATTTGCCTCTCACTTCAGACCTTGAGTCCCCAAACCAACTTCACCGAAAGGGAACCGCTGTCTACAGTTGGTTACACATCCTTCTAGAAATATTACATAATCCAGAAAGATTATGTAATAGATACCCATTAACTGTATTACATATGGGAGCATACTATACACGTTTTCTGTTCTTGTTTCCACATCCCCCTCCACCAATTAAGAATTTATTTGCAGATCATTCTATTTCAGGACATATTAAGTTTGGCTAAATTTTTTTATTCAATAGTTAATGTTAGTTTTAAACTGAGGTAAGATTAGGCTGAGCGCAGTGGCTCACACCTGTAATGTCAGCACTTTGGGAGGCTGAGGCGGGCGGATCACAAGGTCAGGAGATTGAGACCATCCTGTCCAACGTGGTGAAACCCCGTCACTACTAAAATACAAAAAATTAGCTGGGCATGGTGGCGCGCACCTGCGGTCCCAGCTACTCGGGAGGCTGCAGCAGGAGAATCCCTTGAACCCGGGAGATGGAGCTTGCAGTGAGCAGAGATCGCACCATTGCACAGAGTGAGACCCTGTTTCTAAATAAATAAATAAATTGAGGTGAGATTAAAGTTGGAAAATTGCACAGATCTTCAGTGTACCATCCAATGATTTTGACAAATGCTTACATCTTGTAAACAACATCCAAATTCCATAAGCCCCTACCCAAAGTTCTCTCTGCCCTTTCAAGTAACACTTCCTGCGGGCAACCACATTCTGACTTCTGTCACCATGGATGGGTTGTGTCCGTTGAACTTCATATAAATGGAATAATACAATACGTACTCTTGCATCTGACTTATTTTGTTTAATGAAATCCTTCTGAAATTCATTCCTGTTGTTGTATATCTGTTCATTTTATTGTTGTTGCTAAATAGTGCAC
Organism: Macaca mulatta; assembly: GCF_049350105.2. Taxonomy (NCBI): domain Eukaryota; kingdom Metazoa; phylum Chordata; class Mammalia; order Primates; family Cercopithecidae; genus Macaca; species Macaca mulatta. The sequence continues at coordinate 8,163,312 of NC_133421.1, read as the reverse complement.
CATTGTACGAGTATACCACAGTTTGTGTCGTCTCCTGTTGGACATGTGGGTTGTTCCAATTTGGGGCTATTATAAATAAGGCCATTATAAACATTTCTGTACAAGTTTCTTTTGTGAGCATATGTTTTCACTTATCCTGAGGCATACCTAAGAGTGAGCCCCTGTCTTTTTAAAAGCTGCAAGGTTTTCTTTTTCTTTTTCTTTTTCTTTTTTTTGAGATAGAGTCTCTCTCTGTCGTCCAGGCTGGAGTGCAGTGCCACGATGTCGGCTCACTGCAAGCTCTGCCTCCCGGGTTCCCACCGTTCTCCTGCCTCAGCCTCCCATGTAGCTGGGACTACAGGCGCCCGCCACCGCGCCCGGCTAACTTTTTTTGTATATTTAGTAGAGACGGGGTTTCACCGTGTTAGCCAGGATGGTCTCGATCTCCTGACCTCGTGATCCACCAGCCTCGGCCTCCCAAAGTGCTGGGATTACAGGCATGAAAAGCTGCAAGGTTTTCTATTGTAAGTATGTGTCACAGAATAATCAAGTCCCCTATTGATGGGCGTGGGGTTGTTTCCAGGGGATTGCTAATGCTGTAATAAACATATCTGTACGTACATCTTTGTGTATTTATGTCAGAATAGTTTCTGGCCAGATGTGGTGGCTCACGCCTGTAATCGCAGCACTTTAGGAGGCTTAGGCGGGTGGATCACAAGGTCAGGAGATCAAGACCATCCTGGCTAACATGGTGAAACCCCATCTCTACTAAAAATACAAAAAATTAGCTGGGTGTAGAGGCACGCACCTTTAGTCCCAGCTACTTGAGAGGCTGAGGCAGGAGAATCCCTTGAACCCAGGAGGTAGAGGTTGCAGTGAGCCGAGATCGCGTCACTGCACTCCAGCCTGGGCGACAGAGCGAGACTCCACCTCAAAAAAAAAAACAAAAAAAGTTCCCTAGAATGACACGCTCAGTCAAGGGATGTGTATTTAAATCTGAGACCGATACTACCCTGCCCTCCAGGAGGCTGTTCCAATACACTTTCTCGAGATCTGCTCATGAGACTTGCTCTCACAAACCCCCAGCAACCTTTGCTAATCTGATAGCTGAAAAAGTCATCTCATGACTTCTATTTGCGGTTCTTTAAATTGCAAGTAACATTGAATATTGTTTCTCATGTTTATAATTGATTTGTATCTTTTTCCATGACTTCCCTGTCTTTTGCCTATTTTTTCCAAGAGTTTTTTTTTTTTTTTTTTTTTTGAGACAGAGTCTTGCTCTGTCGCCCAGGCTAGAGTACAGTGGTACAATCTCGGTTCACTGCAACCTCTCCCGAGTTTAAGTGATTGTCCTGCCTCAGCCTCCCGAGTAGCTGCAATTACAGGTGCCTGCCACCACTCCCAGCTAACTTTTGCATTTTTAGCAGAGACAGGGTTTCACTATGTTGGCCAGGCTGGACTTGAACTTCTGACCTCAAATGATTCACCTACCTTGGCTTCCCAAAGTGCTGGGATTACAGGCATGAGCCACCGCGCCCAGCCCCAAGAGTTTTTTTTTTTTTTAAAGTCCTTTTTAATTAATTCGTAAGAATTCTTTACCTATTTAAGAAATTAGTCATTTGGCTATCATAGGGATTTTTATAATATATGTGAAGATCTGCTGAGGCTACTTTGTTTATTCTTCTTTTTCATTATTTTTGCCTAGCTATTTTCACATATTTTTCCATAAGAATTTCTAAGTCAGCTTCTTCAGTTCCAAAAAGAGAGAAAGAAAAAAAAAATGGGTTGGCATTTATCTCCCTGGCTATCTCTCCTATTTCTCTTCCTCTCGCTCACTCCAGGATTTCCTGACTTCAGCAATATTGACATGTTGAACCGAATACTTCTTTGTTGTAAGAGGCTGTTCTGTGCACGGTGCACAGAATCCTAGCTTCTATTAATATTTAGTAGGTGCCAATAGCCACCCTCTCCCCATCCAGCTGTCACAGTGAAAAATGTCTGTAGACATTGCCAAATGTCCCCTGGAGGGCAGAATTGCCTGTGGTTGAGAGCCACTGACTCACTCTGACCTAGAACCCTGGTCCCTGCTGTCTAGAGCACGCGGGCTCTCCTCCTGCTCCCCCGCTGCTCCTGTCTTTGCTCAGTGGTCCATTCTCAGCCTAGTTCAGATGACAGCTCCCTCACCTGCTCCACACTCTCTCTCTACAGCCTCCTTGACTTTTCTCTATTGCACTTTTCATCTTCTGACATACTATGCAATTTACTTTTTATTTGGTCTGTCTCTCCCACCTCTGTAAGAACGTAAGCCCTCTGAGGACAGGGATTTTTTTCTGTTTTGTGCACTCCTGTTGCCAACCCCAGAGGGTCAGGATCTGGGAAGGGGCTCCTTGGAACAGCTCTGGGCTCTTTCTCATAAGAAGAGGGTTGATCTCGTCTTTGAGTTCTCCCATGGGCTGGCGACACAGAGGCTGAGATGACCTTACCTTACCTGGCCAGCACGCCAGCCTAACGGGAAGGGCCATACCAGATGACCCCTCAACCCGTGATGTTTTCCCTACACAGTCCAGTGGAGGAGGATGTCGGAGGAAAGACCGTTCCTTGGCAGACTCTGAGAGGACAGAGGGGGAAAAGGCTCGGCTCTCCTTTCCTTCCTCTGTTTCCTGACTCTTTCACATGGGCCACCCCTGTCCACAGCGCAGGAGTGTCTGGGAGACCGGGAGGCATCGCTGAGCTCCGGGCTCTCCTCGCTGGGTGTAGTTCTTTGCCTGTGAAATGGGCATAATGTGCCTTCTGAGCTTCTGGGGGCTCATGTCAGCCACTGCGGCTCCTCCCCAGGCTCTCCTTCTCTGCAGTGCTTCTAAGGATGCCCACCAGGACCACAAGAGTCCCAGGTCCACCCCAAGGCAACCTCCAGATGGGGCTGTAGCTGTGAGCTCGTGCCACCCAGGAAAGAAGTAAGACTTTTAGAAGCACCAAGCACCCAAATGATTATATGGCCCCCACCCCTTCTTGCACAAGTCAATGGAAAACAAGACTATGCTTGTGAGGAGACCAGCACCACTGACTGTGGAGAAAATGCTGTGTAGGGCCCTGCCTGCCCCTCTCCCTGCACTGTCTCTGGGACCCCCTCCATCTGGCCCCATGGGAGATTACCGGCTGGGGTGTAGACAACAGCTCTGCTCAGAGCCCAGAGCTCTGAGACCCCGTGGGCAGGGCAGGTCTGAAGCTTAGTGGGCTGGCCCTGCAGGGAGGCTGGGAGCAGGCTCCTGCCCGCTGCTGGGCTGCGGCAGTGTCCCGCGGTTCGCCACTTCACATTTATAGCTACAGTGCTTC